>NC_080586.1:76521591-76829772 GCF_029962835.1 Magnolia sinica
TTTTAAGCAACCTTTCACCATGTGAGTAGAGATATGCATGCAGTCCCCAACTCATTAGCTTCAAAAATGGTTTTGAGGAACATTCTTCGCTTTGGGGATTTCTTCCCTTGGATTGGCGTAATCTCTTCCTTTAAGGAAAGTGATATATTATCATCACCAAGTGTTTCCTAATTGCTGGAAATAGGAATTTGCCGATCACACCAAAGACGCCCGAGAAGGGCTTTCCACAAGTAGCAGCATTTGGATGGTCTTGATTGCCTAGTGGAAATATACATGGACTTCCCAAAACATTACCACAGTGGGAAAGCTGAGATTAGTCCCTATACTAGCCAATATTCACATTGTAAAGAGTCAAAGAAATCTGGAGTCCAAAAGAACTATCTTTTATAAATAAACTATCCAAGAAACATGCTTCAGGTTCTACCTTCAAGAGAAACAGTAGATAAGCATGCTTTCTCCATTGTCAGCAGAGATATCCATTTTGAGCTCAACTCTGGCCTCCCGATTCCATCATCATCTCTGTTGCTCGGTTTTACCTCTTTGCAACTCAAAAGAATCTCTTGAACTTTTGAAATGATTGCAGTGGCACTAGAATCTAATCTTTGAGTCATACCTCTCAATATGCCAGGACCATTGCGTATTGCCAGAAGTTTACCTCCAAAGCTTGGTGCTTTGTCCTCAATACTGTCGGATGTGGGTGGATTCAATAACTTAAGAAGAAAACGAATACATGGAGTTGAATCCAGCAGATATTCATCTTGACCCTGAAATAATGAAGTTGCATAAGCTTGAAGGAGTTTGTGATAAGATTCTAAAATTAAAACTTCTGCCAAACAACGCTTAATGTAGTGTATAACTATTAATGTATAGCCTTACCAAATCTGAAGGCAATTTGACATAAAGCACATTCACATGTATGGACATCCAAACACACAAGATGCTCCTTGTTCACAAAAGTTTCCAACATTGTATTATGTCACTACAGCACAACATAGATTCTATAAATGGGATAGAATGGGTGGTGACAAGATTTCATTTAGTTTGAAATTCAAACAAGATTGGGGATTAGAATTTTTTTAATACTTCAAGCCTTCGGAATAAAGCCAAAGTGCAGACTGGTTTAGTTCAAAAGATTGATGGACATTTAATATATCCCTGTCACCAGCCTGTTCATGATAGATTTAAAAGGATGTGACAAATTCTTGGCTAGAATTATTTCTGTCAATTGTTGTATGTGAAATGGAACTTTGCCTAGTAGCGACATGCCAACCAGTCCACAGCCCTGGAAAATGGGGAATTGAAGTCAGGTGGGTAGGTGGTCAAACTTTTGCAAGCAAATATGAGAATACCTGTTTGGAGTCAGTGGAACAGGATTTGTAAAGCAGACCCCAAATAACTGGGACAGGCCATCTAATGATAATGATGGTGGTGGTGGTGGTGGTGGTGGTGGTGTAGAATAAATCAGCAATAATGTAACTCCGTTACGGTAGACAACTTGCAACCAAGCCCAGTTAGGGAGCAGGAAGGAGAGAAGCAACACATCCTCCAAAACAAAGACAAAAGGGCTACAATGCACAAACGTGCAAACAAATATGGTCACCTAAGAAATTCCCACAAGGATTCAAGATTCATCTTACCTAGCATTCATCAGCACCCTAAGCTAGCAAAATAATTAGATTTATCGTCACCAACCATAATCATGACGATGATGTAGCCCACATGTTGTTTAATGATGCAACAGACATGCATGAATACAGAAAACTGATGTTGCATTAGGGCAGAAATTCATTTTTGCAGGCAGCAAGGTAGCGAAAAAGAAAAGCAAGAGAGAAAGGTAAAGTTTCCAAGAGATCTTTAAAAACCATAAGGGCATGCCATGGTTTGTTACAATATGCCGTATGAGCCTAATCATATGCACAGTGCGCTTCCCCTGATACGCAATACAGGGGAGAATTGGGTCGTCTGAAGAAAGGGAAAAAAAAAAAAAAAAGACCCATATCAGCCATGATATTCAAAAAACAGGTAATGGCGGAAACCATTATGCGATACAGGGCTGCAACGGCCATTCTAACAAAATTAGCCCATAAAGGTCCAACACATGGCCAATATATTTTCTCCCTCTGAAAATAATTTTGATCTTCTCAAGGCCATAACAGCTGTAACAGGGCGTCCATAACGGCCATAAGGCTGGGGTTTACAGCCACCGTTACTGTTATTGAAAACCTTGGCATCGGCCGACAGAGGCCACAGTGGCACCAATATGATACCGATGCGGTCATAAAGGCAGCCTTTCTTTTTTCTCCGACTTTTCTCTCATTTCTCTATTTCTTCATTTCAAGCATAAAATTTGGAAAGTCATTTTAGATTAGATTTAGGCCTATTTTTTGGGGAAAAAACACAGATTTGAGCAAGATTCAAGAAATCAAAGCAGAATGTACTATCTCTGGGAAATAGTAGAAGTAAGCTTTAATGCAGTTTAAAGCATCACTTTTTTTCAGGTTCTTCTTCTTCTTCTTCTTCTTCTTCTTCTTTTAGAAAGATAGTTTTTTCTTCTTCTTTGTGTTATACTTCAATGTAATGGACCCTAATCCACCAAATCATGTGTTATACTTCAATGTAATGGACCCTAATCCACCAAATCATGCTTGATTTATGTTCGATTAGGGCTTATTTAGCCGACTTTCAGCAGGCCTGGCTGACAAACGGCGTTCTTAACAATGAATGGTCTGATACACCATTGAATATATGTTAAAAACACAACAAAAAATGACGAATTCTGGTGTTTTACACTTTTTCTATTTTATCAATAATTTTTCAAAAATTTAATCCAAAAAAATGCAGACGATACCACCATATCAATCATTTCTGGGCCCAGCTCACACACCCCCCAATACCGATATTCAGAACCTTGTGTGCACCAAAACTACTCAGAGAAAGGGACGGGGGAAAAAAAAAAACAAAGGTTCAAATTATGCAACCAGTTCCTATGAAGGAAGGTGACATGTTACTCAAACACACTACACTGTCTCCACCAGCTCATCTAACAAGTGGGAGACATAATATATATATATATATATATATATATATATATTATATATGTCTCCCACTTGTTAGATGTCTAAATCTTGCATAACATCAATCTTGAGAGGCATGGACAAGGTTTTTTCAGACTGTTGAAAGGCCATGACAGTTGTTGGAAATGACATGTTCTGTGGAAGGACTTACAAAGCAGCATCATGACTGATAAGGTAGGCAATCAAGATTCTGAAATGCTGACATCATCTTTTTTGGCAATCAAGACTTAGAATATCTTTTCTGTTAACAGTAACTAGATCTCAATGGTAAATTACCAATTACTTGATCCATGCTCCATCCATCTCCTCACAAGTGAGACGTATTAGAACTTAACACATGGAAAGAAAGACATATAGCATAAGATTAGCAAAAACATCAGACAGGAATTTCATAAAACAGGAAGAATTAGAGAACTTCAGTGTCTGCTATCCTCTGAGCATTCTGGCAAGCTCATATTAAATCGATAAATGAATATATACAACCGAAACAAGAAAGCATCTAAATGGGTTTTATGCTAAACCATGTAAAGGAGCATTTTATTTACTTTAAAAAATAACTTGGTTTTTCAAGGTCATTTTCTGCAGCAACCATCATGGAAAAGGCCAGTTCTCTAAAGAGGTTGAGCATCTATATACTGAATTTGAATGAAATGTTTGCACTTTCATGGTTGCATAAATTTTCACCGCATGACTATCAGTTCTTAGGTGGGAACTGATAGTCAAGTAGGTACAAGTTAAAGGAGTGGGTTGGTACAAGTTGAAGGCTTTAAAAGAGCAAGGGGAAGGCCCAAAAGAACGTGGGTGGAGGTAGTAAGTTAAGACTTGATGGCTATGGTCTAACTGAAGTTATGGCCCTTGATAGAGAGGTATGGCAGAAATGGGTTCATGTAGTGGACCCCAATTAATTGGGATAAGGCTTATATGACGATGATGATGATGATCCTAGCAGTTCCCGAATTTCACATTTATAAGATGCATAGAAACGAAATTGAGCTGAACTATAATTGCTACATTACTATGCAGATTGTCGAGAAACTTACATCACTTGCCAAAACATAGAAAAGAGCTGAAGCAGCAAGAGTGCTGGGGGAATCATCAAAGGTGAGACCAAGAATAGCGTCAATAATTGTTTTCATCATCCTGAAATGATATTTTAAAAAGCCAACCATTCATGAGTAAGCACCTCCAAAATCCAACAAAGAAAAAAAAATGAAGGATAGTGAACCATCTTCTTCAAAGAAAATTCCGAAAATGAACTGAGGTTAATAGTTATTTCTTTAATAATTGCAATTTGCCCAAATTTACATATCGAAAGAGAAAAACAGCAAATATCAGATGTAAATTTTAGCTGCAAGAGTTAAAAAAAAAAAAAAAAAAAAAAAAACCGATGATCCACATCATGGAAAAATAACCAATGACACACGTGCATGTAAATTGCAAACAACAAGATTAAAGATATACACATCCAACAAAATATACAAACACAGTCATCCAAAAGGAAACATAAAATCCATAGCCATCCAAAAGATTGGAACTTCATGCCACTTTACATTTCAAAAACGGAAAGTAACAAATATCACACGTTAACTTTATCAGGAGAGTTAATAAATCAAATAATTAAATGATGTGCATTGAAAATACCTATAAAAGAAAGAAAGATGCAGATATCAAACTAAATATGGTATGAGAGCACATTCTGATAATGATGAAAAATTCAAAAACTAAAATGAACCAAAAATTCATATTCATCAGGAAAAAAAAATGCAAACTGTCTCAAGTTCGCATTCCAAAAAGGAAATAAGCATCAATAAAAAGATACCAAGACCTTAACCAATGACTTAAGCTTATGGTGATTTGCTAATACCCACAAGGAAAAGATACGCATCAGAGCACGGTATTACTTAGAACATCGCATTCTCATATCAGGGAATTCAAAAAAGGAATAAATTTCACAGACATGCAAGAACTACAAAATTACCAAATTCACATAGCAAGAAATGGAAACCCGTCAAAACCCCCAATAATGACTAAACTTACCCCTTCGCCCTGAGGAGCCGCCGCTGAACAGCAGACCCGCAGATCGACAGCAGCGACAGCAGGCTGCCACGCCGGACCCGCGCAGGGTGCCCAGGCCTCAGCCCGTCCAGCGCAAAATTCACCTCATCGACGTGCTCCATCATCTCCCCAAACTCCTGCGCTTCCATCAGCGTCGACGTTGGCACGGACGAAGACCTGACCATCGTCGACGAAGAGCTGCGGAGGTTCTTCGGCTTCTTGGACGGCTTCTTCACGGGGGCCGGGCGAGGAGGAGGAGGGGGAAGGAGGGAGAAGGTATCAGAGCCGTTGAGATCGGCATCAAGGGACCATTGAGAGGAATCTTGGGAAGAGAAAGGGACGGGGTAGATCTCTTGAGAGAGGGATTCTTGGGAGACAGAATCCTCCATAACTCCGCCATCGAAAGAAGAGTCGGAGAAGGTTCGAGAGATGCAGCGGTTCCGACGGGTGTAGGTACGGACGATCATCGTCCTTCTAGTAGCTGGAGCCTCTCGTCTGATGGGAAGGAGCTGGAATTAGGGTTTGGGAGAGGTCTGATGGGAAATTTTTCAGATGCAGAGAGAGAGAGAGAGAGAGAGAGAGAGGGAGGGGTTTGGGGAAGAAGACGAGCTGAGGATTTGGATTTTTGGGTGCTTTTTTTGAAGGTTTGGGCATCCGTATGTTTGAAATTTCGAGGTTTTTCTCGTTGGGGAGTTATTTGATACTCCGGCTGCGGTACACACTTGATACTCAGGCACTCGGAAATTTTACACGTGGCATAAATTAAATAAAACCAAACCTTGTCACCATCTCGAAATCCTATTGGTTGAAAA
Organism: Magnolia sinica; assembly: GCF_029962835.1. Taxonomy (NCBI): domain Eukaryota; kingdom Viridiplantae; phylum Streptophyta; class Magnoliopsida; order Magnoliales; family Magnoliaceae; genus Magnolia; species Magnolia sinica. The sequence goes on from NC_080586.1 coordinate 76,527,533, forward strand.
CTCCTGACATATGCGTCTTAGACACTTGTTTGTTGAAAAAAAACCTAGATTTTTTTTACTTTTAACCGTCCATTAAATGCCCTCCAATCGGACAGATGGATTATCAAATAAGCACAATTTCTTGTTTTTGGTAAATCTAAAGATGGAAACACAATTTTGGACGGTTTAATTTACTTAATTAACTTAAAACAAGGCACTTTTCCGGTAATTTTTACGTGCCTGCGTATCAACCACCATACCCTGCCAGAATATCGAAGTTTTTCTCTTTTTCGTTGGGAGCTGTTTGATGATCCGTCCGGAGGAAATTATCACTGTAGACGATACCTTTTATCCAGCTTCTTTTCTCGTCTCACAAAACTTACCTTCCCAACTTAGACCTTTTCCGTACGGCCAGAGCAATTGATGACGAAAATACCCTACTTTCCAGCGAAAAGCAGTCGAAAAGCAGGGCTATTTTGTCCTTAAATGCTATGTCCGTACGTGAAAGCTCTAAGTTGGAAAGGTAAGTTTTATAAGGTTCAAAAAAGAATCTAAATAAAACGTGACGTCTACAGTGATAATTTTCTCGTCCGTCTACATATGACGCTTGATACACATGCACTCTGAAATGATACATGCAGCAAACATTTATTGATTTGGACGGGATAAATTTCGTAACTCAATCTCGATAAGTCACAGTTCTAAAATTTGATTGATTGAATAATCTGGACCGCCGATTTATGGACAATTGAGTTTTCAAATAGGACTATTGGATAGTTTTTATTTTTGACCGTCCATTAAATGTCCATTGATCAGATATTTCAAAAACAAATTAAGAGAGATAATTTTCTCATGATACATCTAAGCTGGGAAACATAATTGGAACAGTTTATTTTGAATTATTATTTACATAGATATGCAATTTTCAAGTGCCCGTGTATCATCTTTCAGACACTGGCGTAGTATCAAAGTTTTTCTTTTTTTTTTCTTTTTTGCCCTTTTCTGTTCTGGATGAATTGATACGCCACCTGCAGGATTTGCACCTTTTTAGTTCTGACTAGTGGGACCCACGTTTCAGTAATCCAGACTGTTCATACATTGGTTTTAACCATGGATGGACCATGGTATGAAAAACATCACTTATTGAGAGATTGAAGCTCGCAGTTTTGGGACCTTTCCCAGTTGAACGTGGACCATCCGTGGGTTTCTCTTCTTAACCGTTCATCTTTAGGCAACAAATGGACGATTTAAAAAACGTTCATTCGAAATAAATATTTATTTATGATACATCCACGTTATTATTCATCGTACAGATGGTACGGATTATGGAGCTATGGGCTTCGATTGACAGAAATGAAAACACGTGTGTACTGCAAATATTGGTCCGAGTACACAGAATTCCTCTTCTAGTGCATGGGAGAAGAAGACGGACGCGGATTAGCTACTTACAGCGTCAGTAGCGAGCTTTACTACTGAAGTGACGTCACCAAGTTATGTGGGCCCCACCATGATGTATTTATTTTATCCACACCGTTCATACATTTGGAGATTTAATTTTATATTACCAAACAAAGAATGAGACAGATCCAAAACTTTATTGGCCCCCACCATAGAAAACAGTGGGGATTTAACGCCTACCTTTCAAAACTTCTTGGGGGTACAGAAGTTTTAGATCAATCTGATATTTGTTTTTTCCCTTCTTTCATATCTATTTCAACTTATTAACAGGTCGGATCTAGAGAAATAAAAAACCCGTTCAAAACTTCCTGGGGGCACAGAAGTTTTAGATCAATCTTCAACTTATTAACAGGTCGGATCTAGAAAAAAAAAGAACATCATGGAGGCCCAAGGAAGGCTTCAATGGTGGGTATCACTGTCCCCACTGTTTTCTATAGTGAGGTCCACTTGGGCTTTTGATCAGCCTCATTCTTTGTATAACATCTTAAAATGATCTCTAAAAATGTATGGACGGTGTGGATAAAACACATACATCATTGTAAGGCCCACAAATCTGGGTGACGTCACTTCAGTAGCCAAGCTCGCGACTAACGCGGTCAGTAGGTAAACCGCGTCCGAGGAGGAGTGTACGCGGATTGGGTGCTACCCCACCCCTGTGGCTAGGAATGGACAGCGTCTCTAAGGGGCCACCGTGATGTATGGGTTTTATCCACGCCGTCCATACATTTTTTCATATCATCTTATGCTGAAAAACAGAAATTAAGCTGTTAAAAGGCTCAAGTGGACCACAATATTGGTATTAAATACTTACCGTTGAAAACTTTTAAAGTGCCACAGAAGTTTCGGATCAAACTGATATTATTTTTTTCACTTCATCCAGGTCTATGTGATCTTATGAACAGGTTGGATGGAAATTAACCATCCAACAGTGGACCCCAAGAAGGTTTCAACGGTGGATGTCATTGTAACCACTGATTCCTTTGGTGTGGTCCATTTGAGCCTTAGACCTTTCTCATTTTTAATCTTTCATCCTAATATAATATGCAAAAATGGATTTACAGTGTGGATAAATCCCATACATCACGGTGGACCCTCAGAGCCCCGGTCCATTCGTATCCAGGGAGGGGGAAGTACCGAATTCGTCTCCGAGGACGAGTAGCTACCTTAGCTGGTAGGGAAGTATAATGGGATTCGCGCGATTGAGATGGAGAGGAGGTTCCTTATCACACATGCATACGTGCATGCAGGCGAGAGATCTGTTACGTTCATCAGAAGAATAATGTTGTAAAGGTTCAGTTTTAGGTTGTTCTGATGAACTAATGTGATGTAGAGTAGGTCACGGACAGTTTCATGGCCAAGATGAATTAGAAAAGGTCCGGTGGATGACAGAAGTGATTTAGACCATCGAACCTTAGATCAAGTATATCTCACGGTCTAAAATGAGTTATCAGGCGTAAAATATATGATTTGAGGATAAAACGATCTACTTTAGCCACCCAACTCCGCTGCGCAAGCTGAATTTATGAAATACCCTTGGATCGAATATCATTTTCTTATTTTAATTCTATTTTTATTATAAATAGTAAGTTTAGTTACGCCCCGCATAAAAAGATCTTGGAAAAATTAGGAGAACAGTTTGGTGATATGCCACTTACTATTTTTCGCTGAAAACCTTATGTACTAGTAGATACCACGTTCATCCCTGCGTCATAATGGCATGGACAACAAGCGCGTATGAAATGTTTATCATCGGTCATTCTTCAATGCAATGTATTTTTCTGATCCAACTGAGGTGAGTTTGAAGAAGGTAAGAGGTAAATATCTATCAGACATAGTATAACACAGTAATCCCCACCTGATGAATGGATGTGATCTCTCCTTTGTATACACGTGTACCGCAAAGGCACCTTCACCATCTCACTCGTGAGACGACCACTTGCAGGTTTAGCTGAGTTGGATACCTGGGCAAGCTGTTGTTGCCCGGGATTGTACTGGTCATTTTGGTAAAGTAGTTTGGGCACGGTTTCGGTGTATCCCTGTGGGGCCCACCCTGATGTATGTTCCTTACATCCATCCGATCAAAATCTTAAGTGGACCACACCACAGGCAATGGTGGTAATTGACCTGTAAAAACTTCTGGTGGGCTACAAAAGTTTTGGATAAATCTGATATTTGTGTGGTCCATATGACCCTATCAATAGGTTGAATGGCAAATAAACATTCTGGTGGGCTCTAGAAGTTTTTAATGGTGGACATTCAATCACTAGTGTTTCATGTTTTCCTACGTGGTGTGGCCCACTTAATATTTGAATCTGCTTCATTTTTTGAATTATGCTCTAAAATGACAGTTAAAATTGATGTACGGCATATACATCAAGGTGGGCCCCCACAGTTAGGGATCCACCCACCTCCCAAGTCCAAAAAGACGGTGTTCGGTCTAAGCCCATGTGGCCTCTTTGAAATCATAGCCATTTTGTTTAAAAAATTTACCAAGTTAATTTCTATTAATGTTATGGGCAAATAAAATAAAAAGACAATTTATGGGAGTGTGTTTAAACAAGCCCTAAACAAGTTTAAGTTAATAAGATACTCTTAATAATATACTTACCAAAATAACTTTTATTAAATAAATAATTTATTTGTTGCTATATAAAAAAGGAAAGAAAAAAAAAAAACTCATGTGAGTTTATCCAAATAAATTTGTAATAGCCTGCTTAGCCCGTCAAATTAATGCCTTGTCAGTCCGGTCCTCATACCTAAAAACTCGAACATTGGTTTTAAGTCGAGCCCACTTAGATAAGTGCATTTGCATGATTAGACCACCCAATGGATGCATTAAATTGCATACATCGTGTGCCTCTTTGACATATGTAATATGGGCGGTACCTCTTAGTGGATTTAACCATGTGAGGAAGCAAATATTTTGATAAATAGTATATTTATAAGCTAAAAAGTAAAAATATATGTAATTGGTATGTAAGATTGTGTAAGTTTTTATTTCTTATGTTCTTTGTATTCTTTTAATTTTTTAAATTTTAATAAATTACTTTTTAAAAAAAGTTTACCAAACTAATTTTTGTTAAATAAATAGCTTATTTAATATTGTGGGTAAAAAATGATTTATGAGAGCATGTCGAAACAAGCCCTAGCCAAGTTTGAGCTAATAAGATACTCTTAATAATATATTTATCAAATTAACATTTATTAAATAAATAACTTAATTTGTTACCTTAACAAATGGAGAAAAACTTATGTGAGTTTATCTGAATAGATATGTAATAACCTATCTAGCCTGTTAAATTAATGTCTTGTCAATTCAGGCTTCATACCTTAAGACTCGGACCCAAGTAATTATCGTGTCTTTTAACATTGGTTTTAAATCGAGCCCGAATTAGATAAGAGCATTTGCATAATTTGACCGCCTGATGAATGCATTAGATTGCATACAAGAAATTTGAGTACTCAAATAGAGCTACTTAAGACCTGTGATCTAAATTATTTATTTTTCATTAAAGTATATGTTTTCATTTGAATTCAAACAAACATTCAACTTAGATTAAATGGAAAATACCTACCAAATTAAATCCCACTAAAATAAATGATCAAGTTACAATATCCAAACTAAACCTAGTAAACAAAAAGAAAACTAGTAGTAAAGGCCTGCTTTGTTCAGAGTATACAATTCAGTACCTGTAACATTTTTGTAAAGTAGGGTGACCATTCCAAGTTCAGCGGAATCATCTCTTACCCAAGCTTGAGATCTTTATATTATTACGATTTTCTAAATAAGAGATAAGTTCGAATTCAAAAATAGTAGTAGGTTATACAAGAGTTAAAGCATTGAAAATGTAAATATGCCATGCATGTAATGATTTTCGAGAATTAGCATAACAATAAAGTAAACATTTATCATCTTTACAACACTGTACCCAAGTAGATAGTCACGTCGTATTAATGCCCATGCATTGATATCTTTTACCGGTGGACTCATTCATACGTTGGCTAACCAGACCATTGCTCTATTTATACTTATGATGTGTGTTCGTACACACACTTGTAATCATACGTCATACATAGAGGAAACTTAAAGGGATCCAATGAAATCTAGGATTGTTCACCTAAAGGTCATGGTTCCCCTACTTGTGCTTTTAAGGACCTTTTTAAGGTAGTGCACCTAATATACTTCTAAGGATACTCCTGTAGCAGTGCACCCGACATCCTTTTAGAAACATTACCATAACAACGCACTGAATATTCCATTCTAAATTATTAATTATAATGATATGCACGTTATATAGTGTTTTTTTTTTCCTTTAAGCATATCTTAATAATGTTCTCTGAATATATTTGGAAATCGTATCAGTCAAAACTTATATAAACAAAGACAAGTTTATGTCCGCTATAGTGTTTTCATATAATGTTTTTTTTTTTTTTTTCCTTTAAGCATATCTTGGCAATGTTTTGTGAATATACTTGGAAATCATATCAGTCAAAACTTATATAAACAAAGATATATCTATGTTCGCTAGCAACGTAAGTAAGAGTATTTGATCTTTTCTTGTATTGTTGGGTTGTCCATTCACTCTTTTTAAAATGCATAATGCTCCCGTTATGTATATTTTTATTATTATTATTTTATTTTATTTTGGAGAAGTTGGGTGTGACCTACCTAATGATTGGATTAGCTTTATTTTTGTGACATCCACAATATATGATGAAAGGATCCTACTGGGTCTGCGATTTAATTAGCTGCAGTCATGACTTGCTAAATAAGTTGTTCTTTATATTTTTATCGGGTTACTTATCAAGCACCAAATGATAAAGCAAATTTTCTATATTTTCATCACTTATTTTGTAGGCTACTTATCAATGACACAATTAAATGGTGTAAAATGAATAGAGGAAGAACATTATGATCTACATGATATAAACCTTGTGGATAACCTTAAATCCACAAGGTGTAATGGCTCTTGAATCCACGAGAAACAAAGGAAAATTCAAAATATTTTATTGATGTATTCTCTAAAATAAAGCTATAATGTTTTAAATAATAAAATGCAAATCCTAATTAAGAGCTCTAATTCAACTAAACTAGAATTGATCAAAAATAATAATATTTACTAAAAATAAAAAGTTTTAATTTGACCATGTGGGATGATTCCTGGTATGATTAAAAACAATTCCTAAGAACATAGTATATACTAAAACTCTAAAACTAATGAGATATGTCTAATTTAAAAACTTACTAAAAATATGAAGTTTTTCATAAAATTACAATTTTGATTGGATGACAGTGTTTTTTCGCAAAAGGAGCAAAGCGACCCACTTACATAATTTGTTGATCTTGGATGAGCTATTACGGTAAAAATTCACAGGTCGTGCATCCTTTAATGATACCTGAATCAAAAGTTATGCTCAATTTACGGTTCACAACGTAGGACTGTGCCTGGATTTGACGAACTACGTCCGCTTCCATTCGGGCCTATTTCACTCCATTTGTGCCAAGAATATGTTTATGGCTTGCTCTACATCAGTCCCTTCCACTTGAAAAGAACTCGTTTACAAGTTATCCATCAGACTCGGCTCATGATACTAGTACAAATCAGTCATATTGAATGTCCATGAGATATCCAAGTCATTAGGAAGAACAATGACATAGCCATTATCATTGATTTTGCTAAGTATCAAGATTAAGTCTATCTTCTTACTTCGCAACTTATTGTATATTCTAATGGAAATTGCTCGTTGTGTAGATGAACCAGCACGTAATCACCCACTTCAAATACTTTATGGCACCAATGTCTATCAATCTCTTCTTTGTACTTGGTATTAGACTCCTGTAAATTTTTTGAAGATCAGCATGTATAGTCATGATGTAATCCGCCATATTATTCGCAACAATACTAATTCTCGGTAACTTGGCAACAGGACCAGGTTGAGTGTTTGCTTGGGAACTCGAACATATACAACAGTGAATGGGGACTTGCCGATGGACCGATTCTATATGTTGTTGATGGAGAATTTCGCCTGAGCCAGAGTAAAATCTCACTGCTTAGGCTTATCACCAGAGATACAACATATAAGGTTCCTGAGCATACAATTTACTACTGCCATTTGTCCATCCATCTAGGGTTGATAAGTACTGTTAAACTACAATGTGGTGTCAAATCGCCGCCATAAATTCCTCCAGAAGTGACTAAGGAATTGGGTATTACGATTTGATGTAATGTCTTAGGGGCACCATGTAGTCACACTATTTCTTTGAAGAACAAATTGGCTACGTGGGTTGTATTAAGAGTCTTTTTTCATGGATGAAGTGAGCCATCTTGGAGAACTAGTTAACCACCACGAATAGTGAATCCACACATCGTTGGGTTCGCAGAGGACCTAATACAAAGTTCATGGACAAGTCATTCCAAGAGTCGTCGGATACATGTAAAGGGACATAAAGGCCTGTGTTAGGTGACTGTCCATTAAATGTTTAACATGTATGACACCCCTGAACCACTTTCTCGACATCCCTCTTCAACTGTGGCTATAAGTATCATTCCTCCAAAAGGGCTATCGTCTTCTCCCACCCTAAGTGACTGCCGAGGCCACGACCATTCAATTCCTGAATGGCGCGTTCTCATAGTGAACTCCATGGAATGCATAACTGATTTCCCTTGAAGAGAAAATCATTATAGATATGCAGGTCACTCGACTAACTCGCCTGACATCTAGCCCATGTGTCCTTGAAGTCACTTTTGTCTGCATATAATTCATTGAGGCACTCGAACCCCATGACCTTGTTACTTATGATGATAACTATTAAATCCACTTGCCTATACTGCTACCATACTTTATGCTTCAATACGAATATGAATTCTTATAAGAAAAAATACATCTTTCATACATACGATTGATATTAGCTTGACTGTTAATATATTTGGGGGCCTAATGGACTGTATAGAGAATAAAATCCACATAAATCAGATAATGTCTCTAATGTTATAGGGCCTGCATGACTACATATAACTCCAACTCATATGTTGATCACTTCTTACGAGTCTAACTTACCCTTTTACTATAAAATGCTAAAATTTGCCCTCTTGAGACAATACGCCTTCAATACCTACATAAGAAAGTCACACTCTACCTCGAATAGCTTGTTAAAATTAGTGAGCACAAGGACCGAGGTGGTAGACAATTGTTTTTTAATCTATGCGAAGCTTCGGCTTGCCTCCCCAGTCCACTGAAACTGACATTTCTTCATGTAATTCGTATTATAGGCCACGATGGCACTAAAGTTCCTCACGAACCAATGACGAAAAGTTGCCAACCTGTGAAAACCTTGCACTCTATGAATATTTTTCAGAATTGGCTACTCTCTGATGGCTTTCATTTTCTCTTCGTCTACACGGATTCTTGTGGACGTCACCACAAAGTTTAAAAATAAGAAACTATCTGTCAAAAAATTGAATTTATTCAAATCGAGATACATTTTTTTTTTCTGTAAGTACCTGGAGCACCTGCCTAAGATGCTCCATGTGATTTACCTCACCATGTCTATAAATTATAATATCATTGAAATAGACAACTACGAATCGCCCAATAAATGGTTTTAGAACTTAGTTCATCAATATCATAAACGTGCTAGGCATTCGAGAGTCCAAAGAGCATAATCAACCACTTTTATAGACCATCATTAGTCTTAAACATTGTTTTCCACTCATCACCTGACCGAATATAGATATGATGGTAACCACTCCTCAAATTCAATTTGGAGAATATCTTTGCACCGTCTAGCATGTCTAACATGGTATAAGAAACTGGTACTTCATAGTTATTTTGTTGATGGCTCAACTGTCGATACACATGTGCCAACTCCCATCTTTCTTGGGTGTTAACAAGGCTGGCACAACACAGGGCTCATCTTCTCCCCTCACTAAATTATTATGAATCAGTTCCTCCACTTACCCTTGTAAGATCTCATACTCTTTTGAATTCATCCGACAACGAAGGTATTTAGGTAGACTTACCCTTGGGGCAAGGTCAATATAATATTGTATATCCCACATTCTCTACTTCTTCCCCCTTTACAACTAGTGTATATATCTTTCCCATATTCTCGGATTCTTTCATGAGATCCCGTACGGATATGAGGGACCGCCCCTCAACTTTAGAAGTCTTGGGTTGATTCTCTGTTGTCATAGGGGTGAGGATAATTTTTCTACCATTTTTTATAAAAATAAATATATTATTTTAGCCTCTATGTGTGGCATCAACATTGTACTGCCATGGGCGGCCGAGTAATATGTGATAAGCTTTCATACCAACTACATCATACATTACTTTGTCTTCATAATATTTATTAATGGAAAAAGAAATATGACATTGTTCGGTTACCTTTGTCTCACTAACCTTCTTAATCCATCCAATTGTGTAAGGAGAATGTGTGTTTTTCTGTCTTCAGCTATAATTTTTCAATTATAATTTTTGACACGATGTTCTCACTATTTCTGCCATCTCTTATCAAATCACAGACCTTTTTATTCATAGTGCACCTATTTCAAAAGATGTTGTTCCATTGTAGATATACTTCATTCTTCGGCGTATATAAAAAATTCCTCACGATCAGAGACTCACCGTAATCTCTGGGAGTTCATTCACCTCCTTATCCATCATCCTCGACGTGTTCAATATTAAACTTCTAGATCGTCCTCTCCATCTCTTGCTTCCCCGTCGTTAATGGCTAGATTAGTCATTTGCTTTTGAGGGCATGTATTCGATCGGTGACTACGTTGGCCACATCGATAGTACTTGTTTAGTAGAGGCATACCATAGGAGTTAAAGGATTCTACTTGGAATAACAACAACGGTAGCTGCCCTCTAAGGTCTAACATGACCACTCTTTGAATCTCGGTTCACAGTTGGAGGAGGTCGGGGATGCCCCCAACAGGATCCTTTTCTTGTGATTGTCTTGTATCTTGTGAATGTTCAAAAGTAGATACCCTGTTTGAAGTATAGTTTCATGCATTAGGATGTTCCAATTGCATCTCCACTTGGGTGGCTAATTTGATTGTCTCATCTATTATCTAGATGGGCTTCATTTGTGATGTAGAGCGGGTCGCGGACACTTTCATGTCCAAGATGAACCAGAGAAGTCCTGATCGAAGGCGAAGGTGATTTGGACCGTCGTAACCTTACAACACGCGTATCTCGCAAACTGGAATGAGTTACTCGACGTACCATATATGATTTTGGGGTAGAAGAATCTACTTTAGCCAACCTATGCTGGGTTGCCCACATCGAATTTGTGAGATTCCATCAGATCGATGGTTGAAAATCCATTTTATTTTCATTTTTTGTATTTATAATAAGTTTTAGTTTGATTATAACTCTTCATCCTTTGAGCTTTAGGAGTTATGTCTAACATGAAAAGTGCTTAGAAAAATTAGGAGAATAACGTGGTTAAGCCCCATAGGACACATACTACAAATAGTAAATTTACTATTTATAGCAAGTTACGAATTTTAGAGAATTTGAGTTGGAGTTTTACTCTGAAACTTCTTTCAAGGTTTGGTATTATTATTTAAAGGGTTGTAAATTCGTTTTTATTACCTACCAATGAAATTTTAAATTTTTTAGAATTTATTTCTATTGTCTTATTTTTCCTCGTAGATTCAAGATATCTCTTTGAGGAGTCCATAGAAGCTATGTGGATTGGAGTAGTTATCCCGTTGAGAAAGAAGGTGATCGACCTCATCACACCCATCCCTGTGTCAATTTGGATCCGATCTTGGATTATCACACATAAACTATCGGTGAATCTGACGACCTACTGTGATTCGGTTTCGACCAAATTGTTCATTACTCATAGGCAATACAATTCATCTGCATAATTCCTCATAAATCGACTACTCTGTCGACAATTCTTCTGGTATTATTGGAATAATACTTGAACATATTCGCTCAACATGATCGTGTCTGCATCAATTCTTTCATTTGTTGCCATGTGTGGATTAGAGCTTTCATCTACTTGGTTCAAGTAAATTATAATTGTTCTCACTAAGCCAAGGCTCCACCTTTTAACTTGTAGGTCATAAGCTTGACCTTTTTCTGCTAAGGAATCTCCTTATAGTCGAAGAATTGTTCGACTTCAAGAAGTCAATCGAGAAAGCCCTCGATGTGAAGTTAGCCATTGAAGCTAGGGAGATCAACCTTCATTCTGAAGTTTCTATCTTAATCCGGCCTGACACCTCTTCATTATTCTTGCTGGAGAATCATATCATCAATCTCATCATTGCTAGATCCACCATTTTTGGGTGGTGGTCCATGCTTTGCCACCAGTATCACACTATGAACTTAACGACCGCAAGCCCAAACGACTACTTGAGTTCGCTCATCATCATGACCACGGGTCTGCCCTAAGGTCTCCGTTAGGTGGTTGATAGCTACTTACAGTCATTGCATGGCTTATTGATTCTCCCATCATAAAATTGTTCCCTGGAGTATCGTTTATGGGATTGTTGACTGTACCATCGTTAGATGTCATCAAACTAAGGAAAAGCCTCACTTGGATACCAACTGATGTAGGAAGGAGGTGTAAGATGATTATAGGAAGAACATCATCTCTTCTGCGTTGTATGAACCTTGAATTAACAAGGTGTAATGGCTCTTGAATCTATAAGAAACAAAAGAAAATTGAAAATATCTTATTGATGTCCTCTTTAAAATGAAATTACAATGCTTTAAATAATAAAACGCAAATTCTAATTAACAGTCATAGTTCGACTAAACTAGAATTTACCCAAAATAGTAAAATTTTCTAAAAATATGAAGTTCCAATTTAATCATGTGGAATGATTCATGACATGATCAAAACAATTCCTAAGAAGACGATGTATACTAAAACTTTTAGATAAAAGAGATATGTATAGCATAAAACTTATTAAAAATAGTAAGCTTTTCCTAAAACTGTAATTTTGAAATGGAAGGCAGCATTTTCTTGCGAAATGGAGTAACGCAACCTGCTTATGGATATAGTTGATCCCGATGGCCAGTTACAGTCAAAATTCATACGTTGTGCATCCCGTAACGATACTTTGATTAAAAGTTATGGCTGATTTACCGTCAACACTTCAACCCACATAGGAGTGAGCCCGGATATGATAAACTATGCTTGCTTTCATTCAAGCTTCTTTTAGTCCATCTGTGCCGAGAATATATTTGTAGCCGCTCGACATCAATCAAGCATCAAATAATATTTAAATGATCCAATATTGGTCCATTTGAAATTTAATTGACTACTTGACGTGTCCAAAAAAGGTTTTCCAATATTCAAGTCGTTCACAAGGTTGAACACCTTTTTTTTTTTTTTTTTTTTTCTGTTAGCTTGTTAGTACACCCCACTGTCAGTTCACACTTCACTGTTAGCCAACCCCACTAGGGATCGATACCAAAGATCTCCGTTTAGAAACGAGGTATCTTTCACTCAGTCTACCACTTGAGTTATGGATCAGGGTGTCAAGGTTGCACACCTTGTATACACTATAACCAATGGCAAAATATTAGTCACTTGTGTGGTAGAAGAATGCTATTATTATTCATTCATGTCAGGTAAAGGTATTGTTTTGCACCTCGCATTTGTACATGATCTAGGCAATTCATATGTGGAACCTATTTATTAATCCGGCAGAAATACAGTGTATACGGACACTTTGGCGATTGCACAAACATTTGGTTTTCTCTTGCTTTCGATTGATAACAAACTCTTAGAAACTCCCTGTAGAACTAAGGGACCACTCTATCTCCGTATATATGGCGCTAATTTATGTCATTTGAACCATTCATCTACTGGGCCGCAGCGAAAAATTCATTGATTGGATGATCCACCACATATTGGAGGACTGAAGAAGTGATTAGAGAACTAATATTAGAAATGGAGAGAGAAAAAATAAAATAAAAATACAACCAATGTTTCATATCAGTGAGAAAATTCATCCAACCATTGTGATTTTTGGGCTATGGTCCATCCACAGACGGTTCTTAACAGATGAATGGCCAGAATCAACATATTTGGTGATAAAAGAAATTATTGACAAAAAAAAACTTTTATACTTTCAAAATTGATCAGCAGTACTTTGCATAAGTAGGGCCCATGTTTCATTGGTCCACTCTCATGATATTAAGGGTCTCACTGGGATGGCCCATGCACCACAAACTTCTCCAGTTGGAAGATCCTAGCTGTAGAATATATGGCCATTCTTGTCGAACGTGAGTTGAATTGCTATTTTTCCTTTCTCAATCATCTATAGAATACCTATGGAATCACTATGGTTTTTTGAGCTCTAGCCATCTACAATTGGGCCCATGAGATCAAAACATGGGCCCCGGTGATTGATGGCCTGGGTTAGACCCATTTATTTTCAAGACTAAAATTAGGAACTGGTCTGAGCTGCAATAGTATGAAATAAGACTCAAGACTCGGCCGAGTTGACTCAGAAAAATTTCGAGCCAAATCTATAGGAAACTAGAATTTAAGCTCGACTCAATCAAGTCAAATTGGCTGGTGGCCAACCTGACGCAACTCACAGTGACTCAAGCCGAGCGACATGCTTGGTGAACCGTTAAAACAGAAATGCGAGTCGAACCAAGAACCTGACACGAGATCTAGTAACTCAAGTTCTCTAGATCGAGTCAACACGACCCAACTAGACATCGAGTCGAGTCGGGTTGAGTTTTTGAACTAGGTACATGCTTAGATCAGGGTCTAAAGAAAATGTGGCCAAACAAACCCCAAGGCCCCAGCCTGTCCATTTATTGGGTCTGTGGCCAGGACCCAGCCCAAGGGGAGTTATTTGATACTTTGGTGGAGTTTCATTCATGATACGCAGGTAATAAGAAGTTGTATATGTTGCAAGCAGTAAATTAGATTAAGCAGTGCAAATTGTGGGCTCCACTGTCGATGGATCTAGATCTAATTCCCAAAATCAGATTGGTCGAAAAAATCTTTAACCTCTGATTTGTAGAGACTTGTTTGCTGAATAAAGACCGTTGGATCCTTCTCATTGTAACCCGGATCAGTAAATGTCCACCGTATGGTCTAGTTAGACAATCAAATCAATGTAATTTTTGTCAATGATCCATCCAGGTTGGGACCCACAACTTGGGTAGTTTAATTGGAGTCACTTCCAAGCCACGCGTACAACTTATCAGTGACTGTGTATCAACTATCACACTCTGCCAGAGTATCAAAGCTTTTCTCCTTGCCCAATCTGACCGTTCATCTAGAAGCTCCAATATCATATGGTCATCATAGAAAGATTCTCACTGATAGGAGATCATAGCCATGAGTTTGAAGCTGAACTGTTGTTTCTAAGACATTCTAATGGATGATGAGGTCTTAGAGGAAAGACATTGCTTCCTCATAAACCATCTAGGAAGGGTACTTCTAGATGAACGGTCTAGATCTTCAAATGGTGGAACTGAAGGGGCAAGCTGATTTATTCATTGTCAAACAAAAAAAATAAAATTCAATCTTTTATTTAAATTGCAGAAAAGTGCATGCATACATTTTTCAAAATGGATCGATATATAAGAACAGGAACAAAAGAAGAAAATAAATACACCACAAAACTCAAATGGTCGATCTTCGGACCAACTTCTAAATCTAAAAATTCATTTACCATTCGTCTGGTGGGCCTCATCTGGATATGTGATGCTGTACATGACTCTCCCATTGAATAATAGTCACCATTGGATCAGATGGCTTGGATTGCTATGATGGAGGATATTTCAGCCCACAGCCATCCATGGTGCAGCTCAACAGATTAATCATCTCAGCTGCAAAAATTTGGGCCCACCCATACAGAACACTTGGCCCAGATTGAAGAGCTGGTCAGTGCAGTTCCCCACCTTTAAAACATCTCTTCTTCAAATGGAGAAGAAATCCTACAAAGCCAGTCTCAAACCTTTAAAATTCTGTTGGATCTCGGGATATGTAACGGTGACTCCAAGCTTTTATTTTTATGGGATAATCATCTGGGTGACATATCAGTGAAACTCACTGGCGAAGAGGTGGGTCGCTCGGTCGAGTCAATGGCTGAGGAGTTTGGATCCATGGAACTTGTTGCAGTCTCTGATCTGCTAGCATTAGTGGGTTTTGAGCCTCTGTTGATTTGCATCACGTCGTGGATGATGCCTGGTGGTGTAAGTAGTTTCTCATTGAGATTTGCGCGTTTGGAGAGCATCGATACAACTTGGGCCATCGAAGGCCGTCGCTTGGCTGAAGATTGTGTGCAGAAAAGAGCGATTTTCATGTATCTGAGGACTTCTTCTTCTGGGTATTGTTCTAGATCTGAGTCCACCATCTCCAACAGCCTCCCTTCTTCATAGAGTTCCCATGTCTGTAAATGCAAACTTTTGAGTTAAAGAAAAGAAAATTTCAGGATGTCTGAATAGTATGAAATATTGAAATTACAAGAGTTGTGAATACATCGAAGGAAAGAAAAAAAAAATGGACGAAAAAAGCAGATCACCAAAGTTGTGCCAAGCTATTCAATCCTAGAGCTGTGGATATGTGTAGTACCCATGGTTCACTGATGAAAATAATTGATAACTGGGCCCCACCATAGATGGACCATGCCCCAAAAACCTCCCAGATTGAAAGATCCTAGACATCCAATCTTTGGTCATTCTTTTCGGTTGAAATGCGGGACTTCACTGTATTTCCTTTTTTTTTTTTTTTTTTTTTTTTTTTTTTCTGAATTGTCTATTTGTAGGCAACCAATTGAAGGACATTTCCTGGGGCACAGTCCATTCACTGTGGGGCCCATCAGATCAATGATATCAATCTTGAACCATCGGCATCACTTGTCTCAACGTGAGGATAAGATGCATATCATTGGGTTGAGGATCATATAATTCCTTGCTGATGAAAAAGTGGCATTGTATTTGGACCAAACCTGGTTCTCTGTATGACTAATTCATCACCTTTGGTTCTCTAGAAGTGCATGTCTTGAATAAAATTAGTTGATGAAATTTTCTATTCATGGTTAGTTCGAAATCAGCAAGAAAATCACCCTTCAGATTTCCAAGTTTGACCAGGCCAAGTCAATGAAAGATTGCAGAAGAAATGAAGCAACAGAAAGTACAAATATTAAATCAAACCCCCCCCTTGAAAGAAATCAGTGAAGAAAAATAGGTGAGAAGACATACAGGAGAGGAAGTATTAGTAGCGGTTTTCAAATGTCTAATGGTGTGTGTGTGGTAAGTGTTTAAAGCTACTAATATGACCTAAGAAGTGACAAAAAGATCCAGTTTCGCCCTGAGAAGTCCTTTAAATTCCTAAAAACACTCAGAAGTGGATGAAAACCAAGGGCCTGTTTGGATTAGTGGAAGCCAAAAAGCAGATGAAGAAAAGAAAATGTCACATATGGTGGAATCTGTAATGGAAAAGGTTTTGTTTTCTTTAGGTCCAAGGGTGAAAAAGGAAATGACCCTTTATAGAGGAAATCTGAGGAAAAGGAATTTGATTTCCTCAATCCTCCTGTCTATGCAAATGAGTGAAACAATGACAATGGAAATCAATTTCTTCCTCAGTTACTTCTTGCAAGTAACCAAAAAAAAAAAAAAAAAAAGCCATATGAGGATACATCAAGGGGCAAGCATCCCCAATACAAAGAGCCAATCTTGCCACACATTCCAGGCCTCAGGTGTCCGCATTCCCATTAGCTTCTCTTCCCATATAACAAAACTCAGTTAACCAAAAATTTCCAAACTCCTGAGGCCTTGTTATTGGATCCCCACCAAACTCTTAACTCAGCCAAGTTGGAACTAAGGCTGATGAATTATATGATACTCGAGCAGAGGATATGAACAGTGATAACTATCATACCCATATGCTGTGCGCACATGTGTGTGCCTGCATGTGTGTGTGTGTGTTCTGGTGCTTCTAAACAAGTTAACTAGATTGAATAGAAAACTAACCAATTCCAAGAGAAATTTCTGCGTCCCTGACCAGGTTGATTTTGCACTACTTCTGCCACTGACTATTTCAAGCATAAGGACCCCAAAGCTGTATATATCCGCCTTTTTAGTTAACTGACCACGCATTGCATACTCTGGTGCTAGATAACCCCTGCATGTAAAAATACCAAACTGAGAGTTGGAACTTGCCTTGTCTCAATTAACCAAAAGGAGAATGGTCTAAGCTGCACAGAGATCAAGATCCAATGGATATCACCTAGCTTGCAAAAAGTATACTTAGAATTTAGAAAAAAAAATCTACAAAAAAACCCAGCTTATCTTAGAGAGAAATTGAACCTTTAATAATTTTTTAAAAAAAAACTATGCTAATCCTCACCATCAAAGGGTGAGACTCCTATCCTGTCATGGTTCTGGAAAATCTTTAATTTATGCCTACAAATACATATGCATGTGAATCATGTGGCATGAACAGATGTGACTCATGTGGGCATGAACAGATGTGAATCAGGAATCATCTAATCTGCATTCAATTATTATTATTCTTATGAACTGGCTATTCTAAATGAGCTTTGGTTTTCATTAAGATCATGCTCGGAGAAGAAGACCACATTTAGTAAGCATTTTGCTCTCCCACTTAGTAAAGAAAATGATGGGAGAGGATAAGACAATCAAATATCCAACAAGGTCTGCTAATCTTATATTTTGACTTAAATCAGTTCTAGATTCAACCCTGTATTCTTGCATGTATAAGTATTTTTAGGGTATGTCAATTAATTTCTAAAAGGCGATGCATCAGAGATTCAACCCTTAGGGTCAGATTATAGGAGATGTAACCTTGTAACATTACGTATAATTCTTGGTCAGTCATAGGTTAAATTAATCAAGGGGTCTGAGTTAATAAATTCCATGTCAGTATACATATATGTGTAAACAGAAGTATACATTTACATATAGATGGACGGATGAGTAGATAGTTTGAGAAATGGTTGTTTCGATGCTTGTCAACTGGTTGTGAGTTCTGCCCAACAACTTTACAATGTTGATATAAAACTGATCATAGCTCAATTGTCTATGTTACAACTTTATGGGCATGTTTTGATATGTGGAATCCAAGGAAAGAGAAAGGAAAAAGATACTAATTTTCTAATGATGATTTTCATAAACACTGTTGATACATGGATTCCAATTTTAGAGTTTTTGTTTTGATAGCAAATGGAAATATCATATCCCTCTCACAACAGTCACCTAGTTTCTTGTACCAAGAATGCAAATGATGGAGAAGTGTAAACTCGCTTTGTGAATCCATCTTTTTCTTTACTATTCAAACAACATAAATTGTCATATTGAAGGAAAACCCTTTTCCCTTTCCATTGTTTGGCATGGAATCCTTGGTATCCAAACATTTCCCATGGGTTAAGTAGCCATAAATTCAAATGTCTAAAGAATTGATTATGGAATTTCAGAAGTCGAAATTGTCCAAAGAGATAGCAAGAAATAACATTGCAAACACATGCGCATGAGCACGCACACATATGTAATGTCAAAACTTCCACAAATCTGCAAGACTACTTACACTGTGCCAGCTACACGTGTACTAAGGTGTGTGACATTGTCTGGGAAAAGTTTAGCCAAGCCAAAGTCTCCAATTTTTGGCACAAAATCCCTGTCAAGAAGTATATTACTAGCTTTGATGTCTCTGTGCACGATAGGCGGGTCAAGCTCTTCATGAAGGAATGCCAGACCACGGGCAGCCCCCATACAGATTGCAGATCTTCTGCTCCAATCTAAGTCAGCTTTTTTTCCTTTTGAACCTACAAGGGAAAAGAAGAATATATATACTTATAATGCATCTTATTTAGCAAACAGTAGATATCAACAGAAACAGATAACAACAATTGATATCATTATTGTGCCTCCTTGGCATAAAGAGCTCTGCTAAGTGCACTAACACAATTGCATTTTCCGAGGGATTCGCGGGCATGGGTGTGTGAGATCAATCCACTAAAGTGGGCCCCACGTTGTAGATTCCGTAGGCCAAAAATCAGGTCAGTTCACTAATCTTGTGGACAAAAATTTAACTTGGATGCACATGTTTGTCATTTCCCATTCATTAATATATATATTATTTTGTACAAATGTGATCCACGTGATGAACAGACCGGACTGATTTTTAGGCCAGGTTATCTACACAATTGGTCCGACCTGATGAGTGACTTGGGATCTCACATGTCTGCCATGCTAACATGTGTGGGTGAGAGTCTCTTAGAGTGCACTTTGCATTTCTCTGGCATAATTGATATTAACAGTTTGTTCAGCTCTTGCTCTAGTCTTTTGCAATTTTACCTAGCAATAAGCGATCAAGACTGTTGTATTCCAAATACTCATACACCAAAACCCGATTGCTTCCTTGAACACAGCAGCCAATTAATTCAACAAGGTTTGGATGCTTCACATTTGTGATTGTATCGATCTCAGTCAAAAACTCTTGGATTCCTTGCTTTGATTCAGCAGAGAGTGTCTTCACAGCAACTTCAGTTCTATTCTTAAGGGTTCCCTAGCAAATAGAAAACAAGGAAAAATGTAATTAAGGATAGTAGAGTGCCTTGACACTCTGAACAAATTATATCTACATTCCTTCTAACCATAAAAAACACACACACACACGCACGATTTCTGAAATTTCATAAAGTTATGGTGAGGATGCAACAACAATGATTGGCAACAGGTGCCAATACATGAATATTAACAAACAAATGTCATGGTGATACTCAAGCCGAGAGTGAAGATGGCGCACAACAGAGTAAGTTCTTTTAAACAAGGTTACCTGGATCATGGGTTGCTTTGGAACGTGGTACTGGAATTGGTATGAGGTATGCTAATTCCTCCAATATGTGGTACACAAGGGATAGGAATAGGATCATGTGCATAAATCCAGTACATACACTGTGTATGCAATCTAGTTTTATATATGAACTTGTATTGCAATTTGTATATGAAATAATGAATGTTATTATTATATACCTTGCATGCTTAGGGGTCGTTTGGATAGCTGTAAATGGGGTTAACTGTAAATGATTTACACATAAATGGTTTACAGTCTTTGTTTGGATGCCGAAAAATGCATGTAAATGATTTACATTACAGCTTTCAGCCCCATTTGATTTACAGGCAAAAAGCTGGGATTTCATTTACAGGCTCTCCATTTACAGTGTAACGGTTATAAATGGAAAGATTGGCTCTGCATATACAGGACTCAAACAATTTACAGGCTATCCAAACACAAACAATCATTTACCTGTGAATCATTTACAGCTTACAGCCAAACAGGTAAATCATTTACACTGTAAACCATTTACAGGGATCCCAATGACCCCTTAGTGTTATATTATAACTAAATAAATAAAATTGTCTACATTGAAATTTTCATTAACTTAATCAATAGTAAGAAAATAGAGCTATAATTTTGGGTCGCTAAAAATAGCGATCTGGATTGCAAATGACCCATAATCCAGATCGCTCGATCTGGAACAAAAAACAAGGGGTTTTGGTGTTTTAGGTGACATTGCTTCTATGCTTTACTTCTCTCATATATCAGAAGTAGAAGAGGCCAAAATGTTGGCGAATCGTGGTTTTCTCTAAGGAAAGAAAATCAGTAGAAAGCAGAGGGTTTTCAAGCATATAACACCAGCCGGAGGGCGTTTTTAGCAATTAGCTTCACACAAAGTTCATAAGCATTTGGCTTCTAACTTCCCAATGCAAATTCAATCACAATTTGTGTTTCCACCAGTAAATTACTAGAAATTTGACACACACAGTTCTCCATAGAACAAATCCTTTTTGCTAAACAACCTATCATCAGTTTCTCTAAATCAACTGCTTTACATATCAGTGGTTGTTAATCTTTTGCTTAAGCTACCAAGTATAATATAGATGGACTTTTAGGGCTTGTTTGAATTTTCAATTCACAGGGAAATACCGTGAAAATATGTAATAATTATTTCCCCTGTATTTACCTCACTTTTTCTGATGTTTGATTTGACTATATGCATTTTTGACACGAAAATCGAGAACGCCACAATATAGTTGTGGGTCCCACCGTGATGCGTATCGCTTATCCACACCATTAATCTATTATGCTTGATGAATTTATGGCATAAGCCAAAAAACGAGGCATATCGAAAGCTCAAGTGGACCATGCCACTAGAAAAAGGGAATCAAATACTTACCATTAAAAACCTCTCAGGCCCACTGTTTCTTTTGGTGTGGGCCATTTGAGTGTTCAATCTGCCACATTTTTCAGCTCATGCCTTAATATATTATGTTAAAAGGACTGGACGGAATGGATTTATCATATACATCACCTTGGGGTCCAAAAATTTTAAATAACTCTTTTAAACCGGTTTCCGAGGCAAAAAGTACGGTGGATTTTCAAATGATTTTCAAACAGGTGAAATGGTAATAATTACTCATTTCACAGGTATTTACATAGCCGCTGAAAATCAAACACGCCCTTAGTTGTAACCGTCTATTTGTTTCAAAATAATAAAAGATTTGATCTTCAAAAATACAAAGTAGAGATTGTTTCAATTATAACGTGGGTTATAGTTCAAGATATCATTAGCGACTTCTCCAATCTGAGTAAAACAGTGCACAATGAATCAAAACATCCTGACCAAAAGGATAATAATAACGCTCAACCGAGCTAAATGGTGTTTCTGGTTTGGCATCAAAACTGTATGGGTGGAGCTCATTCTTCGATGATCTAGACCATTCATCTGGTGGATCCATTATGAGCCATTAACCAAGCTCTGCACCTCCGGAAGTATCTGATTGGTATCTACAGGAGGATGGTTTAACCAAGGGTCAACTAGAAAGAATTAATTGATGGTATAGGCAAGATTTCTTTTTTCTTTTCTTTTTTAGCAGAGGCTTTTGGGACTCTCACCCCATTCAGAAGGATCACTGATGCAGGAAAATTAACCACTTGCTCTAAAATCTCGAACTGTTAGAGCATGGCGAATTAATCCCTCTATCTCATAGCCAAGTCCCCACATCTGATGGGTTAGGACCTCGGCCAAACTCCCCTCGTGGGCCCCAAATCACATGGGTACCGCCTCACATGGGCCACCCACCTCGAGTGTGTCCCCGCATCCCACAGGCTACCCCACTCGAGCCCGGTGTGAAATGCGCATTAATTACCTCCGGTGAGGAGTCTCGAACACGAGACCTCCCCCGTGGGCCCCACCCACCTCGAGTGTGCCCCTGCATCCCACGGGCAACCCCACTAGAGCCCGGTGTGAAAATGCCTCTGCATTAATCACCCCCGGTGAGGAGTCTTGAACATGAGACCTCCCGCTCTGATACCAATTTAATGCAGGACAATTAACCACTTGCTCTAAAAGCTCGAACTGTTAGAGCATGACGAATTAATCCATTTATTTCATAGCTCAGACCCCCAACTCATGTGTTAGGACCTCGGCCGAACCCCCCTCGTGGGCCCCAAATCACATGGGTACCGCCTCATATGGGCTGCCCATCCCGAGTGTGTCCTCGCATCCCATAGGTTATCCCACTCGAGCCCAGTATGAAATGCGCATTAATCACCCCCCGTGAGGAGGCTCGAACACGAGACCTTCCCCGTGGGCCCCGCCCACCCTGAGTGTGCCCCTGCATTCAGGTAACCCCACTCGAGCCCGGTGTGAAAATGCCTCTGCATTAATCACACAAACAAACAACCTCAATAATTGGAAGGTGGTCCACCTATGTGATAAGTGGCCAAACTAAGGGAGACCATTTTATGTAGCCAAGCATCGTGTCTTCCCCCATAAGGATGCATGTACAATAGACTTCCTAGCTCTAACTCTTCAGAAGGCCTGATTATAGTTAAGTAAGAGAATTAAAATGGGAAAGAGCTATTAACAAAATCATGCATACCTTGTAAACTGTCCCAAAACCTCCTCGACCTATCTTACTGCTTTCGTGAAAATTCCTTGTTGCAGCTCTCAGTTCATCATAAGAGAAAAGGTTGATATTCTTGCCTGATGAATACCCTGCCCAAATAAGAAAAAGGAAAGCAAGGAAGTCAAAATAAAGGAAAGTTCTACAAGTTTCTGTATAGTTATTGTTACATTTATGCATGTAAAGAATGTAGGCAGTAGCTTATATAAATACATATGCACACACATACATGAGGAGTTACTTAGACATGCATTCACCCATTATACATGAACCATACATGTACGTAAATCGACTGTCCAAATAGTTGGGCCCATTGCAGATAGAGCATCACTGGTAAATCAGATTGCTTGGTTTGATGAATTACAGTTGCCTACATTTCATTTTAAATGTCCACTAATTGGCCATTTAGGATCATCTGCTCAGAGTGATTTTTGGGTTAGAAGCCATCCATAACTGGGCCCACGACTTGGATGGGGATTGGATGGAGGTACCTCTATGCCGCTGTACTGTGGTTGTGTGCATGTGTACAGATCACACTCTTCTGAAGTATCTATCATCTTCTCATATAAATATATAGAGACTCAGATACATATACACATTGCTAGGAGCTTCGTAAGCAGCAGACAGAAAGAAATATCAGCAAGATATGAACAGAATATATATCATGCAGCTGACAGAATAAGGCCTATGGAAATGGCCAAAGGAAATTGATTGAGTGTTTGTGCTTCCATTCTTGTTGTGATAAATGAGCTTATGTGTTTGTAAAAGCCTTCATGAGGTGATCAATGACCACACAATATTGAACTTGTATCTCAATCTAGGGAGATGAAATGAGTAAAGGGTGCTCTCCCAACATTGAGAATCGATGAACTGAAAATATCAGGAATCATATGCTTCCCAACCTGAACATAAGCACGGTATGCTCTTGTTTTCAGTCTGTATTAGCAAGGTCAAATGATCCAGTGATCCAGACCAGCCATTGGTCCATGGGCCCCACCGTGGATGGGCCATCGCCCAACAGTCCCTTTCAATTTGTTCCCTGTAAGTAGACAGTTAAGAAGATAACTGCAGCAAAGGGCCACATTTAATTGAAGAAAGGCCTCAGATTGGCTGTTAGAATCTTTTGGTGTGGGTATTTTTGAGGCATGCTCAATCCACGGTCGGTTACTCAGATCAACAGTCTAGATTGCTGAACCATGGGCCCAGCTTGGTCAAACTGAAAGCCAGGTATCCTCCAAAAGCAACTTCTATTTTTCCGTGCATATCACAAAGGCAGATAAAGAAAATGTCTAACAAAGTTCTCGCCCGTCTTCACCTTGTTGATGAGGATCCTTCTCACTCGCTGGAAAGCTGCCGAAGCAGAAGCAACCCATGCCCACGTGTGTTATCTGACTGCAATTGTCTGAAATCCAATGTATGCCTCTTTCTATCTGATACACGTATACAACATGAATACAATTTCACACTTAATATTCAAGTAATGGGCACATATGCAACAGGAATATGACCATGGAGACAAAATGGACACATTGCTCAATCTGATTGTATGGGATGTTGTAGTACATGGGTCATATGCAGATTCGACTTCTTCGATTTTTATAATTAGCATTTCCTCCAATTCTAACCATAAAAAAATCCTCACAATTAAATAATTGAGCTTTGCTAAGCGGACACGTGTTTGCAATAAAGCTCACGTACACACCACACATATGATAGCATGACACATCCATACGAGTTCTAATCCATCCATCTGCAGTTTGGTCTGACCTTCTACATGTTTTCCCAAAAATAAAATCTGATCCAATCAGCATGCGGGCCTCAATATTGGAAACAAGTGGATGGGTTAGAAAATTTCAGCCAAGTTTTTCAGAGACATACTATTTTAGTTTTTGGAAACAGTGACCCACATGATCAGTGGATCGACCTGATTCTTGGGCTAGGGCTTTAATAAAGTGGTGCCGTTGGATCTCAGACCTATATGCCATGCTGGCACGTGGCGTGTACATGAACTTTATTGCACATGGGTGTGGGCTTGGCAAAGCTCTAAATAAATTATATTGATTTAATGAAAAGAATCACAAAGGTCATGATAATGCATCAAAGATCATGTAACATGCAATTACATAAATTCAATTGATAAAATGAAAGAAAAGGCAACGGACTTGATCATTTGGGCATTTCTTTCCATCCCTAGACACCGAAAATTCGATATTCTCTTACATGAAACAATTCAAAACAAATGATCTGACACAATTAGTTTCCAATAATTTCTTCTCAACAATTGAGGGAGCTCAGAAAATAAAAGGAGAGAGTGACATTTCCTTTAAAAGTTATCTCCAAGAAATCATTTGGAGAGAAAATAAAAAAACAGGGGGAGGGCTGGGAATTTTTTTTTTTCAGGAATTCTTCTATGAAAACACATTCTTGGAAAATGGTTTCCATCACAAAGTAAACTCCCAAACAGGGGAAAATATCATTTTCTTCGATAGTATTTTCCACCCAAACAGCCCAAAAGGTTTTTCATTTTCCTTTCCTCCCTATTTTCCTTTGCAACCGACAAATCGGACGGGCAGCATAAATTTCCAGGCATGTTTGGATGTCCCAAGAAATCCTGTTTTCCATGCACCACCGCCTCCTTTGACTTAGAATTTGAGGGAAAAAAGAAAAGAAAAAAGAAAAAGAAAAAGGAAAAAACAGAAAAGGCGGCTGTTTGGTCAGTGTATTTTTTCGAATCCCGAAAAAACTGCTTTCCAACACAAAATCTTTACTAGAAACGATACTGCTCACAAATTCCAGATTGAGGTTCCAAGACCATCCAAACTCGCCACCTTCCAACTAAAAACAAATACAAATAAATAAAAAAGAAAAAATCTTCTTCAAAATAGCCGAATTTTCCAAATCCCAATCAGATAAAGATAAAATAATCAAAAAAAGAAAAAAAAGAAACAAAAAATGGGATTAGAACAAGCAAACTGCAGAATTAGAATAAGGAAAGGAATTAATTACTCTGTCTACTCGAAGATGCTTCCGGAATCTGATCAAGCGATCCAAAGAAAAACGAAGATTCTTTGGAATTCAGGACTTCTCAAAACCCTAACCCTAGAAATCCATGATCACAAGAAGAAGAAGATGATCTGACAAATCTCCAAAATCAAGAATTCGTTTTTCTGAAATGATTGAAAGAATCAAAATCCTAGGAGCCTTTCTCGTTTCTCTCCCGAATCAAAATCAGATAGATTAGATAGACAGATAGAGAGAGAGAGAGAGAGAGAATCACGTGCGGGGAGTCTTCTCTTACCTTCTGTACATATTATAGCAGCAGAAAACTACCGTTTTTTCTTCGAAGTTGTTTGTTTTCTTGCCGCGTAGGGAGGAATATTCTGATACTCGACCCGAGGACAAACACGCTACGCGGGGCGCGTTTGATTTAGTGATCCAGACCGTTGGTTTGACGCCACACACACACACACCGTCGATGGGCCATGAGAAAGAATTATCATGGATGAAGAAAACCTAGAAACGTTTTCTTTTTCTGGCCAGTGATTTAACGGTTGAGAAAACAGATAAATCAACATTCAACATTCAAGAGAATCAACGGCCTGGATAATTTCGGGAAATTTATTTGGTCCATCGTTCATCCATGGAAGTTTTGATTAGAAGGAACGGCCTGGATTACTTAAAAAATGGGCCTACATGTAAAAAAAGGCACCGGTATACTGTTCATGTCCTCTGGTGGAGGATCATATATTCATATCCGCCGCCAAGGCCCACACGACTCTCCTTGTACGGATAAAATTTTTGATACTCTTACAATGTCAGATACTTCATACTCATGCAATAAAATATTATATATTAAAAATACACTTAACTCAAATCAGGACTGTATAATTCGTTGGCCTCTCTCTTATACAACTCATACAGAAGAATTTGTACCGAAATTAGTTTTTATTTAGCTAAATGGAAGATATCTGATGGATGGTTACTAAGGCAGCTAATCAACGGATTAAATTCAATAAACAAATATGAACTAATCCTAATATGGTACCGTTCAATTTTTTTGATTTTCGTCTTACAAGCCATCCACTTTAGGTCCCATGATATGGACGGTTCAATTTAGTCTGGTTGCATGTCATACTTCTAGCATACATGAAGCTAGGTTAAAAAATTTCCATGCAAATGAGAGCGTGTGAACAGGGATCGTTTGGATTCGGCCAGCTGAATAACTTGGATATTTCAACGACTCAGTGTTATCCGCAATTACTGTATCTTCTAATGCTGTATCATTTTGACGGTCATCAAAGCTTCTTACATTGTATTCACATTTATATGATTTTCTTTGGACAATCATATCAATTGCATTCTTATACATAAGAGAAAAACAAGGGAAGAATCTAATATTCCTGATTTTCTTAATATTACATGGTATCAGAGTTCT
Source organism: Magnolia sinica (assembly GCF_029962835.1). Classification (NCBI taxonomy): domain Eukaryota; kingdom Viridiplantae; phylum Streptophyta; class Magnoliopsida; order Magnoliales; family Magnoliaceae; genus Magnolia; species Magnolia sinica. The sequence continues at coordinate 76,555,335 of NC_080586.1, forward strand.
TGAATTGATCTTGACCGTCCTTTTTTTACCGGTCTGATATGGGAAAGACCTTACAATGGAGACGTGCACGTCATGAGGAGGTGCCACGATGGCGCTGATGAAGCATCAGCAGAACACACTCCCCAAAGCCATCAACACGTAGACTATCCACGAGAGTCGAGCTTAGGCTGGTGGCTCGGTACTAGAACTCATCAACCGACTTCACCTCGACCTTAAGACCTATTTCTAATCGAAGATTACGCCGATCGAAATGGGATTAACAATATCTTTGTAAGCATATTACCATTCAAATACACACCCTCCTGACATATCTGATAAATCTAATGAGATGCCCATATCTTAGAAAAAGATATGTACAAAAATTCCCAACTCGGGTTACACCCACTCGGTTTTAACATATCTTGCTTTGGCGTCAGAGGGTCCCTGGCCATAATCAGTGCCCCCATTGTCTTTTGTTCTCAATTGGTGCAGGTACCTGATAACCTATAGGTGAAGCCATGGGTTCATCTTGATCTGTGTGATAACATAGTTTGATCAAATTCTCATGTCCGTTGTGCCTTTCTTTACTTTGTGACAATCAAATTGCAATTAAGTTGGTTTTATAATTTATATTTATGAACACATCAAACATGTTGGCCCTTTTAATGTTTATGAGAAAGCCAACTTATCTATCTTTTTTGTGAGATCATATAATTAGGACATGAGCTAAAAATTAAATTTGATCCAAAATTAATCAAATAAGCTGCATAAAAGAAAAAAGTGAAGATTAAAATGCTTATCATTAAAACTTTTTTAAGCCCTATTATATTAATGTTTAAAAGTCATTTACACTGTCCATAAGGTAATTTCTATCGAGATGATAAGGTTTTTATCCTTGCCTCGATGTTAGACTCCCAAGAGTTTCAACAAGAGGTCTAGATCATTTCTATTTAGATGATAAGGTCTTATCCTTGCCTCAACGGTACTCCCAAGAGTTTCAACACAAGGTTTGAGGTTTGAGTACTCATAGGTGGTAAAATCCCACACTATACATGAGTGGGGTGGGCTTGTGTAAAAAGAAAAAAAGAAAATTGGAAACATAAAAGTATTAGTTTGATCCAAACTTACCATCGAAAAAAAAGAAGGAAAGACTTCTTTTTAATTTGAAAAAGTATAAAGAAAATGATATTCAAGATTGAAACCAAAACAAATAAATAAAACAGTACAACATTCTCTAAAAAGAATATTTCCTATATTGATTTTGTTGTGGCCCATGAATGTTTCATGTGTGGATGTTAAGCCTTCATTGTTTCTTGTCATGAGCTTACTTGAGTTTTGGATCTATTTCATTTTTTGATTTAGTTTTGGCATGATTTGACAAAATAGATGGACATGGTGGAGTTCTCACAAACATCACGATGGGCCTACTTAATTTCTATTCTGATTTTGTCTTTTTAGCATTGTATCGAACCTAGGCATGATTGAAAAATCATATTCCTATTTAAAGAAAAGTGTTAGTTTACTTATGTGGTCACTACCATTCTTATAAATAAGAGAGTGGACCTGAGAGAACTCTTACCCTAATTTCTTAAGAATTTCAACATGAGGTCGTGGATTAGAGTACAAATTATTGTGAAAAACTACTATGGTGTGAGTGTGTGTGTGAAAACAATCATAATTTCTCAAAAGCTATGAACATTGAGGAAGAATAAAAAAAACGCTAACCCTAATTTTCCTAAAACTACAAACACCAGGGAATAACACTGGAGATCTCTAACCCTAATATCTCTAAAACCATAAAAATCGCATCAATTTAATCGACCATCAATCAATGAAATATTTAATAAATGGACAGTCAACCAACACTTCAATTCTTAATATAACTTGTAAGTTGTGCCCGGCCTATCATGGGGATGGACCTCTGTTTCTGTTCCTCTCTACACATGAGTGCACGTGCCATTCCTACTAGAATATTTGCATATACACATATAAACATTTTCCCATACCAGTAGCAGCTGTAACGGTTGAAGCCCACGAGCTGTATGCATGACCTCCAATCCATCCGTTCAGATGCACCCTCTAACATTGGGGGACCCACCCAAAAAATTATGCTGATTTAAAAGCCTTGTTGGCAACACCACATGGAACAATTGAGAGAGAGAGAGAGAGAGAGAGAGAGAGAGAGAGAGAGAGATTTGATCATATAGGGTCCACACTGCAATAAATGGGGTAATTTTTTATTATAAACGCGACCTTCCATATACCTTCCATATTCCAATTAAACGCCCACCTGCTGAGTGGATCAGCCGTATTTTCGAGCCAGGAGGTGTTTTCATCATGCTCTAATTACCGAAGTGCCCCTGGAATTTGAATCTACAAAATGCCTTCAGGTGGGACCCTCCTTTTGGAAAAACGTACTGTTGATCTTGTGGGTATTAGATGATCCTAACCGTCCAATTGGAATGTTCGGATCATCTGATGGGGGGATTTCTGGGGTATATCCCGTCCTGTGGCCCAACGATATGAGCGATTTGGATGGCCAGAAGGTGTGGCCCATTGTATAGATTTCTGGGCCGAAGAAAAGGTGGACCATGCATTGCATACAGCCTCATTGATAAACGGTTGGATCCAACGTCTCAAAACGCTAATATCTAAGCTAGTCACATGCGGCAGAAATGTACAAGATCCGGACCGTTCATCTGTTGGTTCCTACCATGGATGGGGTATATACGGAAAATTGTCCATGTTGGATGATCCTAGGCACTTATTGGAGGACTTTCGAGGACCACCAACGGGTGGTTCAGAAATGTACAACCAACGGTCTATTTTCAACGGGAAAAAACCTCAAATCATGCGTCTGTGGGCCATCCAGTTTAATGCCCAAGAGATGAACGGTGTAGATCTCAAGACATGCAGCCACAACACCTACATATCCTCATAGAGCACAAGTTTTAAATGGTGAGGGTTCAATCAACATTGTGTAGCCTACGAGTAAGGACCTGCTCTTATGACTATCACTGTAGTTTTCTTATGTCATATAACCAATTTATAATATGTGTCCCACCATGTAATATTTTGGATTTTTATTGTTTTGGATTTTCAAAAATTCTTGAAAATTTTTCTATTAATTAACTTATAATATCACTTAATGACCATTAGCATTCAATATTAGTTTATACATGTATGGTACCAGTAAAGAATCATACAAGTCCGATTAATCAACCGTAGGAAGCCAATGAATCCGCCCGTTCACTTAAACATCAGGTGTAGCCCCATGATTTACTCACATAAGATCCAAATCTAACTGACCCATCGCTTACTAATCAAGACAGTCATGACTAAATTGAAGATCTAACCGAAGCTGAGTCAGATAAGGCCCGGATCTTGAGTAATAGACCAAATCTACCTCGTTACTCCTTTAACCTAAAACCGACGGTTTAGAATAATCATGACCAAATCTCCACTTTCACTAGTTATAAATAGGCTACAATATGAACATAGTTAATCTAAACCTAAATCATTGCCCACGAGAAATCTCAATACCTAATTCATTCCAGAAATGTCCTAATTTTCCGAACAAGCTCTAAACCACTCATTGGTGGGCCACTAATTTCAAAACTATAGAGAAATGTCCGTCTTACTGGGCTTGACATCCATCGCGGGAGTCGGACCTACGTATTATCCAGAATCGCTCAACTTGAGCCAAATGACGATTGCATGAGAAGTGCAAATACCCTAAAGGAAGAAGCTGAGACTTATGTGAATTGGGTCGTCCACTCTTATGCAAAGTTGAGGATTTCGGACCGTCAGTTTGCGACCAAACTTCACACGTGAAGTAAGGATATTTCCCTACTCATATCTGTATAGCCGCGGCCTCGATTGACTATCGGTGACTGTTGAATAGACTTCTAATTATATCTATCGATCGACGCATCCAAATGGCGGACCGATCATATCCATACGTATATCATCACTAGGGCTAACTCCAACGGTGAGTATCGACTCCTACACCCTATAGTGGGCCCTATAGGCTAGAAAAACCTTCCCATAGGGTTAGTATAGTAAAAACCCAATACTTGGGGCCATTGACACTAAATCTGGAATTATTAAAGGGCCTCATTTGGGGCACCCCTCTTCCCATACGATTTTCCATTTTCAAAGGGGAGAAAGAGAGGAAGCGGGAGAGAGTAAAGAGAAAAGAGAGAGAGCTAGGGAGAGTGAAGAAAGATAGTGAAGGTGAGAGTAAGGGTGAACCATAGATCGAGGTGGGCCCAAGGGAACCCAATCTTGCAACTCCCTACCTCTCCTCCAAGAAGAAACCCTCCACCACGACCGTACGTTCTTTCCGTTGATCGTTTAGGTAAAAGCCTTCATCCCTTTTCTTGAAACCCTTGAGTTGAGAAAAGTTTTGCATGGAATTCTAACATGTAAATGATTGCTTTAGGGATTCCGGTCGTTCGACCCCAAAAATTCACATTCCTAGGTCGTTTTTCACGTCTCCAACGATCAATAGGTGCGGACTATTATCCTTAGGTGGCTTAGCACTAATTATATCATGAGTCTAATGATTTTGATTGCTTGGATGATATATTTGAAGAATCTAAAGAAAATTTAGGATTTGGGTGTTTGTTTTAGAATGTATGGAATTGTATATTTTGTCTAGTTCTCATATGATGTTGTTCGTACCTCTCTTATGATTATGTTACAATGGATGATACATGTTCATGTCTTACGTGATTTTTTCTCATATGATGTTGTTTCATAGCATGTTTGATTCATTAACTCCTGTGCACTTGATTCTACGAGATGTAGGAAGTGTTTAACTTTCTCACCAACCCACACAACATACATGCATCTTTATTCATGATATTGTTAGCCTCTCCCGCTATCTGTATGTGGAGGAGTTTGAGAAAATAATGTTATTTATGCTAGTTGATAGCCCTGTTAGTTGGCATGTTGTGTATCACCACCTAAACCCTTAGGTTGGTCAAGAATGCGAGGAGAGCGAAGGCGGCCCCGTTGGTAAGGCTGCCTTGAGGCTAAACCCATGGATTTGGGCGAGTGCGTGTGGACGACAGTAGTTAGACTACATGGGTCGCTCGTACCCGATGTCGTTCCACCACGTATTTTCCTGAACTCATGCGGTCTAGTCTACTGGCTAACCAACCTTATTTTGTTAACTCTATTTGCTCACATATGTATGGAACTTGTAACATCCTACAACCATTGTAACACATCGATAACCAAACTGAAACCGATCCACCGCCTCGTGAGCCAGGCATGGTGGAATGGGACACTGTATCCGAGCTGTCAGCCTACGCTGGGGTGACGCGCCTCCCCGTAGTGACCGCGAACGATCCCTTCTTCTCGGCACTCCCCATGTGCTTGAAGTCGGGGATAGGGAACCCGACAGGATTAAGGATCGCAGGGTCTTGGCCTCACATGTTGGGGGATCTTGGCCTCGCAACCAGTTCAGGATATTGATACGTGAGGTGTATCAGATTTTCCAACCTGCTGGATGAATGAACTTAATTAAGAACTCAGCTAACACGATTACATTGCATCGTACTAGTTAGGGTGGCGACTCGGCAGTCGAGGTCGCTCTGAGGGAGTGTTGGTCATACGCAATTGTTAGATGGAGTCGCTCGAGAGAGTGTTGTGGCGAGGGCATGCATCATATCATCTATCATGCATATGTATTAATAGGATTAGTTAGGTATTTATGAATGATTACTTTTTATTAAGTTTATAATGTAATTGATGCCTGTTACAACTTAAGATTAATAATACCTATTGAGTTGATCACTCACTCCCACTCTGGGACGGTGTTTTAAAACACCAACCAGACTCGTCCATATATGCAGGTGATGCAAATTTCGAGGAGCCTAGCAATGCGAGTCTCGAGGAAGAGGACGAGTTCTCCTACTTCCAGTTGATGAGCGGGTCTTCTTCGGCTCAATAGATGGGGCGTTGGATTGCTGAGCAGTGGAATCAGCTTCATTCTTTTGGACTTACTATTCTTTTTGTGGTTTTGTTGGGTAACGCTTTGTGTGACTCGTTTATACTTATTTTTCGACCTGTATATATATATATATTTGATCTCCTTCATTTCAATAGACTTGTGTGGTTGTGCTTCATGTTCCAGGGAATTCCAGGCTGCGCATTTGAATATGATTAAACGTATATTAATGAAAATCAGTTATAAGTGACCCCCGAGAACTCGGGAGTCGAGTGTATACACGACCCCCGATTTTCAGGGCGTTACACACCAAAATGAAGGAAAATGCAAAAAATGTGGCCATCTAGAAGCTCAGGTAAACCACACCTAGTTAGTGGTTACCGAGTGATTAAGCGTAATTTTACTTGGTTCTCTATGGTGCTTCTAGCCTATGAGGCACACACATCATGGGCAGAATGGATTTCATAGACACATCGCAGTGGGGTCCACTCATCTGGACACTGGACACTATGTGATCAAACTCCAATATGGTTTCATAACCGTCCATTTTTTTAAGGCAAGTTTGACCTTCCTGGACTATCATTATTTTTCTTACAAGGCATCTTCACAGTGAACTTTACCTGATGAATGGCCTGGATGTTTGACACGTGTTGCAACGATCGTTGGGACCATGCAATGCAAGGCAGCTTTCATACGCCATCACGCCAAAGAATTCAAAAATGAGCATTTGGAAAGGGACGCGGATTGCGTCCTACCCCCGCCCGGACGGATTACCGTCCGGGCAGGGATCTGTGGGCCCCACAGTGATGTAAGTGTTTTATCCACGCCGTTAATCTCTTTTCTCAGATCATTTTAAAATTCTACCATAAAAATGAATCAGTTACACAGATCCAGTGGACCACACCAAAGGAAGCTGCAGTGATAATGACACCCACCATAGAAACCTTTCGAAGGGCCACCGTGATGTATTTTTACCATCCAACCTATTCATAAGGTCATGCAGACGTGGATGAAGTGAAAAAAACAAATATCAGCTTGATCCGAAACTTCTCCTGCTCCCAAGAATTTTTTAATGGTGGACGTTCAATCCCCACCGTGATGTATTTTTACCATCCAACCTCATTTTTAAAATTATCTTAAAATGATCTGAGAAAAACGATTAACGGCATGGATACAATACTTAAATTACGGTGGACCCCACAGATCCCATCCCGGACGCATTACCGTCCGGGCGGGGGTAGGACGTAATCAGCGTCCTAAAGGAAAGTAAAAATGTGTTGTTTTTCAAATCAACTCATTCAAATGCGTTTCGGCTGCATGACGAAGAAAGTGGACGCGGATTGCGTCTGACTCGGTCCAGGCAGGGATTTTGTGGGCCCCAACGTAACGTATAGATGTTATCCACACCGTCCATCCATTTTTAGAGATTATTTTAGGATAGGAGCCCAATAATGAGACATATCCAACTCTCAAGTAGACCACACAGTGAGGAATGGATTCTTACTATTAAAAACTATATGGCAGAAGCTTCGATCAGGGCAGTATATTTGTTTTCCCTTCATCCAGGTCTATGTGACCTTATGAACAGTTTGGATGGAAAATAAAAATCACGGCGGGCCCTAGATAGTTTCAACGATAGGTGTCGTTATTACCACTGATTCCTATGGCGTAGTTCACTTGAGCCGTAGATCTGCTTCATTTTTGTGTTTTTATAATAAAATGATATGGAAAAATGGATGGACGGCGTGGATAACTACCATACATCATGGTGGACCCCACAGAGCCCTACCTGTACCTGGACCAGTCCGTCCAGGCAGGGGCAGGACAGAGTCTGATGAAAGCGCGTACGTAGGACTGATATCCACTCTGATTACGATCGACGATTAGTCACGTTATGCTTCACACGTGGCATGTGGGTGTGGTGAATCTAGACCGTCCATCTAAGTTACACCCAACCAATGATTTTCCGTGGCTGAAAATAATACCAAATACAGGACCCTACCTATACTTCTCTCTGTTGAAATTTCACCATCAAACTACTTTTCCTTAACCGTCTATTTCAAGGCCACTAATCAGGTGTCCAGGAAAATCCATTCGGTGTTATTTTCATCAATATTCTAGCCTTGTATAAAACCCAATAGATGGACCGTCTAGATCACTCCTGGATCTTCCACGTGTCAGGTATATGGAGATGAACGGCCTCGTCTGAATCTACTCCACGGAAAGGCAGAACCTCCGACATGGTCAAAAGATAACCAGTCCTATTTTATCCAGCGCGACAAAAATATCGCGGAGATGTTGAAAATATCACGATAATATTACCAGAATACCGCGTTTTTATCACGATATTAATAGAAAAAACAGTGAGAAAACCTCACGAGATTTGATGTATAAAGAGAAATGCTCCAGTGTTCTCAAAGCCGGATAAGTTACAGTGCACCTAGTTGCATTGGGCGCTTAGACAGTCCAATCAATTGATCTAGACCGTTCATTAGGTTTAACACACATTTCATGGGCTACCATGCAAACATCTTGCTGATCTAACAAATCAATGATCTTTAACATGGACGGTCAAGATAATTTGTAGGAGAATAGCTCCAATCAACAATTTAATCGATCTATTTGTTAAGAGATATCACGGATTGCTTGTGATTATGAAGAAACACTTTTGTTAGGCAATTTTAACCATCCATTCATAGCTCCAAAAATGGATGGCTGTAGAAAACAAGGCCAAACCAACGATGGATTGATCAATATGATTTTTCTAGAATAGAATACTATCTAATGGACCGTACAGGTCGATTGAACGGACCATCCAAGTGAACCGATGCAAGCACGAGCATTTATCTTATATAAATATGCATTTAAATTTTAAGGGTTTTTTTTTTGTTCATATGGCCCCACACCGTGATGTGATGTGATAGGAGTGTACCCATCAAATTTATGGTTTTGTTGCTTTGATTTTATTTTATTATTATTATTTTTTTTTAATTTTTCAAAGGATGAGAATGCCCCTCTACCACGACAACCCCTCCTAGTTATTGTATGGGAAGATGAAAGGTCCCTTTAAAAAGAGACGTGGCCCCCATCAAAAGCTGAAATTCAGCCCACCCCATCAAACGGTGCCGATTGTTGTATCTATGACATTTCACATGTATTTAGTTCAAGGTTGCTTTGGGCTTGTTCTAAAAGGATGACTAGATGGGTGAGTTGACTCATCAGGTTGATTGGGTTTGACTAAGTTTTGAAGTTTAGAATATGTTTAAGATTTGAATTAGGATTTTAATTAGGTTTAGAGTTTCCATCCAACTTAAACTAGAACTTAAGTGCAAGGCCTTAAGTGTTGGTATAAGTTGGGTGTAGGCCAAACCCAACCCATTGTTACCCCTGGTACTTTGGTGAGCAGGAGAGATGTAAAAGTAGGGGTGGCAATGGGCTTCTTAGGGTTGTGCCAAGCTTAGCCCTGGTCAGCCCTATAGCCATAAGCCCCACCCCAATCCAAGCCTTATTGGGTTAAAGAGACCTTGGCCCTGGTCCTTGCCCTGCAGGGCTGAGCTTGGATCAGGACAAGGGTCGGGCCAAGGCCTATCTTATAAGTTTAAAATAATTACTTATGTATATGCTATGTACACGACTTGGTTAACAATTGACTAGAGCACGTTTATGAATTATAAAGCTCTCCAGAGTATCAAGGCTTTGCTATTGCACACACCAATGCTAAACAAGATTATTTGGCTAAGTGCATGCCCTGCCCAATCATCCATCATATGAATGGACCAAAATTAGTGCAACAATACATCATCCACCATCTAAACTAGGTCAACGATTTGGATAATTTATAAGTGCATGCTTAGATATCATTCATTAAACATATTAGTATATGAACTCCATAGACTATAAGATTAGTACCTATGTACTCAAGCGTATGCTAGGGTAACAAGTCTTGCTATTCATCATTTGGCCTGGCCTAACGCAGCCCTAGCAACAAGCTTAGATATCACACCAAAGCCCAGCCCTCTGGCCAAGGCAACCTGGCTAATTGTCACCCCAATGTGAAAGTAGTTGAAAAGAAAATTCACTATTAAAAAAACCAATTTTTAAAGAAATTTCCACCTTTCATTAGCTAGGGACAACTTTCATTTTTCACTATTTAACCAAACATGGCTAAAAACGAGTTAATGAATATTTATTCTCTTGACTTAACCTGTTAATTAATTAATTTATTTATTCTTTTGTTAGCTTGTTAGTACACCCACTATTAGTTCACACATCACTGTTAGCTACCCTCACTAGGGAATCAATACCAAGACCTTAGCGTTGAAACGAGGTATCTTTCACTCAGTCTACCACTTGAGCTATGGACATGAGTGTACTTAACCTGTTAATGATACACTCGAACAACCTCAAAAGAGATAGACTCTTGCTACTGTGACCTTTGGTTACGGGGTCCTTACTCTTGCTCTGGTGGTAGACTGTAAGGAGTTTCAATACCTAGTCAAGGGTTGAGTAGCCATGGGTGGTGAAATCCCACTACGGCCTGACTGTGTGCGTGTGTCAAAGAAAAAAAAAAAAAAAACCTTAAAAAAGTGACGTTTGATTTTCTCTATTTGCTTTATCCACACGGTTCATACATTTTGATAGCTCATTTTAGGCTATGAACCCAAAAATGAGTCAGATCCAAATAACAGTTGGACCACACCACAGGAAAAACAGTGGGGATTGAATCTCCACCATTAAAAAACTTCCTAGGATCCACTGTAATGTTTATTTTCTATCAAACCTATTGATAAGGTTGCACAGACGTGGATGAAGGGAAAACACAAATATCAGCTTGATCCAAAAACTTTTGTGGCACCCAAATTTTTTTCAGTGGTAAGTGTTCAATCCCCACTGTTTCCTGTGATGTGGTTCACCTGAGTTTTGGATCTTCTTCATTTTTGGGTTCATACCCTGAAATGTGCTGAAAAAAAAAAAAAAGAACGAACAGCTTGGATGAAACACATACATGGCACCCACATGTGGATAATGACACCATCGATATGGATCGTCCGTTAATTTCTCCCCACTTTTCATGGCCACCGTAAATAATTCACACCCACCAGAGTAGCTTTTCTATCAAAAATTGCCATGTGCAAATGGATGGTCTGGATCAAAGAAAGTATAACCGCAAGTACAAATACTCCCCATCAGATATTGCTCAGTTTGTGGTTAGCATGTCTCCAAGGAACCATTTTTATCAGATGACCATAACCATCTATGAACGGTTGGGATTCAGTTTGGCCCATCAACAGCCTTAAACAAGGATACTAGAATCATGGTTTGTTCACTACCTATGTTTTGTACTTGTATGGCCATCGACGACTTGGATGGCCCAAAATTTCCCAGGTCAAAAGATCCTAACCGTTCGCTCTGTGGTGTTTTCTCCTTTGACTGGACCATTGCTTTAATTTTTCTTTGTTATCCTAATCATCTGTAGATCTTTAAATCTGTGAGACTTTTATGAAATCTCCTAACAATGATCAATGGTCTGGATGCATCCAATAAAGTTAATGTAAATTGTAATTTCCCATTGGAAAGGATGGTCGTCTGTAATCTCAAAGTCAAGTATGGTAGGCCATGGATTTCAATGTGGTAGGGCCCATGATGTTGGGTGGTGTGATTGATAATTATAAGTTGGGCCCACAATATATATGGACTGAGGTCCCACAATATATATGGACTGAGGTTGTTTGGAAAGAATTTTTCATTGTGACCGTCCAATCATCTTCATTGCCTATGGCCCACATTTATGAATGGCATATGAGTTGAGCATGGGTGACCATGTGCTCTGTATGGATTGAGCTTTTTTCATATCTTATGTCATGGAATTTGATTGGACAGTAAGCTATTATCGGAGACATAGCGGGTCTTACCAAGCAACTCTGAAATATATCTTATCTAACTTTATTTTTAAAAATGGACTGCAGTCCAATTAAATTCCTACACATTAGGTCATGAGGGATTTCGAAGAAGTCTAATCAAGTATGGAACAATTTTTGAATATGCCGTGTCTGAATCTATTTTTGATACTACCCTATTGTCTAATCAAATTCTGTTATGGCAGGAGAGATTTAGGTCTAAAACGGGCAAGGCCCAATCTAAGATTCTAATAAGATAGATATTTTTCCTAATTCACTTATGTCATTTCTATGTCTCTACATGTGTCATTTTGTGGCTTGATGTCCCTTAATGGTTGGTGGACCACTAATCATTTTTAATGTGAGATGTCATCTAATGAGAAACACTCATAGTGAAGTGTTCATGAATGGTGATTTATAGGGGAGTTTGGATTGCAAGTTACTTTAGTTGAACTATGATGCCTCAAGTAGCTTTTTTTTAATTTCAATGTGGTAGGGCCCATGATGTTGGCTGGTGTGATTGATAATTATAAGTTGGGCCCCACCATTATCCACAATATATATGGACTGAGGTTGTTTGGAAAGAATTTTTCATGGTGACCGTCCAATCATCTTCATTGCCTATGGCCCACATTTATGAATGGCATATGAGTTGAGCATGGGTGACCATGTGCTCTGTATGGATTGAGCTTTATTCATATCTTATGTCATGGAATTTGATTGGATAATAAGCTATTATCAGAAACATAGCAGGTCTTACCAAGCAACTCTGAAATATATCTTATCTAACTTTATTTCTAAAAATGGACTGCAGTCCAATTAAATTCCTACACATTAGGTCATGAGGGATTTCGAAGAAGTCTAATCAAGTATGGAACAATTTTTGAATATGCCATGTCTGATTCTATTTTTGATACGACTCTATTGTCTAATCAAATTCTGTTATGGCAGGAGAGATTTAGGTCTAAAACGGGCAAGGCCCAATCTAAGATTCTAATAAGATAGATATTTTTCCTAATTCACTTGTGTCATTTCTCTGTCTTTACATGTGTCATTTTGTGGCTGGATGTCCCTTAATGGTTGGTGGACCACTAATCATTTTTAATGTGGGATGTCATCTAATGAGATACACTAGTAGTGAAGTGTTCATGAACGGTGAATTATAGGGGAGTTTGGATTGCTAGTTACTTTAGTTGAACTATGATGCCTCAAGTAGCTTATTTTGATTTCCACTTATTCAACGGATAAATATGCTTACTAAGTAATATATTTATTAGCTAAAAGGTAGAAAAGTGTTTCTAACATCACATGAGTATTTATTCCCCAAGTTTGTTTGGTGCACCCTCATATTTAGTGTCCATCATGTGGGGCCAAGCTTTGATGTAGACTGTTCATTTTGCGGGCCCCACCTTTGATGTGGGTTGTCCATCATGCGGAGCCCACCCTAGATGTGGGTCATTCATCATTAGGGGTTGATCTTTAATTTGCATCGTTGATATAAAGTGGGTCATAGGCACTTTCATTGCAAAGATGGACCAAAGAAGGCCCGATCAAAGGCAAAAATGATCTAAACCGTCAGAACCTTAAATCACTCGTATCTCGCAAACTGGGATGAGTTTTTGACATATTATATATGATTTTGGGGTAAGAGGACTAACTTAAGCCAACCGACTCGCTATGTCAGGTTGCCCATGCTAGATTTGAGAGATTCCATCAAATCGACAGTTAAAAGTCTTGTTTAGTTTAGTTTTTACTATAAATAATAAGTTTTAGTTCGAGTATAACTTTTGATCCTTTGAGTTATAGAAATCATTCCTAAGATGAAAAATGGCTTAAAAAATTTAGGAGAATAACATGATTGAGCCAAATTGGACACTTGATATTTTTCGCCAAAAACCATGAAGTCTTGTAGGAATAGAGGTAGTCTATAAATAGTAAATTTACTATTTATAGTAAGTCACATTTTTAGGGTATTTTAGTTTGTGTCAAAGTCTAAAACTCCATCCTAGAGTTCCTTGTTCAAAGAGTTGTAATTTTATTTTATTTTTGTCATTAATCAAGTTATTTTGAATTTATTAGAAATTATTACTACTTTGATCCCTCGTGTATTTAAAGAAGCTCTGTGATGAGTCCATAGAGCTTCATGGATTTAAAGTATTTATCTCCCGAGGAAGATGGCGATTGACCTCATCACGTCTCTCCTTGCGCCAACCGTCCATTATGTAAGGGCCACCTTTGATGTTGGTTATCCTTCCTCTAGAGCCACCATCAATGTTATTGTCCATCATGTGGGCTCATCTTCAATATCCACTACCCATCCCGTGGAGTCTACCTTAGATTTGGACTGTCCATCATGTGGGTCTCACCTTCAATGTGGGCCCTCCATCATGTTGGCCCAACTTGATGTAGGTCATTCATCATGTGGACCTCACTTTCATGATCAATTGCCCATTCTATGAAGCCCACATTTGATGTGGACCGTCCATCATGTGGGCCCCATCTTCATGTGGGTCCCATCATGGGGCTCGCTTCGATGTGGGCCATTCATCATTAAGGGTCGAGCTTTGATATGGACCATCTATCATATGGGGCCCACCTCGATGTGGGTCATCCATCATGTGGGGCCCAACTTCAATGTCCACTACCCATCATGTGGAGATCACCTTTGACATGGATTGTCCATCGTGTAGGCCCCAACTTTGATGTGAACCATCCATCGTATAGAACCCACCTTTGAAGTGGGTTGTCCATCATACCAACCCACTTCGTATGTGAGTTATTTATCATTAGGGGTTGATCTTTGATGTGGACCATCCATTATATGAGCCAACATTATTGTAGGACCATCCATCATGTGGAGCCTGCCTTTGATGTGGACTGTCCATCGGGTGGGCCTCACCTTTGATGTGGACAATCCATCATGTGGGGCCTCTTTGATATGGACCATCGAAGAGCCTTCATTGATAGGGATCGTGAGAGAGAAGTAGAATAGCAATACATTAGAAAGCTATTAAGAAAAAAAAAAAAATTTAAAAATAAAAAAAAAGAAAAAAAACAAAACAACAACTATATTTATAAAACTAACTTAAATGAAAAAAGTAACTTAAGTAACTTATTTAGGGCATTTAAGCATACCCTTTGGGGCTGTTCAGATTTGTTGAAATAAATATAGAGTATATATTTTTCTTGATAAACCCTTTTCGGTGTTTATGATTACTGAAACCATAATAGTTTTCCGCTCAAAAACTTTCCCCCATTTCTATCATTTTCATACCTTCTCCTTAGGAAACAAAGTTTCCTTTTTCATTCACCACGCGTTTTGAAAATGCATGCACACAATACTTTAAAAGAGCAGTCAGGTTAAGTTAACATACAGCCAATCTTATCTCTGGACCTTTCCATGCATCAGACTAGATAGAAAAGGAAAGAAAATATACATAATGAAAATCAAATATTTCTAATTTTCCTAATATGACAGATCAATGGACGACAACCATCCTCCAAACATGATTGATGTTAATGGGGTAGTCAATACAACTCCATGCAGTGAACTGAAGCCCGGCGTGCACTTTTCTAAGGGAAGCGGATTGGCTGGTGTACCACACACCACCAAACTGGCTTCTGGCTTGTGTGTTGACGTCACAAGTTCTGTGGGTCCTACCATGAGGTATGTGTTATATCCAAACTGTTCATCTGTTTAGCAAGCTTGTTGTAAAGCTTGAGAAGAAAAATAAGACAGATTCAAAGATCAAGTGGACCACACTGCAAAAAGCAGTGGGGGATTGAACGTCTACCATTGAAAGGCTTTTTGGGGTCATAGAAGTATTGGATCAAAATGATATTTTTTTTTCCTCTTCATCCATGTCTGTGTGACTTTATGAACGGATTGGATGGAAAATAAATGTTATGATGGGCCCTACGAATGTTTTAGCGGTGAGAATCATTCTCCCCACTGCTATTTGCGGTGTGGCCCATTTGAGCTTTGGATATGAATCAACATTGGGATCATGCTCTAAAATGGATGAACGGTGTGGGTATGATAAATACATAATTGTGGGGACATGTAACTTTGATCTCCTTTGAACTGTTTGTAGAGCTCAGACCTCGAGGAGTGTCAACGTTTGAGGTGTATACAAGTCGAACCAAGTCGAGCTTAGCATATCTCGACTTGGCTCGGCCACTAGTTGATCCTAGCTTGAACTCGGCTCAGCTCGGTTGTCGAGCCTAACTGGTTAGCTCGGTTCTCAGTCAGCAGCTCGGGCCAGTTCAAGCTGAGTTCGAGCTAAGATCGAGCTTGTGGGGTATTTTCACAAACACATGGAGTGCACTTTCAATTTCTTACTGTAGGTAAAATAACTGTCTATGTACGCAATATCAAAATCAAGAAAAAAAAAAAAAAAGATATTTGTTTCATATACATACCTTCCTTGCCACCAGCCATTCAATTATTTCATCAAACACTTGGTGAGCAACATCAATATCAAAGTAATCGAGTCAGTGAACTGATTCGATCCGAGTTCAATTCGAGTCAGGGTTTGATCTGAGTCGAGTCGAGCTCGGGCAAGCGCAAACTCAGTTTAAAATTTTTTCGAGCTAAAAAAATCTGCTTGACTCGACTTAAACTCAGTTTCGAACCGTTTGGAATCAAGCCTTTTTTAGCTGAGTTGAGCGAGCTAACCGAGCTAACTCGGTTCGCGTACCACCCTACTCAATGCTAGTCTACGCACAACACTTCCACACTCTAGCTAGGTGTGTGGTACACCAGCCAATCCGCTTCCTTTTCTAAGGAGAGATCCGAGAGGAGCTGTATACAGCCAGATGGAGTTAGAAAGCTACACTCAAGTCAGCATTTGTCACATTATACTTCCTTTGTCGTGATGTTATATGTTTTCTACGATAGAAAGGAAATCATTTTTCCTTAAGTGCGACATTTACCCATATATGTGACAACAAAAGTTGATATCCATAACCTCAACTAAAAAAGAGACTATTTCCAGGCTTTGAAATGGAAAATATCACATGAATTCCATGATTATGACAACCGGATCTTTTTTCTTCACCGTTTGTCTTTACACGTTTCTATGGAAAATCATGCATGTTTAAGCAACTGTTTGATTTTTCATTTACTAATGTAATTCTTGGTAAATAAGTATTTATTATTTACCCATATATTTACCGCAACAGTTTGGAAGTCGACATTGACTGAGAGCTTATTTGCAAAGATTCCGGCTTCATGGATTACATTCATACAATTTCCGCATGTAAAAGTTGTGATACTCACTATGATGTATGTATCTTATCTACACCATTCATCCATTCCACTAGCTCATTTTAATGCATGAGCTCAAAAATGAGTTAGATTTGAAGCTCAAATGGACCACACCAAAGAAAATGGTGTGAATTGAACACCTAACTGGAAAACTTTTGGGAGCTATAGAAGTTTTGGATCAAGCTATATTTGTGTAGATTCTTCATATATATTAGTGTGATCTTATGAACAGGTTGGATGATTAGATACACATCCTTTTGGGCTCTAAGAAGATTTTAGTTTTGAACATTAAATAGTATTAGGTCGTTAATTAGCTATATTTTGCGATAAGTTATTAGGTCGTCACAAATAATTGAGTCATTGGCGACAGGTTACTATTTTTGTTGCTAAATAGAATTTGTAACGCCGTATTTGCAACAAAATTGGCAACAAGAAACACTCGTCACAAAAAAAATTTAGCGACGAGTTTAAAATTTTTAGCAATGAGTTGATTTGTCACAAAAGTATGAATTGTTGTGGTGGCTATTTCCCGTGTGAGAGAGAGGTTGCATTTGTGAGAGGGAGGGGGAGGTGGTGTGTGAGAGGGAAGGAGGGAGAGATTTCTAGAGGTTACTTTATTTATACAATTAGTAAAAATATACACATGTACACATATATACACACATGCTGGCACACACAAAATACTATTATGTTTTAGATTTCATAAATTCAGAAAATGGTGTGATTTGAACACCTAACAGTGAAAACTTTTGGAAGCTATAAAAGTTTTGGATCAAGCACTATATTTATATAGATCCTACATATATGTTAGTGTGATCTCATGAACTGGTTGGATGACTAGATACACATCCCTATGGGCCTAGGAAGATTTTAGTTTTGAACATTGAATGGTATTAGGTCGTTAATTAGATATATTTTGGGATAAGTTATTAAGTCGTCACAAATAATTAAGTCATTGGCGACGGGTTGTCATTTTCATCGCTAAATAGAATTTGTAACGCTATATTTGCAATGAGTAACACTCGTCACAAAAAGTTTTTAGTGACGAGTTTGAAGTTTTTAGCGATGAGTTGTCTTGTCCCAAAAAGCCTGAATTGTTGTGGTGGCTATTTTCAGTGAGAGATAAAGGTTGTGTGTGTGAGAGGGAGGGGGAGGTGGTGTGTGTGAGAGGGAGGGAGAGATCTCCAGAGGTTACTTTATTTATACAGTTAGTAAAAATATACACACATGGGAGTGCACACACAAAATACTATTATGTTTTAGATTTCATAAATTCAGAAAATTTTCATGAAATTGGAACAAGATATCCTTGAAGTGGGGCCATTTATTGTGGGCCTACAATAGATCATCTACCACTACTTTTGTAGTCGATCACATGTGGATAACAACATAACTAATGTATGGTATTTCCTTAAACATGTTTAAATGGGGGCTTATTTGAACAGAGGAAAAGGAAAAGAAAAGACAAGCTTAGAAAATGAAAACATAAGTAAAAAAAGGGACTTCATGTAGATGGGATCCACCCCGTCCATCAAGTTGCCACCTTGAGTTTGGACCGTGGATAAAAACAAAGTTAGGCAGATTCAACAGGAAGTGGATTTCCTAGAAGTTATTGCGTTGGGAACCTACGTGGGGCCTACCATGATATTTGTGAGAAATCCACCCTGTCTATCCATTTTGTGAGCTCATTTTAGGATATATGGCCAAAAATGAGCCCGATCCAATACTCAAGTGGGCCGGAGATGTAAGGGTTAAATGTCAACAGTTAACATATTCATGGGACCGCAAAAGTTTTGAATCAGGATAACATTTGTGTTTTCAGTTCATCCCGGTAGGAATGACGCGTGCTATGGACGGTATGGATGGCATGTAAACATCACTGTCAACCACAGGAAGGTTTTAACGGAAGAAATTTCCCTGCCCACCTTTTCCTTTAGTGTGGCCCACATGAGTCTTAAAATGAGCTCCCAAAATAAATGAATACGGTGGATGTCTAACAAACATCACAGTGGCCCCGCTTAGATTTCTAGTGCAGTAACTTGTTGCGAAAGGCTTTAACAGGAAATCCACGGAAGTTTCTGACGCGAAGTTCGTGGGCTGGGATGCAAGTTGGGGTTTATAATGATATTTATGAGAAATGTAAGGGGTGAATCCATTTTTCGAGCTCATTTTAAGATGGGACTAAAAATGAGGAGGATCCAAAACTAAACTGAGCCATACTAGATAAAAGAGTGGAGAAAAGAATTCAGACCGTTGAAACCTTTCTAAGATCTAACTTATGTTTATATGCCATTCAAATCGTTTATAAGGTCATTTAATTTTCACCAGGATGGACAACACCAAAAACTTGGACAGATACAAAACTTCTGTATATCAGCTGTGGTTGCTTAATCCCAACTGTTTCCTCCCGTGTGGCACATTTGAGTTTTAGATCGCCTTATTTTTGGTTGCATGTCTCATGGCAGGATAAATGAATTATCTGAAAATCAAGACGTTCCCAGACAAATTTAGGCTGTACGGTGTGAATGTAGAGTTATATATATGATTTTACACTATTCCTTAATGATACGGCCCATCTAAATCTTGAATTCGACTTACTTTTTGATCAACGGTTAAAAGGTGACCGCTCACCTGATGAAGAGAAAAAAATCAATAAAGAAAATTATTTCCGATTGCCATGGCCCACTAGAGTTTTGGATCAGGGTAAACGTTAGCCCTAGGGATTTTATAGGGCACAACATCACATGGACCGTTCAAATTTTTGGGCCCGCATAACGTGAGATGAGTTCTCAAAAAGTTCCAACGAGATCCCCTACGCAAGTAATCAATTCAATATATATATATATATATATATATATATATATATATATATATATATATATATGTGTGTGTGTGTGTGTGTGTGTGTGTGTGTGTGTGTGTGTGTGGGAAGTGGTTCTATCCGGTAGACCTCATGGGAACTTCCCATGAGGTCGAGCTGTGTGGGCCCACCATGATGCATGTTGAGCATCTACCCCATCAGTCAGATGCACCATTTCATGGTGAGACTCGGGATTAAAAATAAATTCAATCCATGACTTGTGTGGGCCACACCACATACAAAAGTTGAGGAGGGTTACCCTCCCATTAAAACATTCATAATTGTTTGTTGGGCCTGTAAGACTCTTATTAGGTGGGCCAACATGATCATCGGTTCAGATTTGACCGTTGGATTATTCAGATTGAGTGATTCAGTGAGCCCCACTATAATTGTGATAATTGTATATAGGTTTAGGGCGGGACGCTTGAACCGTTGTCCGTATACTCTGTTATTAAGCCAGATATGGAAACCTACGGTGTGGAGAACTTAGAGGGAGAAGTGTGATGGGTAAGCTTCTAGCCCTCTTTCCTATAAATAGATGTCTTGGTTCCCTCACCAACATAAGCGAGAAAACCCCAATCCCACTGAAAGTTATCCTAAAGGTGTGAGGTGCGGAAGATCAAGATTCATGTCGACGGAATGTCTTCAGAGACTTAGAAGGTTGAGCAAGACATAGAGTGCACATCTAGTGACATCTAGTTAAGGATGAAAACGCAATAAGAAAATGAAGCATAACTCAGGAAATCATTTTTCGGGTCATGCGGGTGGCAATCAGCCTAACTCTGAGGAAAAATCAAAAAAGAAAAAGCAAGGACCTAACGATGGATGCTTCTTCTGCAAGAAGCCTGGTCATCAAAAAAAAGATTGCGAACAGTTTAAAGAATAACTCATTTTTCAGGGTAAGAATCAAGTTTAGTATGTTTTGAATCTAATTTAGCTAATATGTCCACAGACTCCTAGTGGATAGACTCTGATGTAACTATTCGTATATGTAGTTCCACGCAGGATATGCTCCAAAGCCGGACACCAACCGATACGCAGAAAGATCGGTCTATATGGGGAACGACATTAGAGCAGACGTGAAAGCTATTGGAGTCTGTAGGCTTAGGTTATCGTCAATGCATATAAAAGAAAATTTTGAAATATCTGCACATAATCGAATCAAAATTGAAAACTCCCACTATTCAAATACATCCTTGGGATCTACAACTCCCATAAACGTCACATATTCGTTAAAGAGCATAATACTTTCTTAACAATTATCCAATGGTTTATCCCTGGATTACTAAGGTACAAGCTCAACATTCCAACCACAAAAGCAATATCTAGTCGCGTACAGACTTGGGCATTACATGATGCTCCCTATTGCCGATGCATATAGAATATCTTTCATTTTTTCCATTTCTAGGTCATTCTTAGGACACTGAAATTGGCCAAACCTATCACCTTTTACAATAGGTGCTTGGCTAGGAGCACAATCTTGCATGTTAAAGCTTTCAAGAACCCTATCAATATAGGCCTTCTACGACAAGCCAAGCAGTCCACGTGATCTGTCCTGGCTAATCTAAATACCGATGACAAATGATGCATCACTAAAATCTTTCATCTCAAAGTTTTGAGACACAAATTTCTTAGTCTCACCCAACAATCTAATATCACTACTGGCCAACAAAATGTTGTCAACATACAATACTAAAATATAAATTTACTCCCAATGACTTTCACATATATATACTCATCCGCAGTGTTTTTAATGAAACCATATGAGGAAACAACTTCATGAAACTTTAGGTATCACTGTCGTGACGCCTGTTTCCACCCATAAATAGACTTTTTAAGCTCGCAGACCAAATATTCTAATCTTTTGGCTTTGAAACCTTCTAGTTGCAATATATATACGTTCTCACTTAGGTTTTTATTGAGAAACACAATTTTCATGTCCATTTGATATAGGTTGATGTGGTTCACAAATCCAGCCCATCCATTATGTGTGTCCCACTTGGATGAGGGATTAGACCAATTTTCAGATGCATCCAAGTTTCAGGTGGGCTCCACCAAGTGATTTGATATGTTTTAGGTATCTCTTCACATGATTTTAGATGGTATGGCCCACCTGAGTTCCCAATATGGCTGATTTTTGAGACATCCCATGATTTAAATGGGACCCATCAAATGCACGCAGTTGATGTTCGACACACATCATGGTGGGGAGCACACAGCTCGACCTCATGGGAAGTTCCCATGACGTCAACGGCATAGAACCATTTCCCTATATATATATATATATATATATATATATATAGAGAGAGAGAGAGAGAGAGAGAGAGAGAGAGAGAGGCATGCTCTCCTACGCACCTACGCACGTGCGCACCTTTCCACACATGTCTTGGGCGTCGAATCCGAACAGTCCATAAGATGCGGAATCCCATGAAACCTTAGGGGGTGAATTTTCTCCCTGATTTAAGATTCTGATGTCATGGCCCATGACTCGCATCAATTTCTTTCCACTATCATAGAGAAGCCTTCACGTAGATGGGACCCACCGTGCCAATAAAGTTGTCACATTAGGTTTGGACTGGATAAAAAAAAGTCACGGAAACTGTTGTAATGAAAAGTTGCTCCACTAAAATCAGGACATTTCAACACTAGGCTATACGGTGTAAATATAGGGGGCGTTTGGCTCAGGTGATTAGATGGGATTAGGTGGGAGCACAATGTAATAATTACATGGGGGTGAGGTTTGCCGTAGAATTTCATGGCTGTATGGAAGAGAGATTGAAAATGTAGATCTGCTATTTTAACTACTCCAAACGTGTTTGGATTGAATGGCGAAAGCTGTGGAGTTTCATCCCCTGCCGTGGCATGTTTGGAAATGCCACCAACCACCATCGTACTATGTACTACGTGGGGTGTCACCAAGTTATGCGGACCGGACTATGGTGCATGTGTTATATGCACACCATCCATCCGTTTTGAGACATCATTTTATGTGATGGGCCAAAAAATTAGACAAAATACAAAGCTTACGTGAACCACCCCACAGAAATAAGTGGGTATAGTGATGCCCACAGTTGAAACCTTCTTAGGGCCCACCTTGATGTCTATTTTCCATCAAACCTATTCAAAAAGTCACATAAACCCAATTGAAGGGAAAACACAAATATCAAGTTGATAAGCCCAAAAGGAGACAGGTCTAAAGCTTATATGGACCACACCACAGAAATCAGAGGGTATAGTGATGCCCATCGTTGAAACCTTTCCACTGTTCTCTATCGTGGAGTCCACTCAAGCCTTGCATCTGAATCATTCTTTGGATCATGTTAAAATGATCTCTCCAAATGGATGAACGGTGTGGATACAAAACATACATATTAGGAAGTCTCGCTATTCAAAACACCTCCCAAGTCTTCCCAAAGTCCAGCTGTGAGATTGGTGACTCGCGGCTAGCTCGAAGTCCAATGTGAGATTGCGACAATCCATAGCCTTGGCAGCCGACTTAAAATCCCCCTCCCATTGAAAGTCTCTTACTCTCATGCGCCAAACACCCCTTAAAATTGCATTTGGTCCCAAGCGGAATTTTCATGGATTTTGAAATCCACTACACATATAGGCCCCACATTGATGCATGCATTTATACATGTCATCTATCCATATATACCATTTATACGTGATATTTTGGTTATATATATATATGTGTACAAGTGAACAGCATCCATTGTGAATTTGATCCATTAATTACATGGTCCACTAAACAGGATCTTGCCAAATCCAGTGTTTTTCCATAGCAAAATTTTTTATCCCAAACATGAGATTGGATGGATACAATTTCACAATATTCATACATGCAATCATTGTACAATAATGATGTTAAGCCCATCTAATACAATATAATACCATTCAATTCCCAATACCAAACATGCCGAGTTTTAGGTATTTTACACCATCTACCGGAACGGATTGTCTACTCCCCCTGGTGGTCGGTGCTCTGTGAGCCCCACCATGATATATGTGTTTCATGCATTCCATTCGTCCATTTTTGCATATCATTTTAGGCTTAATACCAAAAATGAGAGGGATATGTATTTCAAGTGGACCACACCACAGGGAAACAATAGTGATCGGATATCTATCATTAAAATCCTCCTAATGCCCACTGTATTGTTTATTTGACATCCAATCCGTTGATTAGGTCGTACAGGCCCAAATGAAGATAAAAAAACAAAGTTTAGCTTGATCCAAAACTTTTGTGGCCCCCAAAAAGTTTTTAATGGTTGATGCTCATTCAACATTGTTTCCTATAATGTGGTCAACTTGAGATTTGGATTTACCTTATTTTTGATCTCATGTCATAAAATGATTTGGAAAAATAAATGGACGACATGGATGAAACACATACATCATGTTGAGGCCCACAGAGCACCGACCAGCAGCCAATTGGCTGGTGGCAAGGGTGACCAATGATATTGAAAGTATCACGATAATACCGATATTATCATTATATTCTCAAAATTTCAAGAGAGTTTACACTATCATGTTTTTTCAGTAAAAACCTTAAAAATTTGTTATATAAAAATATATTAAAAATTTATATTTATTTAATAATAAGCAATACATATTTTAAGATATTTTTTCATTCTTAATTGACTTTTCTATGATATCTCTAGACAAACCTGGTAATTCAAAAATCTTTATAAAATAAAAAATAAAAATATCAAGCTGAGATATTGCCGATGACTAATATTGCTAGCAAAACATCAGTGAAAACCAAAAAAGCTCACTTGAAACGATAGGGAATCATTCCCTTTCATGTATATCGATTAGTATTTAATAATTCCTTTCGTGCGTGTGTGGTCATGCTCACCTGTGCACCTAGGCACGTATGTACCTTAGCGCACGTGTCATGGGCGTCAAATCCGAACAGTCCATGTGATGCGAAATCCCATAAAATCTCAAGGGACAAATTTTCACCCTGATCTAAAATTCTGGTGGGCCGTAACAAAGATAAATATAAAACAATGGTGGAAACTATTTTCATTTTTTATGACCCACTAAAATTTTGGATCAAAGTAAAAAATTAGGCTTAGGGGGTTTAATGAGGTGCTGCTTCAAGTGAACCATTCAGATTTTGGAGTTACATCACAATCACATGTGATATATATATATATATATATATATATATATAATGTACATTTTCTATAAATGTTCGTTTTTAGTACTAAAGTGAAAAGGCACTGTCAATAATAATAATAATAATAATAATAATAAAAAAGTCAGGCAGATTCAGCACTTACGTGGGCTACGACATTGGAAACAATTGTGATGGAAAGCCCCACCACTAAAATCGCCCAAACAGCATGTGGGCTCCACCACCATCAGTCATCATATCATCTTATGCAGTGCGCCACAATAGTTTAAATGAATTCACTGAAAATCAGGGCATTCTAAGACTAACTTAGGCTATACGGTGTGAATGTAGAGTTTTAAGTATGATTTTGCACCATTTCTTATGGTGTGGCGCACCTAAGTTTTGAATTCAACTTACTTTTCAATCCACGTTAAAATAGTAACTGCACATCCGATGAATGGGATGGATTTGACTCATGTGTTTCCAATATAGTATAGAGATTAGTAAGCACAAGTATGGCAAATTTTCAGAAAAAATGGTCTAGTTTTTCAATTCTCTCTCCCTTCCTCTCGTCTTCAGAGAAAGTAGGTGCGGAGCACATGCACAATCATCTCTTCCCATCTTTCCACACTGTAACCATAGTGTGACAAATATTTCCCACAAGCGAGAAATGCACTAAATGATATTATCAATGTATTCTCAAAATCTCAAGAGAGTTTACAATATCATGTTTTTGTAGCGATATTAACTCAAAAATAGTAAAACCCTGGAGAATTATACTATATAAAACATAAATTGTTATAAAAAAAATGTATATTAACACAAACAATTTTCTTACGTTTGCCATCTTTACTTGTGTTTAATTGCAAAACTTATACTGTCACGCCCCGAAATTCGGTACCCGAGTTGGCCAGACCCAGGTTCGAATCGCAGGTCATGATTTAATTTTAAATATTCACAACCACACTTAATTAAAACTTATTACAATAAACAATATTCATCAAATACAATCTTTAACTATTACAGCCTAAACTCACTTCTAAGTTGCTGCTATACAATTTATTATTATTGTTTTTTTTTTTTAAATACAAATACAGATATGGCTACCACTAAGCCGATGGTTAGATCCTCACTCTGCTTCGCCTCGACTAAACTCCAAGACCTGAAACACTGTTATTTTGGGTATGAGCACAACCGCTCGTGGGATCTTATCCAACCAAATATGAAATTTCTAAATTTATATCAAACGAATAAATAATAAAAATACTTTCTGAAATTTCAAAACATGAATCAAAATATTAAATATTTCATATGACATGAATGCGATGCTGGAATCATAAATACGTACTGAATGCCACACTATCATGAATTCAAGAATAAAATTAAATAATCACCACATCTTACAACACCGTACCTAGGTGTATGACCACGTTGCATTAACGCCCACACACCAGTACCTCATGGTGAGGGACTCATTTATACGTTAGCTAGTCAGACTACTGCTCCAGTTGTACCTCTGACGTATGTCCGCGCACACAATTGTACTCATACGCCGTACACAAAGGAGACTCCGAAGGATCCAACGGGTTCTAGGGTCTTTCACCCAAGGGACACGATTGCCCTACTTGCTAGCTTTAGGGTCTCTCACCCAAGGGACACGATTGCCCTACTTGCTGGCTTTAGGGTCTTTCACCCAAGGGACACGATTGCCCTACTTGCTAATACCACAATCATTTTCTCATTTTTCTTTCTTTTTCCATAATTCCGTAATCATTAAAGACGAATGCATGTCATGAATTATTCCAAAATCAGTAGTGAAATAATTTAATTATTTAAATCCCGATACAACAATGCAAGTTCTATACAAATGTGTAGAAATTCGATGCAGTAAAAATTCAATTCCTGAAATTTACTGAAACATCAAGCTATTTTCTTTGTCCATTTTTTTTTCTAAAAAGAAAACCAAAATTTAGAATCAAATTAATTAATATTATTTTAAACCAATTAATTTAAATCAATTACTTTAACACAGATTTAAGGTCTAAATCTTAACACCAAATTTTAGAAATAAAAGTTAGATTAAAATCTAACTCTACAAGTTAATCAGATTCAGTAAATGCTAAAATTTAGAAAAGTAGATATTACGTATAAAGGAATTTGACAATATTAATTTGAAGTCATTATGTCAAATAAATAAAATTTTTAAAATAAATAAAATCAGAAAGTTCATAAATGGAAGAGAATCACCCACCTGATATTTGGACCGTCGATTTCTGGACTAAACCATACGCCCACGACCTACTTAGCATCGCATGCTAGACCTGACCCACGCTTACGCTCTTAATAAGTTTCTCCCACTGACGCAACACATAGCATTAACTTGCTGTCTACACTCGCTGGATGCGTGAGAAGTTGAGTTTCAGAACACCATCTACCAAAAGAAAATAACACCTAAGTGGTCTATTTGATAAATGGTTTGGATTTCAAGTTAGTCTATTTAACCATGGCTATTTCCAATCAAGGTTTTCTACTGTTCGAGTTGTTGGGCTGATATGGTGTGTAAGATGAATCACTGTTTTACAATCGAAAATATTAACAATATAAATTTTTATTTCAAATTAATAATTCTAAATATCATTTTGTTAAAACTTTAATAATTTAAATACTTAAATAAAATATTATTTTTACTATTATTTAATTTAGGAATTACAATGAAATAATGTACAAGAAATTTTATTTAAATTCTAACTTTAATTAAATAATTTTTTTTTTTACTTAAATAATGTTAAATATTAGCATAAAAATATTTATTATTTTTATTTACTAAATTCTAAAATTAAATTATTTTATTTAGCACATAAACTTAACAAACAAACACACACACACACACACACACATATATATAAATTGAAATAACTTGATTATTTTATAACAAATTTTAATTTCTCTTTGATAATTCATTGAGAATGTATATTTAGGTTTAATCGGTAAATTATTTAAATTTTAATTTAAACAAAAATTTTGAACTACAAGAAAAAGATATATATATATATATATTAAAAATCTAATATTATACTTTATAAAAATTTTAATTTAATAAAGTTTCAAATATACATTAATCACTAAAATTTTAAAGTATAAAAATCTAATCAATTTAGTTTTAATTCCAAAAAATTTTTAAAAAAAAATTTAAACTTAAGTTCATTTAAATTTAATTTAATTAACTCTTCAAATTTTAGAATTAAAATTTGGATTTTAATCTTTACAGAACAAAAATTATCACACTGATTTTTATAATATAACATTAATAATGTAATTAAATTATTATTTGATAATTTAAAATTTATTATTATTATTATTATTATTTTATCTAACTATTTAAATCTAAATTCAGAATTTTATTATTATTTATTTTTAAATCTAAACTAAATAAGGTTAAGAAAGATATTAATTTGGACTTTGAATACTATTATTATTATATAAATTATTTGTTACCACATTATATCAGTATGTTTAACCTTGTTTTATAATTGACTATCTAAATTAATAAATTTACTTTTGTATGATACATTTAATATAATTATTATATTACTTTTATGTTAAATTGTTAATATCATCATTTGCATAATTTTTTTTTATAGAAATAATAAATTATATTTATTAAAACTTTTATATATTATCAGATAAAACCTTTTTACTTATAACATAATCATATAAATAATATTAAATACTTATGTATTAATTATGTAATATAATATTATCTTACACATGTTTACTTTAATTATGTTATATATTTTTTCATTATTATTTTTTTAACATACAATTATATTGTATTACTACTATATTATTATGAAACATAATATTTATATTTTACTATACCTTAATGATCTTATAAGCCTTTTTATTTTATTTTATTTTATTATATATCTTATTATATATCATATTAATACTGATTACGTATTACAATTATATAATTTATAATTTGTTATTATTATTATATATTTTTATTTTATTTTCATAATCATATTTGCTTATATATACTTATCAATCTTACATCACTTATATTCACAATTCTGCATAATGAATCATCAATACTTTAAATAATTAATTATATGTTCTGTTTGTACTGTAAAATATTGTAAGATATTATAATTTATTTGAAATTTAATTTAAATTTTTTTTTTAAACAAAACATTTAAGAATTAATAAAATAATTTTAAATAAACTATTTATTTAATTTTGTAAATTTATTTTATTTTATTTGTATATAAATTATTTCAGTATTAAATATTTAAAAAAGAATAAAATAGAAATTCCTAAATAAGTAGATTCCCTACAAAAAAATAATTTAACTGACAATAATATTTCTAAGAAAATTTAGATTAAATAAACATAATCATAACTGAAAATGATAAATTTCATGTTAAGATCACCTACCTTAAAGTCTGATGATCCGGCCCCGCTTTGATCTCTCTCTCTTGATTTACAGAGCTCTCTCACTTCTTCACTCATTTTTTTTTAATGTGATTGATTCCTTCGATTCTTTCTCTTTTTTTTCTTTTTTATAAATGGATGCGTAATGGAATGGAGGAGTGAGAATTATGGGACGGTTTCATGTAGTGGGAGCTTCGACGGCCATTACCGTACAAAACGGAAGGAAAGTGGAGAAAGTGGTTTAGTCATGCGGAAGATATAACTTTCATTTGTTTTTATTTTATTTTTATTTTTTAAGATATAGTGGGTCCCACTAACAATAATTTAAATCTAATCCGTCCATCATCTCGGCCTGGCCAAGAGAAGATATAAAGCAAAAAAAATGAGGCTGATTTGAAACTTAGGTGGGCCACATGCAAACGGACGGCGGGGTTAGTTCCCACAAAAAAATAGGTTGCTCTTGATTTTTATTTTATTTTTTAACAACAATCTAGTGGTTAAGATCAGATTAATCTCAGTGCACAGTCAATAGTTAATGTTGGTTAGATTTGGATTAGTTAATAATTAAACACGTGGTCTTAAGTATATGAGTTGAGAGTGTGCATTATAAATAAACTTATATATATTCTACCAAAATCATGTAATCATTAATGACATTAATTAATAGTTCGTACCAAGCAAAACGATCACAATTTACATGAGCCGATAGATACATGTGTGCATGGGTGCGTGGATGTATGCATGGGTCTATGTGTGTATACTCCAATGAAGGCAATTGTACATACATGTATGTGTACGCACGTGTACCAAAATTTTGGGTCATTACATATACGGTTGAAAACTCCATCTTAGGTGGGAGTATCATTGGTTTCATTTTCTTAAGTTACTTATGTTACCAACATAATTTAATATAGGCAATGATGGCCTAACAAAATAAATAGTTTCCTAATCTAGTTGTTAGGTGCATTAATGTTATAATGAGATGATTCTTAAGTTACATATGTTACCAACATACTTTAATATAGGTAATGACGGCCTAACAAAATAAATAATTTCTTAATCTAGTTGTTAAGTGCATTAATGTTATCATGAGATGATGCATGATCTTCACAATCCAACTATTCCTCAACAAGCAACTTCAACGCCAATTTCGTAAAATGTCAGCACTCCCTCAACAAGCGACTCTAACACCTTCTGCAACTAGCTATCCTAATGTATGCATGATTAGTTAAGTGATTATTAATCCTAATTCATATAGCAAATAGATGAAGTTATGATACCACCATTATCTAACCGAATCATGAGGCTTGTTGCGGCCATAGCGGCTCTTCACCCATGTCCTTTGATTCATTTTAAGGTTCATCACCCAAGGATGACTACAAATAATATAAAGGTCATCACCTAAACACAAATATGGTGAAGTCACAACATCAATTTAATTTACAGTATGCTAAGCTCATGGCCTTCACAAGTGCTCAATGGTCACTATGGGATGTTCATCACTCAATTTTGTACCAATATAACGATCTCATTGCCTTATTTTTTTAACCAATATGATATGTATGTTACCCCAGCATATGTCGATAGCTCGAACACGGTATCTCATACCACCACGCTCGGCTCATGAGTCTTTATACGATAGTAACGCATTAACGATTATAAATAGACTTAATTCGATGATAATTGTAGTATCTTAGATTCCTTTGAATATTATGCAACCACCAAACATATGAATGATTGGGTCATGCATTAGATTAATCCGATCAACAACAGGGTACCGCAGACGAAACTGGCACTGGGTGCGAAGCATCCCATATAGCTTCAACTATTGTTGGTCGACCGTATTTAACCTCGATCAACCGTATAAGTTTAGGATAGCCAACCAAAGTGGGTCAGCCGCTTAACATTGTGCATGACTCGATCCACACGACTACAAATCATGTTATATAATGCACAGACATAATCACGAAGTAACTTAATACATAATAGGATGCATCAATTGAACATATATACGAATCAGTACAATTCAATGTATATCAATACAATTCAATGTATATTAACATCACTTATCAATTTGCATATAAACGTCTTAACAATAGGAATTTCATCTTGTTCAAGCATTTCATCAAACAGGTGAGCTATTAACTTCAAATAATATTATGGATGCAATAATAAAATAAATACAATTAACATATGAAATCCTAATAAAAACCAAAGATCATTATTCAACATTGTCAATGGTTGATAAAAGAAAAACTAGAAGAATGGTCATCTCACACGACCTAATCGCACTTAAGGTTAGGATTTTATGGAAAAATCACAAAATCTTAAATCAAATATTAAAAACAAAACATGTAAGATTCAAAAATATAACTAGAAGTAGTTTAATCGGAAGATAGGAAGCATTTTTACCTTCGATCAGCAATGAATATAGATTTGACGGATGATTTAATAGCGGCTAGGGCTTTGAATGAAGGGAATCGGTGAAATGAGGTATCAATCTCCCCTCTCTTACTCTCACCCTTCTTCTTTCTCTCTCTTTCTATTTCTTTCTCTTTCTCTTCCAATTCCCCATGCAGGAATGCAGTCTTCACATACATCTGTTCTAGCTCGAGATTGTTTTAGGCAACCAACGCCAATATGAATCTGATAAATACTTGTTTCACTGCTTGCGCGAAGATCTCGGTGAAATCGACACATTCTTTTTGATCATATCCCTTCACTACCAACCTTACATTGTACATATCATATTTCTTCTTGAAGATCCACTTACCCCCGATTACTTTACGGTTGGCGAGAAACTCCATCAGGTCCCATGTCTCATTCTTGTAGGAGTCTATCTTATCATGCAATATTATTTTTCATTTTTCGACATATACGTTGTCAAGAGACTCCTAAAGATAGACGGATCCCCCTAATTCATAATAAGGGCAAAGCAACATTCAAGTCATCCCTGTCTCTCGCCGGTAACCTACGATCCCTTACTGGATTCCTTCTCACAGGTGGTTGATTCATCTGCTTATGTACTTCTGTTTATTTCTCAGGATCAGCCTGTGTCTCATCTTTGTCTATTTAAATGTCTACAACTGACTTTTCCACTTCCTTGTGCTCATCCTTATAAAATAAGAATCATTCGTCAAATTTGATGTCACGACTAAAGATCATTTTCTATGTGACCCGATCATATAGCCTATACCCCTTCACACCATTACCATAGCTGACAAAGAAGTATTTTTTAGCCCTTTGGTTCAGCTTATCTCTCTCAACTGACGGTACGTAAGAGTAAGCATTACAACCAAATACTTGCAATTCTAAGTAGTCTACCTACTGACCACTCCACACTTCCTCTAAAATTTTATAATCAATTACCGTAAAATGAGACCAATTCACCAAATAACAAGCTATGTTAATGGTGTTAGTTTACATTTTTTTGCTTAACCTAGCATTGTTAATAATGCATCGAGCTCTCTTTAAGAGAGTCTGATTCATCTGCTTAGCCGTACTATTCTTCTCTAGTGTGTGGCACGCTTTGTTATACCTTACAATCTCATCATTGTAAAAATGATTGAATTCCCCTGAAGTGAATTTTTCATCATTATTTGTTGTCAACACTTTCACCTTTCGCCTTAACTCTTTTTCAATCACCGCCTACCACTATTTGAAGTTAGTGAAAACCTCATATTTATTTTTTTTAAAATAAACTCATACCTTTCTGGAATAGTCGTCAATGAACATAACGAAGTATGATGACCTTCCACCAGAAACTATGACGACGACCCCCATACATCAAAATGCATATAATCCAAAACTATCTTACAAACATACTTCACAGACTTAAAATATAACATTGACTGTTTACCATATATATAATACTCGCATATAGTAAAATCAATGCTTTTAAAAACTGAAATTAAACAATGGTCAGAAAGTACTTTCTTGCTTCGCTTGCTCATGTGGCTTAGGTGTGCATACCACATACACGTAAACGTGGAATCCGCTAAAGACGTTACAGCTTCATCCAATGAAGTGCTCTCGGTCAACCTGTAAATGTTATCATTCATATGTGTTTTCATGACTACGAGTGTCCCCTTTGAAACTTTGTGGACATGATCGAAACCGATAAGTTTGCACCCTAGTGCCTCGAGTGCACAGAGAGATATCAGACTCTTCCTCAACTTAGGAACATGTCTCATATCGGTCAAGATATACCCCATGCCATCAAATATCTTGATGCGCACAAATCCAATACCAACCACGTTACAGACATTATCATTGCCCATAAGCACTTGGCCACCATCACACATACTGTAACTGGTGAACCAACTCTTATGAGGGGTCTTATGATACAAAGCTCTCGTATCCAAAATACATTCACCTTCGAAGTACTGAAATTTTAATGCAATCAACACGTCACTATAATTCGCTTCCTCACTGGATTACGCAGTGTTGACCTCTCTGAAAGAATTCTCTGATTTCTCATTCATAGACTTAGGATTCTGACAATCATTCTTCATATGCCATATCATGCCACAATTCCAACACTTCAGCTTGCCTTTGCCCTTACTATTGGATTTAAATTTCGATCGCAAAGATCCACTACCTCGCTCAAATTTTCTCACCCTCGTAAACAGTGCATCTGTCGAAGCACCCACATCACCGCTTTTCTTTCTCATCTTCATTGACTGAAGAGTTGAGATGACGTTCTCAACGCTAATGGTTGTCTTACCGGTGTACAAATAGTCTCTGAACGATTCATACGATTCTGAAGGAGAATTCAACATAATACATGCTTGATTTTCATCCTTCATAATCTTATCCACGTCCAACAATTTGCAAATAAACCTATTAGAGTTATTGATGTGGGCCTCAATGTCAGCCCTCTCAGTCTTCTTTAAATTGAATAGTTGTAGCTTTAGATACAAACGATTTTCAAGAGACTTCTTTACATATATGTTTTTTTAACTTTACCCATATATTAACCGTAATCTTCTCACATAACATCGTAAATGACCTCACCCGTTAGACACAACTGGATTGAGATATTAGCATTTTGATCTAACTTGTTCCATTATTCTTTTTTTATAGTTTATGGTCGCTTTCCAAGTAGTGCATCTTTCAATCCTTGCTGAACTAAAAGATCCTTCATCTTCACCTTCGATAGTTCACAGTTGTTTTTCCCGAAATACTTCTCTATACCGAACTTCATGTTAGATGCCATAGATACAATCTTCATATTCGATCTGCTTCCCAGCGTTATCTTTGATTCCACTTATTAGGAGTCGCGAAAGCACACAAAGAAGAATCAAATAAGGTAATCATAATCTCACAAGAAAATCTAACCGGAGAATAATCTAAATTTACGTGAAAAAATCCTTACGAGAAAAAACTACGATGATAACGCACTATAAATAATAAAGTTATACAAAAGATGAAACCTTACCGATCAAAGCCCCATGAGGAAAAGCCCTGGCCTTTTTCTCTTCAAAACCCTTTCAAACCCTTAAGCACGTCTTGCGTTAACCGTAATCTCATTTAAACACATATATTTAAGGAAAAAACAGAAGTAGAAATAATTTGGGCAAAACTGTGTAACCCGTCGACTTGTCGCTTCGACCAGTCGAAACGCTTTAATTGGTTGGGACCCTATATATAGAGAGAGTTTTACCAAAATACCAAATTATTTCAATACCCTTCGATCGATCGATCAAATTGTCAACCAGTCGAAGGCCCCTATTTCAACATAGATTTGAGGCATCTGATTTTTAAAAGAAAACACACATCTAAGACAGTCCACATGTGCAAACCTTATTAAAGCTAGGGTCAAACGTTTTCTATTGAAGAGGAAAGAAGAAGAATTTATATAACAATAGATGTCTCATATTCCGTGGAACACTCTTATCAACGGGTGCAAGGGTTCAGGTGTATTTTGAGTTTTCTGCATACTCAATCCGTAAACTTGATTTCATTAAGGTATCTTGGTTATTTCTATGCCTGGAATCAATAAACTATATATGTATCGATTCAATAAACACATGCCCACTAATCCTAGTATAGAACCTTTTAATCAATGTGATTTTGATTTCCCATGGACGGTTCAATTTAGGTTATTTTTATATGAAACATATCTACCCTATCAAGATAAAATTTTCCACACATTTGAAACATTTTGTCAAGGAGTTGTTGCCATTGATATGGACGGAAGGGATTAGGTGCGGCCGGGCTCACCCAAGACGGTGTGGCCTTTACCATGGGGCCCACCTGGATGTGTGTATACTAGATCCACACCGTCCATCCTTTTTGACTGATCATTAAAAACTTCTCAAGGGCCACAAAAGTTTTGGATCAAGTTGATTATTTTTTCCTTCATCCACATTCGTACAACCTTATCAACAAGTTGTACGGCGAACAAGCATTATGGGAACATTAAGGTGGGCCCCTTTGCTGTAGTATTGTTTACGCCTGAGACTTAGATTTCTTCATTTTTGGATGGATGGACAGCATGAATGTAGAATACATTATACATACAGAAGCGGATTGCATAGTGTACCACACACCACCGAACTCGCTGGATGTTGACGTCACCAAGTTATGTGGGTCCCATCATGAGGTATGTGTTATATCCTAACCGTCCTTTCATTCGGAGAACTCATAATAATGCTTCAAACGAAAATTAAGACAGATCCAAAGATCAAATGGACCACACTAAAAAACCTGTGGGGGGATTGAACTTCTATCGTTGAAAACCTTTTACGGTCATATAAATTTTGGATCAATATGATATTTGTTTTTCCACTTCATCCAGGTCTGTGTGACCTTATTAACAGATTGGATGGAAAATAAATGCTGTGTTGGGCCCTATGTATGTTTTAACGGTAAGAATCATTGTCCCCACTGCTATTTCTGGTGTAGTCCACTCAAGCTTTGGATATAAATAATTTCTGGTATATTGCTCTAAAATGATCTCACAAAATGGATGAACGGTGTGGATATAATAAATACATCATTTTTGGGCCCATGTAACTTTGATCTCCGTTCTTCTTCTTTTTGTTTTTATCGCATCTTCTGATACTCTCGCAATTCTGATGTAATTAGGATGACGTAAGGGATACAAGTTGAAAATCTCCGCAATTTAAACCCACCAACCATTAAAATATAATATTAAAAAAATAGGCAGTTGATACTCCGGTCAATTTCATGTGTCTACGTAACTTGCTAGTCGTGTACACACTCTATTATCCTCGTTTCTTTCTTATCTTTATTTTATTAGGTGTTTGATTTTTTATTTCTCTCATAAATACAAGTAAATTAACTATAAATTATTAATTTTTACCCCTTTTAAATGAATGGAGTATTTCATCTTGAAAAAATAGTCTCAAAGTTACCAACTGCAATCCACCATGAATCCCTCGTATATCCAATGTGAATGAGTTGCTTTGCATAAGGCTTCCATAGACTTTTAAGTGGTTGAAGTCTCTCTAGATTAGGAACGACTTGTTGGTGGGCCACACATATAATCACACGCATGAGAAATCAAAGATTTCATGTTCAGATTTTAAATAAAAGTCGAGAAAAGAACAGGAGTCAGTTAATTCTCCTCTGTACGGCTTGACCTAGCGGAAGCAAATGGCGGGTGGTCGGTGCTATATGGGCCCCAACATAATATATATGTGTTTCATCCATGCCGTCTATCTGTTTTTCCATATCATTTTATGGTATTACACAAAAAATGAGGTACATCCCATTCTCAATTGGACCACATTACAGGAAACAGTGTTGAATGAGCGTCGACCATTGAAAACCTTCTGGGAGCCATAAAAGTTTTGGAACAAGATGATTTTTGTTGTTTTCCTTCATCTGGGCCTTAACGACCTAATCAACAGATTGGATCTCAAATAAAAAGTACAGTGGGCCCTAGGAGTATTTTAATGGTGGATATCCAATCACTATTGTTTTCCTGTGGTGTGGTCCACCTGAGATTTATGTACCTCTAGTTTTTGGGATCAACCCTTAAAATGATCTGAAAAAGTGGATGAACGGAATGGATGAAACACATATATCATGGTGGGGCCCACAGAGCACAGACCATCAGCCACCGGGCTGGTGGCAGGGGAGTAGCCAATCCGTTTCCCTTACGAAAGATATGGGATATGGGTGGTATATAAACATCACAGTGGACCCTGGGAAGGTTTCAACGGTAGGAATAGTGATGGGATATCCACCATTAAAATCCTCCTAAGACCCACTGTACCATTTATTTGACATCCAATCTGTTAATTAGGTCATATAGACCTAGATGAAGCCAAAAAAAAAAAAAAAAACAGATAAGCGTGATCCAAAACTTTTATGGCCCTCAAAAAGTTTTTAACGGTCGACCTTCATTTAACACTGTTTCCTGTAATGTGGTCTACTTGAGATTGAGATATACTCATTTTCGGTCTCATATTGTAAAATGATCTATAAAAATAGATGGATGGCATGGCTTAAACACATACATCATGGTGGGGCTCAGAGAGCACTGACCATGAAAATTAGCCTGTTTCAACGGTGGACGTATGTTTCAACGGTGGACGTAACATGATCTTGCAAAACTGATGGACGTGCCTATAAACATCACGGTGGGCCCCACCTAACGGACCGTTGAAGGAAATTTCAGCCAAAGGCTTTCGCAGGAAATCCGCGTCCCTAATAAAGGGTGTTGTTTTCGCTGACGTGGATGGAATGATTTTGTGTGGATGAGATTCACTCGTTCGTCGGGAGATGACAATTGGATACGATTTCTCCTCACCCTATTTATGAGCAGTGATCCACACGGACGCGGATTGCGTCCTACCCCCGTCCGGACGGTAATCGTCTGGGCAGGGCTCTGTGGGGCCCACCGTGATGTAAGTTTTTTATC
This sequence comes from Magnolia sinica, assembly GCF_029962835.1. Classification (NCBI taxonomy): domain Eukaryota; kingdom Viridiplantae; phylum Streptophyta; class Magnoliopsida; order Magnoliales; family Magnoliaceae; genus Magnolia; species Magnolia sinica. Next base: position 76,593,754 of record NC_080586.1, read on the forward strand.
CACGCCGTTCATCTATTTTCTCAGATCATTTTAAGGAAATTTGATAAAAAAGAAGCAGGTCCATGGCTCCCGTGGAACACGCCAAAGGAAGCTGCAGCGATAATGAAATCCACTGTTGAAATCTTTCTAATGGCCACCGTGATGTTTTTTACCATCCAACCTGTTCATAAGGTCATGTAGAAGTGGATGAAGTGAAAAAACAAATATCTGCTCGATAGAAAACTTCTCCAGCTCCCAAGAAGTTTTAAACGGTGGAAGTTCAATCCCCACTTTGTGGTCCACTTAAGCCCTTTAACTGCCTCAATCCTTTTGAAGATATGGTAAAATGATCAGCCAAAAACTCTGAACGGAGTGGATAAAACACTTACATAACGGTGGGCCCCACAGATCTCTGCCCGGATGGATTACCGTCCGGGCGAGAGTAGGACGTGGTTTCAAAGCTTTGTGGGTCGTACCATGATTTATCTGTTTTATCCACGCCATTCATCCATTTTTCAAGCTCATTTTAGTGAACGAGACAAAAGTTGAGGCAAACCCAAATCTCAGGTGGACCACACCACGGGAAAACAATGTTGATTGAACGTCCACCGTTAAAAACTTTCTAAGGCCTACTGTAACGTTTATTATCCATACAACCTGTTGATAAGGTCACACAGACCTGAATGAAGAGAAAACACAAATATCAGTTCGATCCAAAACTTCTGTGGTCCCCAAAATGTTTCAACCGTAAGCATTCAACCCACACTATTTCCTGTCTTGTGGTCTGCCTAAGCTTTGAATCTGATTCATGATCGGGCTCATTTACATAAAAGGAGATCACAAAATAGATGTACGGCTTGGATAAAACACATACATCATGGTGGGGCCCACAGAGCTTTGGCATCATTTATCTGGGTGGTGTTCACATCACGAGCTAGCCAAACCGTGTCCGAGAAACAGGGCGATGACAGGCCTACCTATAATCAACAGAGGCCTTTCAACAGGTCCACACGAATGGTTGAGTCCTGCATTTAAAGCTACTCACCTCACCCAAGTTGACTTGACTAGAACAGACTCCACGAAGACTCGTGAAAGCTCGATGCGATCATGACTCGGTCATAACTCAACTCACCTCAACTCAACTAGGCAAAACTCAATAAAAGCACAACAAAACTCAACTCAGTGCAGCACCACTTGACATTGCTTTATATTGATATTCAATGTTCAACACTGCTAAAAACTTAAAGGATGTTCACACCTCTTTTCATCACACCGACGTGGACCAATAAGAAGTCACCATGTGTAAGTTCAATGCTTGCATAAGTGTACTTGCATCTGAAGATATATTTCATTACCTTTTCTTACACGATATATATGTATCTTTCATCATGAGTGGGGTAGCATAAAACTATGCACTTCCAATTCTCCAATAAATTTTGTAATTGACTTAACTGTCCAGCAGAGTTGAGTTTTCATGTTCTAAAATTGAGAGGGTAAAACTAGTTAAGTGTCCATTTTGCAAGTGCTTATTGAAATGGACGTGGTGATCAAAAATCATAAACAATCCTCAAATGACTAAAACAAAGACTTCATACCCCAACTGTTAAGGGTCAAATATTGCATATTAGACCCCAATTATTACTAGATTATACGTGCATGATAATGTTTAACGCTCTATTTTAATCATGTTTGTGTTGCAAGGTGAATTTAGGAGTCTGGACTAAAAAAAGATACTAAAAGCATGGATTTAATGCTCTGAAGTCACCAAGGTAAAGGAAGGACCCTAAGGGACTAAGATTGAGGAATTTACATGCCAAAGATCCAAAAAAATCAAGTAATTAAAATCTAAGACGCCCGATAATTGTCCAGAATGCAAGATCAGAGGGTTCTTACCATCCGTTCGGCTCGAAACTTTATATTTGGCCTGATGACCATAAATTAACCGTACACGTTTAATTTCAATCATTGAATTCTTATGGAAGTGGCCCAATGGATATATCAGTCCATAATACTTTGATTTGGGGCCCACTTGATATCTGGATATACTTCAATTTTGGTCTCAACTCCTTAAATAGGGTGACAGAACGAATGGACGAAACGGATTTCTTATAAACATCAAAATAGACCCCAACTTGAGTGGTGTGTGCACAGTGCACAAGTGCACTAGCCGTGCACCAAAAGTCGAGAACAGGTCGGCGCAAGCTGACCCATCTCCTTCTGTCTCTCTCTGCGTAACCAACTGATTTTGAGTAGTGGGGCCCACCCATCACCCAAATGGATGATCCAAACCATCCATATGCTCCAGAGGGGTGCTACGACCCTGGTCATAGTAGTATTTTGGTCCCATGCACACGTACACACGTGGATCATCGAAAAATGCAAGATGAACAGTGAAGTGATTTGATACAATGGACCGTACCAAAACTTAATCAAAACCACTTCTCCTTTCTGATTGAAATTTCTCTAGGAATCCAATGAATGGTGTGAATTTCGTGGAAAACATCACTGTGGGGCCCACCGAACAGTCAGCGCAGGTTCTTTCGCACCATACACACGTCCGATTTTTCCGAACATTGCAGGGAGTTGTGGGTCAATGTTTGTGATCGGATGGGTGATCCAAACCGTTCAGAACCTTCAGAGGGGGAGTCTTAAACCCCACCAAGGAGTCAGAATCCACGTTTGCAATGATCACCATTCCAAAATCTCATCCAAATGCAACTGCTTCCACGCTTTTGCTGCATCACCACCTCTTGCTGCAAAAGTGGAGTCGGTTCTCCACTCTAACTGACCTAAACACCCATAAAAGGAGAGAGAGGGCATGGAGAGGCCATCTTGAGACGTGATAGCACAAGGAGGAAAGAAAGAGAGCGTGGAGCACGGGCCGGCTGAGTTTTCTTCTTCCCCTTCTTTAGTTTTCTTTGTTTTCTTTAATATTTTTTTGAGTTTTAGTTTGATCATAACTATGACGAACTATACCTCTTAGGTAGGGCTAAGAGGTGAAGCTTGTAGTGTGATGGGTTAATTTCTATGCTTAGATTCATGTTTAAGTTGAACTCTCTTAGATTCTAATTTGATTATAAGATATACTTTCAGTTTTTAATGGTTTATTATGACTCAAATTACAATAGATCTACAATAGATTTAAGTATGTTTTTTTCATTGTAAGATTGTAAATTTAGGAGGCCCTGTTGTTCACCATCGTCTCCTAGGCATGGTTAGATGATAGAATCCTTCCTAACGTTCAGAACTCTCTTAGATTGGATGTGGATTAGTTAAATTTTGTTGTTTGCTTTGTCTCATGGGCATCGTTTTGTGATGAAATCAATTTTAATTCTCATACCTCTTATCCATTGATAACAAGATCAAAAGAAGTTCAGATTTGGTTTTTAATGAGATATCTTCCAACTTGATGAAAAAGGGACTCTAAATCCAATTGTGTTCATGAATCAAGCTTAGATCTCCCTGATCTCTACAAGTGGATCATAGGCACCTTTGAATTTTGCAAGTTTTAGTTTAAGATTTCACCATTATTCCTTTAAACTTTTCTGATTTAGATTACATCTTCACCTAGTTATAGTTTAAGTTACTTTTAGATTATATACAAGGTTCAGTCCCCGTGGATTCGACCTCAGTTTTATTAAAATTATTACTACATCACAACCCTATACTTGGAGTGTGAACACCAACTCATCCTTTAAAACTCAAAAAGGAAAAAGGAAAGGAAAAAAAAAAACATAAATTACAAACCTTTAAATTTTCTTCTTACTCACACCGACACCACAAACACTCACACAGACAACCACATGGGCACTCAATCCAATGATCTCAATGTTGAAGTAGAGTTTGTTTGCAATTGAGTCATGACTCCCTTTCAACTTAAAACCCTAATCTAACCCCTGAAATGATTGGATTTTGCAAAGCCCTTACGGCTAACAATTGTATATTTTTTATCAAGGTGTAGAGCTCATTGATGGCTTTCTAACAATGTGTGTGTGTGTGTGTGTGTGGGAAATAGAACCTCCAATGAGGTCGAGCTGTGTGGACCCCACCATGATGTGTGTCAAATATCTACCCCATCAGTCAGATGTACTATTCCATGGTGAGCCTTGGACTTAAAAATCAAGTCAATCGATGACTTCTGTAGGCCACACCACATACAAAAGTTGAGAGGGGTTACCCTCCCATCAAAACATTCATAATCATTTGCTGGGCCCACCATGGTGTGGTTCACAAATCCAGACCATCCATTATATGTGTCCCACTTGGATGAGGGGTCAAACCAAGTTTCAGATGCATCCAAATTTTAATGGGTCCCACCAAGTTCTTTTATATGTTTTAGGCATATCTTCACATGATTTTAGATGGTATGGCCCACCTGAGTTCTGTATATGGTTGATTTTTGGGATATCCCATAATTTAAAGGGGACCCATCAAATGCACAATGTTGATGTTCTACACGCATCATGGTGGGGCCCACACAACTCAACCTCATGGAAAGTTCCCATGAACTATTGTGTGTGTGTGTGTGTGTCTATATATATATTTTACGTGCAAAATAAATAAGGTTATTTTTGGCCTGTTAAGACCCCTGTGGCTTGAATTTAAGTAATCCTTACATAGATTCTGATGGGAGAAACGTGTAGTTGCAGGATTGTTGATGTTGAACCACATTATTTTGAAATCAAAGATTTAAATCAGAATATAATATTGAGAGTCATGATTTAAATATAGATTTGTTTATGTTTGACCATCTCTCGAAACTCTGGCGCTCTAGCCCGCCAGTGCTTTTATCCATGAATCTGGACCGTCCATTAGAACACGGTGAATAATTCATTCTGATTAGAGTAACTTTTTTTAATCCAAACAATGCCACATATGAAAATGTACGTTCTGGATCAAAGAAATTCCAATAGTAGGCACAAATAATCCATGCAATAAAGTTCAATTTGTGGGTAAAGGTGCATGGAATGCCGACTGGTATGATTCAAAGGCAACTCGTCTGAACCGACTTGGACTTTGGTTGAGTCGACCCAGTTGACCCAATCAGTCCATACGTGATTCAACTGGTCCACCAAACAGGTCGATCTAAGTCTCCATGGTCACGTCTCCAAGGAAACATTTTCATTAGACAATCGTAGCTGGGCCGGCCAAACAACGGTCATAAAGAGGGCAGAATATAACCAAATTGAGTAGTTTTGGGAGCTCCATGGCTCAGTGGTAGACAGACTTTGTTTCAACACAGAGACCATGAATCGATGGTCATGTTGTGTGGGTGGGTGGGGTGTGGGTAAATGAGAGAAAGAGAGAGAGAGAGAGGTCATATAGAGATAAAGGGTGAAATGGGGAGCTTTTTAGCCAGAGCCTTTCTTATATTTGCATTCATTTTGATTGGGGTTTACTTTGAGGAAACCTTAATACTCTGGCCGATTGTGATGGATGATACACGTGCACCGAGAAATCTGACAAACAAATGACTAAAAATGAACTGGCCAAATTGTGGGTCCCAGTTTAAATGCATCAAAAGCTAAAAATGTAACTGAGGCGTGAGTAATTAAGGACTCGCATATCAAGCATGAGATGTTGCCAGAACGCAGATTAGCTACGACCCTGAATGTGGGGCCACCTCGTTGTATGCATTGTATATCCACATCGTCCATCTGTTTTGTCAGTTTATTTTAGGACATGGTCCAAAAATAAAGTAGATACAAATCTCAAGTGAGTGTGACTATGTAGTGCCCATCCCGTTGCATGCATAAAACATCCATTCCATCTGTTTTGCCAAATTATTTTAAGGCATGGTTAGAGTTGTACATGAGTAGAGTTAACTCGGTCAGCTCACTCGATTCAACTTAAAAAACGCTTGACTCCTCGGCTCGAAATTGGATTCAGATCAAGTCGACCTTATTTTTGGAGCTTGAAAAATATTTGAGCAGAGTTCGAGCTTGCCTGAGCTCAACTCGAATCAACTCGGTGACTCGGTTATTTTGATATGAATGCTGATTGCCGAGTGTTTGATGAAATGACTCAATGAAGTGTTGGCGAGGAAGTAACAGATACGTCGGCTTTTGATTTTGATGTTGTTTGCTCGAGTGTTTGATTTTAATGTTGGTGTTTGATGAAATACCTATAAAATATTGTTACTGTTTTACATTATGTGAGAAATTGAAGATGCATTTTACCTATTTGAGAAAATGACGAACATGCTCAAACTCAGCTCGAATTGGCCCAAGCCGTTGATCAAAGCCGAGCTAGCGAGATAGGCTCGAGGACCAAGCCGAGTTCGAGCTGGGTTAGCTACTAGTAGTGGTTGAGCTGTGCCAAGCTCGACTCAGTTCGACTCGTGTATAGCTCTAGGCATGGTCCAAAAAATAAAGCAGAAACAAATTTCAAGTGGATCACACAATGGGGATTGAATTCCTCCTATTAAAATCTTCTCGGGGCCACATAAGTTTTCGATCAAGCATCTATATGTGTTTTCCCTTCAATCAGGTTTGTGTGACCTCATCAAAAAGTCAAATGACAAATAAACATCACGGTGGACCTTAGAAAAGTTTTAATAGTAGGCATTCAATGACCACTTTCCTATGGTGTAGTCCACCTGAGATTTGTACATGCTTCATTTTTTGGACCATGTTCTAAAATAAGTTCAAAAAATAAATGGACAGCACAGGTATACAATATTTCACACATCAATGTGGAATCTAGAGTCAGGGCTGCTCTCACCTAACTAATTCCGGGGTCAGCTAATCCACATACATAGCCGTGGAAGATGGAAGATCCTACCTTCAAGGACAAGAGGCCTTCTCATTTTCATGACTACTGGATTAATGTCTCTATTAACACTTTTAAGCATATACCTTGATCTTGGGGCAGACTATTCTGCAATATTTTTTTTTATGTGAGAAGTTTCACTTCAACTAGTCCATTCTCGAGGCAAGCCAATAAGCTACATGAGCCAGTAAACCACATGAGGCAGTGGCACTTCCATTATTGGAGTGAGGCTAAACAACAACAACAACAAACAAAAAAAAAAAAAAAAAAAACCCTAGATCCAGAACTCAAGTTAGACGCACCATAGAAATACTAATTATTGATTTGTGTGTGGGCTGCCATAGTATGTTTTCTAAATTTGTCCATCGGGTGTGATGAAGGGAAGATATAAAAATAAGTCTGATCTAAAATTCAAGTGGACCACAACATGTGTTCTAATTAGAAAGTAGAAATCTTGCATTGTTTCCACTGGCGTGGCTTACCAAGGGGTGGTCAAACATGACCTGAACCACCAACAAGACCTAAACACGATCTAAAAGTCAAGGTTTAGGTCGACCCACTTCCATATGGGCTAGGTTCGGGTTGTATTTTGTCAACCCAAATTTGAATGGGTTATATTTGAATGTGTTGGATAAGCTGTTGTGAATATGGCTTGTTATATGGTTTGGGTGTTACATTGTAATATTTTCGTACATAGATTATGATGGACAACTGTAAACTAAGTGATTTAGATTATATTAATTATTGTTAAGTTGGTTACGATAGCTGTAGTTTAGATTATAGTAAGTATTTGATTTTATATTAATTAAGGGTTTTAAATAGGAGATATGCTCACACGCAGCCAGGTGTACGTCCAACTAGTTAGTGTGTGGGGCCCACCATTATATTTTTTGGATATTTCACCCGTCTAATAAGGTTGTCCCACCATGACAATAGGATTTCCCAAAAATCAGGTCGATCCAACTATGATATGGTATACCCAACATGAATGTGGAGTTTTTCGAGTGGTTGGTCATGGTTTTCAATAACGTGCCTCACTTGATAGTTGGGTCAACCTGATTTTTGGAGCATCCCATTTTCATAATAAGACATCCTTGTTGGATGGACGAGATATCACCAAACACTATATTGGGCCCCATATGCCAACTAGTTGGACATACAACTAATTGTATGTGAGCATTTCTCTTACAATACTGATTGCCATTTTTTTTATTTCATATATAAAATAATAATATTTTTATTTTTAATTAAATGAGTTAGGTGGATTGGACTTGGGTTAGCCCATTTATGGATGGCTTTGGTTAGGGTTGAGATTTTCAAATTTGTTTAATAAATGGGTTAGACCCATCTTCATTGGAACCATGAACTGAAACCAGCCCAACCCGGTTTGACTATTCGGGTCTTGCACCATGGGCTTCAAAGTAAGCCTATGCGTAGCCCATTATCAACGGTCTAGATTCAGGCTCAGTTGGGCCTCAAAAGGAAAAAGAAAAGAGGTTGGACCCGATGATTGGGTGGGCCTCAGGCCCATGAACAGCCCAAAGATCCTACAGTCATGATTTGTTGACGTCCTTATTTTTACACGTGTAGTGCTCATGGCTATCATGGCCATGAATGCCGCGAAATTTCCAATATCAACAGATCCTGACCATTGGTTCCTCCTGTGGCCTTTTCTCCTTTGACTAGCTTAGTTTATCTTTGTTAACCCAATCATCTACAGATCTTGAGTATGTGAGACTTCTACGGACTGTCCAACAACAGTGCAGCAATCAAATCAACGGTTTGGATTACAGAATGTATATGCATCAAAATCAACGGTGACATGGTCAATAAAGTCTTGTGGGCCCACAACGTTGAGTGCTTTGACTGATAATGATAAGCTCAACGAGAAAGTCAGGAAAGATTGCTTCATGGTGACGAGTCCGGACGCGGATTGCGTCCTACACCCGTCTGGACTCGGTTCAGGTAGGGGACTTGTAGGCTCCACCGTGATGTATTTTTTTTATCCATGCCATATATCTATTTTTCTGATCATTTTAGTGCTTGAGCCGAAAAAAGAGATATATCCAACACTCAAGTGGACCACACCACAGGAAGCAGTAGTGATAATGTTGAAACCTTTTTGAATGCTGCTGAAACTTGGTCTGAACCCTCATCCAAGTGGGACACACATAATGGATGGGCTGGATTTGCAAACCACGTCTCGGTGGGCCCAAAAAATGATTATGAATGTTTTAATGGTGCATGGCCCCTCCCCACTTCTGTATGTGGTGTGGCCCACAAAAGTCACGGATTGACTTGATTTTTGAGAGCTAGGCACACGATGGAATGTTGCATCTGACTGATGGGGTAGATGTTCAAAACGCATCACAATGGGGCCCACACAGCTCAACCTCATGGGAGGGACTATATATATATGTGTGTGTGTGTGGGAAAAGATACTATGCGCTTGACCTCACGAGTCCGTCCCATAAGGTCGAGCTGTGTGGGCCCCACTTCCATCGTGGGCTTAGGTCTCAAAAATCAAGTCAATCCGTGACTTGTGTGGGCCACACCACATACAGAAGTGGAGAGGAGCCGGGCAACATTAAAACATTCATAATCATTTTTTGGGCCCACCGAGATGTGGTTTGCAAATTCACCCCATCCATTATGTGTGTCCCACTTGGATGAGGGTTCAGGCCTAGTTTCAGACGCATGCAAATTTCAGGTGGACCCCACCAAGTGCTTTTATATGTTTTAACGGTGTCTTTAAATGATTTTAGATGATATGGCCCACCTGAGTTCCATATACGGCTGATTTTTGGAATATCCCATAATTTAAAGGGGACCCATCAAATGCACGGTATTGATGGTCGACACGCATCATGGTGGGGCCCACACAGCTCAACCTCACGGGAGCTTATTGTGAGGTCGGCGCTTTTCCATATATATATATATATATATATATATATATATATATATATATATATATATATATATATAAGGCAGATGCCCTAAATTGATCTGTAAACATAGACCCCGACATGGATGAAACAAATACATCACGGTGGGCCCCACAGACCCCCTGCATGGACCGAGTCCGTCCCTGCGGTGGTAGGACGCAATCCGCGTCCACCAGTCCTATCACCTATGGCCCTCTTTCACATGTGTCATAGGAATCGTACACGGACGAATTGTCCTTTAAAGAGGTTGATTTTTCTGGAAACCGGTCATTGCTTACGTTCTTATATGCGTCATTGAGTGGATATGTGTCCGTTGATATTGGTGGCCCACCTAATCATCTGGGATGTGATCCAATGACAACATCTCACTTTTTTAGGAAATCAGTACCATGAAATCGATAGCTGGTGTCAAAGCTCATTTGGCCCCACGATGTCTGTATTTTATCCAGGTCGTTCATCTAATCTGCCAGCGTATTTTAGGGCATGAGTGCTAAAATGAGGTAAATCCAAATCTCAAGTGGACAATGCCACAGGAAACAGTGGAGATTGAACTCTTACCAATGAAAATATTATGGGAGCCACGTAGGTTTTGGATCAAGCTGATATTTGTGTTTTCCTTTTATCCAGCTACCCGTGACCTTATCAATAAGTTGGATGATAAATAAACATTACAGTGGGCCTTAAAAAATTTTAATGATGGATTTTCAATCAACATTGATTTCCTCGGGTGTGGTCCACCTGAGTTTTGAATATGCCTCATTTCTTGGATCATACCCTGAAATGAGCTGGGGCGTGATAAAACACATACATCATGGTGGATCCTATAGAGCTTTGACACCAGCCAAACCATGTCCCACGTGATCTTCATCGTTAGGGTCTACCATTTTCACGGTGGGGCCTTATAAAGCTTTGAAGCCAGCCAAACCATGTCCCGTGTGATCTTCATCGTTAGGGTCTATCATTTTCATGGTGCAGATGTACAAGCGATGGTGAGAGAGATAGCCTGGTACTCCATGTGGTCCAGTTGGGGTGCAACTTGAGCGCAACCAGACATCAAGTTAGGTCAACCCCTGGTCTGTCCCAAGTAACAACCATGATTCTCATAGGACTCATGAAATGTGATAAAACCTTATTATCACAATAATATCATCGGATAAAAAAACATCACAATATTCAAACCTCAGATAAATTTAAACCGTGAATCTCGTTAAGATTTGTGGAAGTACACATAGCATAATCAAACAAGGTAATCATAATCACCCAAGAAAATTGAATAGAGAACACTCATGGCATAAATCTATAATACACTACGAATTACAAAGTTATAAGAGATGAAACATGAACTTCAAAGCTCTAAAAATAAAAATCGTAACTTTTTTTTTTCTCCAAAACCGCTTCAAACCCTTAAACATGTATAACCTTAACTCTAATCTCAATTACACCCATATATATAATGTAAAACCAGAAATAAAAATAACCCGCGCTAAAACACGCAAACCAGTGCAATTCATTGACCTATTGAATCAACCGGTCAAGACGCATTGATTGGCCAAGTTAACATGTCAACCATAATTCCAGTCGAAAACTCAAAAAACATTTAAAAAAGATTTGTCAAAAAATCAAATATTTTCGATACCACTCTGACTTGTCTACCAGACTAGTGTCGACCCATTAATGGCCCATGTTTCAGTATAGATTTAAGACATCTAATTTTCAACAAATCAATTAATCCCATCTTATAGAACTCTTACATCTCTCTCCTTTGCAACTATCTTCTCTCGTAGCTCCCTCTCTCCTTAATAGTATGTGTAAATCAACTATCTTCTCTCGTAGCTCTCTCTCTCCTTAATTAGTATGTGTAAATAAATTATGTCCAACAAAGTGTTGGACGGATTCCATCCAACGCCAGTGAAAGTGTGTATCAGCATGGAAGGCAATAATAAAAAAGGCAAAATCATCGCTTCACGCAGGAAGTTTTTTCTCTTGAAGTGTAGATTCCACATATGATGCACGCATATGGTGTTTTTTCATCAACGGTAGACATCATCCAATACCAATAGATCCCATGTTGAAAAGGTCAAAATCATCATGTATTTGAGTGGGATACACTTCAATAAATAAATAAATAAAGCGTCATTGGCACTAGTGAAGATGTGGGACCAAATTGAAAATGACTTTTTCCTTTATGGCGTGGGCTACACGCATAATCCTATTGTATGGTGCTTTTTCATGAGTACGGAGTGCAATCCATTCAAAGGAGAGTGAGTTTGTGTGCATTGAAACGACAATGAGAGGTGAAAAGGAGGTTTTGAATCTTCTTCCCTATTGCTTTTTCTAAAGCAGATTGGCAGGAAGTGGCACTATGGCCCATTGTAATGTATTAGTTTTATTAACATCCTCCATCTATTTTTTAAATCATTTTAGAACATGAGACTAAAAATGAGACCGATTCAAAGCTCAACGAGACCACAGTGGGGATTGAACATTCAATATTAAGAAAAACTTCTCTCGAGTAGTAGATAAGCATCATTGTGGGCCCTAAAAGGTTTCAACAGTGGACATCATTATCACCGTTGCTGCTTGTGGTGTGGTCCGCTTGAGCCTTTGAGCTGCCTCATTTTTCAGCTCACGCCGGGCAAAATTGAGGCCCCACCTTCATGTTTGTGAGAAATCTACCTAGTTCATCGATTTTGCGTCCTCATTTTAAGACAAGAGGCCAAAAATAAGCAGTATTCAATAGTCAAATGGGCCGAAAACTTGGGGATTGAATTTCCATGATTGAGATATTTGTGAGACAACAAAAGTTTCGAATTAGGCTAATATTTTTGTTTTCAGTTCATCCCAACAGGAATGAAGTTATGAACGGTATGGATGGGATGTAAACATCACTGTCAATCCCAAAGAGGTTTCATCGGTAGAAATTTTCCTACCCTTATTTTCCTTCAGTACAGCTCACTTGAGCCTTGGATCCTCATCAATTTTGGTCTCAAAGTCCTAAACTGATGTTACCAAAAAAAAAAAAGCCCAAAAAACAGATGGACAGGTGGATTTCTCACAAACATCATGGTGGCCCACATAGCGCAGGAACTTCCTGCGAAAGGCTTTGGCTGGAAATCCGCGCCTTACCTAACCATAGTCCATCCAGGGAAGGATGCAAACAAGTGGTCAAAAGCTGGGTGGGGCCCACTGATGTTTGTGAGAAATCACCCCACCCAACAGTTTTTTCAGCTCATTAAAGGGCATGAGCCCAAGGCATATCCAAAGCTCAAGCGGGCTGCCGGATGGGAAAAAAGTGGAGAGGGAAATGCCTACCGTTCAAATCCATACATGGTCCACCTTAATGTTTATATGCCATCCAAACCATTCACAAGGTCATCCCTACTATGATGAACTGGAAAAAAAATTAAAATTAAGCTGATCCAAAACTTTTATGGCTCATGAATGTTTCAACGGTAGACATTCAATCCCGAATGTTTCCTGTCAAATAGCTCGGTGGATTTCTCACAAACATCATGGTGGGCCCCACCTAACATCAGGCTGGGGGTCGCCGGCAAATCCCTTCCCAGCCCTTCTATTCGGGAAGAGGTATTGTAGTGGCAACAGTAACTTGCACGTTTGGCACACATGAGAGAGATCTGCAGCGTTCATCGTACACAGACATCGATGGTTGTTTTTTAAGTAAAATTCAACCGTTGATACTACTTCATCGGGACACGTGAGTTGGTTCGTTATGGACCTTTGGTTATCATTTCTCAAATAGCCGCAGATTTGATGAGTTGATGGGACAAATTTGTCTTATTAATGTTAAATATGGGCCCATCTGATGAACGGTTAGATCTAGCTCACTTTTGATCTTTAAGCATGTGCAAGGCCACACGTGCAAATCGACAGAGAAGTCTTGGTAGCCTGCTCGACCACCGGAATTGTTGGTACGCACCCATGTACTTGTTACACGTGGTCGATTCAAACTCCCAACAAATTTCAATCTAAACCACGCCTACCATGGTGGGCCATGATGGTCTTTTAATAGAGCTTTGGACAGTTAAATTATCAACTCCTACTATTTAAAAAAGAAAAAAGAATAAAAAGACCAGCAATCCACATTCGATGACCATGTGCAGTGTAGTCCCGGTGCTGTCAACGAGCTGGGCCTGGGCCATCTTCAGCCCGTTTTTAAAATGCCCATGACCCCAACATCACTGCACTGATATATATGGTGACCGAACTTTGTGGGGCCCACCATAACGTATGTGTTTTGTCCGGGCTGTCATCCGTTTTGCAGTTGATTTTAGGGCATGAGCCCAAAATTGAAGTATATCGAAAGCTCAAGTGGGCCACACCAAAGGAAACAGTGGCAGCTGATTTTATGGCATGAGCTCAAAATTAAAGTATATCCAAAGCTCAAGTGGACCACACCAAAGGAAATAGTAGGGATTGAACATCTACCATTGAAAACTTCTTGAGGAAGTAGAAGTTTTGCATCAAGCTGATATTTGTGTATTTCCTTTATCAGGCCTATTTAACCTTATAAACAACAGGTTAGATGGCAAATAAACACCAACTCGGCTCTAGAAAGGTTTAAAAGATGGTTGTCATTATCTCCTCTGGTTTCTATAGTCTGGTCCACTTGCGCTTTGGATATACTTCAATGTTGGGTTCATGCCCTAGAATGAGCTGCAAAACGGATGAATATCATGGATAAAACACATACATCATGGTGGACCCCATTGAATCCAGTTACCAAGGACAACCATAGTTAGAAACACTACAGTTTTTTCAGGAGGTAAACTGTTAACAAATAAAATGTCAAGGGGTAAATTGTAATAATAAAGAAGTCACGGAACAAAGTGCAACAATAAAAAAAAAAAAATTAGGTGTATACTGCAAAAGTGTGTTTAGTGTTGTGACTTTTCAGTTTCACGTATTGAAGCACACATATTTTCTGTTAAAAGAGAAGAGGCTTATCGTATCCTAAAAGCAGATTTACTGTAATTCTCTATAAACTGATTTAGCCATTAGTATAGTGTAAATATCGCTTTAAAGATAGTAACACTATAATACACTTTAAACCGGCCTGTAAGTTTGTGTTTCTTTTCTTTCTGCTTCATACAATTTCAATCATCATACAGGTAATAGGGCTGAATTAATTTTTAAAAAAGAAAAGATTTGACTAGGATCCATCTAGATGAATGTTCAAGATTAATTTTGATGCATGGACGTGTAGGGGTATGAATAAGATTCCTTAGGTGAAAGGACTGGAGTGCCGGTGATGTTTTGTTGCAATAACCATCTCTTTCCCAAGTATCGATAGATATGATGGAAAAGGTAGCACAAAAGTTGAGTTTAATAATATTCCTCAGGTAAAAAGATTGGATTGGAGTACCATTGTAATAACTAGCCGTGTTCTTGTCTTTTTCCCAACATGTTTGGTTCTTGAATTAGAATTAATGTAATTAGTTGTAAATAAGTCATTATTACTATTGTAATGGAGGCAGTAACCCTTACGTCGATGGTGACAGCTACCGCGTTAGGCGGTTTCAGTCCAAAAGATAGAGGCAGGAAAATGTGAATTGCACAAAAAAGTGAGGCCCATCGTGATGTATGTGCCTTGTCTATGTGGTCCATCTATTCGGTCAAGTCATTAATTTTAGAGTATGCGGCAAATCCAAAGCTCAAGTGAACCACACCACGAGAATCAATTGAAATTGAACTGTCGTTGAAAACTTCTTGGTGGCCACAAAAGTTTTGGATCCAAATTAATATTTGTGTTTTACCTTTATCTATGTTAGATTAAGCTTATGAATAGGATGGATGACAAATAAACATCACGGTGGTCTGTAGTAGTGTTTCAACTTTCAAATTGTAGATGTCATTAGGACCACTGTTTGTTTCCCGTCATATGGTCTACTTCAGCCCTGGATGTATCTCTTTTTTGGGCTCATGCCCTAAAATGTGCTACTAAAACAAATGGACGGTGTGATAAAATGCATACAGCATGGTGGGCCCCATAATTATAAACTCAGTATCCATGAATTTCGCTGCATATGATTCCCGATTAAGATGCAATTGTTCATCTATTTCCTCTCTTTCAAACACGAATATTCACGAAAAAGCAACCACTATCTAAAACTACTTAACAGGATTGCTAGATCCGGTAGGTAAAAGTAATACAAAGGTCGATTTGTATAAATACATTGTTTTTAAAATAAAAAAGGCAAATGATTTTACAAATTCACATAGGTGAAGAAGGTTTTTTCGTTAGGTGCATAGGGTTGCAAATAAGATTTCTCAAGTGAAAGGACTGAAGTGTGGGCAGTGCTCAAGTGCAATAACTAGAGGCATTCTTGTCTTTTTCTCTTTTTTAAAAAAAAATACTTTAGTCCTATTTGGATTACCAATTACCACATTGATATATAAAGAAAAAGTGCACTTATTACAAATATAATAATAATAATTTATCCATCGCTTGACAACATTTGCATTTGACAACTGATTCGCATGTTTAGTTTATTGGCAATAAAATTGTAATGAATTCATTTTTTCATTACTTTAATGTTAAATCATCATATCCGTATAGTAATGTCATTGTTTGAATTCAATATTTCTATAATAATACTATAAAAAAGGTACCATGACAATAAAGTCTTTCACCTATCCATCCAAAACATTTGTATTATACTAACAATTCCTATATTTTGTTTGGCGATAATAAAATCATAATATAATGTTTTCATTTACATTATTGTCGTGATTGGTAATCCAAAAAATCCCAACAAGACTGCTAATCCTGTAGAAAAAGTAATGCAATGGAAGAAGGGAGGAACCATTTAACAAATTCCCACAAGTGAGGATTTTTTGTCCACGAGCATGTCGTATTGTAAATAAAATTCCTCGGGTGAGAGGACTGGAATACAGGTGGCGTTCATGTGCAATAATAGAGGTGTGTTTTGCCTTTTTCCCGTAGCTATTTAACAGTGTCGCCAGTAAGTTTGTGAGTGTACAGGAAAAAGAAAGACATGATTTTACAAGCTCTGACAAGTGAGTAGGTTCTCCGTGGTGTACTAAAAAATAAGCCGCTTAAGTGGTAGACTCACAGGAGTTTCAACACCTGGTCAAGGGTTCGAGCATCCATAGGTGGTGAAATCTCACCAAGGCGTGAGTGTGTGCAGGTGTTAAAAAATAAAAATAAAAATAAAAAAATGAAAAGAAAAGAAGAAAGAAAGAAAAAAGTTTAGAGCTTTCCATGAGAACCAGCTCCATGGGTCACGCCATGATGTGTTAGACATCTACACTATGCAATTGGTGAGTCCCCTCTAATTTATGGGATGTCTCAAAAATAAACCATGTGAAATCATACCTAAAACATCTAAAAGTATTTGTGGGCCCACTTGAATTTTGCATGGGTTCACTAATACTCTTTCATCATACAAGGAGATGCACACGAGTGCTACTCATATTAAAGAATTGAAATGACAAATTTGCCCTTAATTAAATCTTTTTTTTTTATGTGATCAATTGTAGAGGTAAAATTGGCCGACCACTATTTGAGTTAATTAAATATATTCTGTCATAAGTTTTTCTTAATATTTTAGTATTTATTTTGCAAGTCATTGTTAATATTTTAATTATTTAATTTGCAAGTAATTTTCCAAACATCAAAAGATGTTCAAATGACATGTAATTTGTCCAATTAATGCATGATCATTTTCATTTTAAAATCATCTACGCTCATTTCCTTATGCTAGTTGTGACGTGGAAATATCATCCATTTGAGCCCATCATGCTGGACCACCAAAAGAATATCATACCCTTCATAAGATTGTGTTTGATGACTGGGGTTGTCAATGGGTTGGACTCTTCGGCCGGCCCTATTCAAAATTCTGATTTTTTAGGCTTCAAAAATCAGAATTTTGAATTGGCCTAACCCAACAGCCTGGCTCAAAACAGTTCAGAATCAGGGCCAAGACCTACCCTATGCCCAGCCCATTGACAGCCTTACCTATTGATGACATGCTAGAGAAATTATGTCTTAGGTGAGGGTAGTGGATTAGGTGCAACTCTTGTCATGGATCCTACCTTAATGTATATATTCTATATTCACTTCATTCCGTTTTGTCATATCATTTTAGGGCATGAGCCCAAAATTGGAGTAGATTCAATTCTCAGGGAGACCATACCCTAGGAAACAATGGTGATTGAATGCCCTACCATTAAAAACATTCTGCGGCCCATGCAATGTTTCCATAATGTTTATTTGCCAACCAATTTGTTGATAAGGTCACATAACCCTAGATGAGAGGAAAGAAGAATTATTGGATGTATCCAAAACTTTTGTTGCCCATTAATAATCAATTATCACAGTTTCCTATGGTATTGACGCAGGAATGAGCGTGTTGAGTCGGGCACTATCTTACTGAGGGGGATAAGTACTCAGAATCCACAGAGCTTCTCTGGACTCCTCACAAGATACCTTGAATCCACAAGGAAAATAAAAATAAAATAATTTTAGACATTCTAAAATAATTGATTGATTATTAAAACGAGCTTATAGCATTCTTAAATAATGATTTGAAACCTAGAAAAAAGTTTTAGAATTAAACTACAACTAAAACTCCTAAAAATCATGACCTACTATAAATAGTAAACTTGTTATTTGTAGACGGTGATGATTACCACTAGATCTCATTATTTTCAACCAAAAATAGTGTCCAATCTGGCTCAACCAAGATATTCTCCTAATTATTCTAAGCACTTCCCATGTTGGACGCAACTCCTAAAGCCTAACGGATGAAGAGTTATAATCAAATTAAAACTTAGTATAAATAGTAAAAACAAAAATTCAACCGTCAATCCAATGGAATCCCACAAATTCAGCGTGTGAATACACCCATTTTAAGGTTCCGATAGTTCAGATCACTTCTGCCTCCAATTGGGCCTTTTCTAGTCTAGGCCATGAAATTGTACGCAACTTGCTCTACATTAGGTATGGTCTACCTGAGACTTGGATCCGCTTCATTATTAGGCTCATGCCCCACAATGATCCAGCAAAAATGATGGATAAATTCAATATACAATACATACATCAAGGTAGGCCCCATGGTAAGGACCACATTACTTAAGTAAGAGCTACACACCAAGAGAAAAAAAGAAAATAGTACTGAAGTTTGTAAAGGTGGGTAATCCATCTCTTCTCCGGGGCCATTTGAACTGGCCTTTTTATTAGTATAATGTCCTAACATGAGGTACCACAATAAATACATGGAGTGAATTTTACATGATTATTATAGCTGACTCTATAAGCTTTGTTACATGACTCCTTAGTAATATTGTTAACAATTTACGGAATAAATAATACTGTACTACTGACATTGCTTTACCATCAAAGCAGCCTATCCTTCAAACATTTGAAGGTCCATGCCAGTGGAGAAATTCATTACAGCGGTAGAAATGTCCAAAAGACCAACCAGGTGGGCCATCTCAGTCCTGGTACATATCCCCTCTCTATTCGAATAAGATAAACCGTAAAACATCCCCCATCATGTCTACCACGAGAAATTCTTGGGCACCTTGCGTGAGGAGAAACGAACGGACGATTCACCCTACACGTGTCAGCATACACGCACGAGAACCTCACCATACATTGGGCCAGACCACACTGATAGTCCCCTTGGACCTTGCCAGGTCCAGCCCAAACCCAGCCCATTGCTAATCTATCCTATTTTGATGAATGATAAGGAAGAACTCAGAAATTGTACAGGTGGAGTATCTTTAACTCAATCTAAACCGTCCAGATAGTGGGCCCCACTTTAGATGGTTTGTAAAGCAACAATTACACTGAAACTTATAGTTAGTTGATATCTACCGGAGGGTGAACATGAAATGAAGGCACGGATTCAAGAAAGAGATTTTTATAATCCACGTATTAAGATTATTAAATTGATATTATTTTAGTTTTATACCCTATCCAGAGACCTCCGCGGTTTGGACGGTCCAGATTCAGTTAGATACGTACAGAAACGACCCGCCCAATGAATGCGATGGATTATGGGCTAGGCCTGTCCTTGGTGGGGCCCACCTTTTTCGGTCGACCTCTCTTCTTCTGTCTTTATCATCCAACTCCTTTTCTACACCACTCATTTAAAATCTCCATGTCCCTGAGCTTTCCCAATCAAGGTAAAAATAATAATAATAAATAAATAAATGACCATTATTATACATCAGTTCACTTACACAGTCCAATCAATCGATCTGGACGGTCCATTAAGTCCAGAACACGTTGGATACGCTATTAAACAAAAATGATACTGACAGGACAATACAGTCTATCTCTGATTTCTACAACCATCCAAATTTTAAGCCATTGGATGGAATGATTACAATTTCCTAACAAATAGATGGATCAAATAGTTAATTTGACCTCTTTTTTTTTTGGAAATGATTTTGAGCATTCGTATTAAAGACCGATGATCAAATGGTTCATATTTCTCGGATGGGTGTGATGTTTGCATGGTAGCTCATGAAATGGGCGTTGAACATAACGAACCGTCTAGATCAACGGATTGGACCATTCAAGTGTCCAAATGCAACTAGGAGAATTGTAACCTAGTGTTGGCACTGGAGCTAAGGAACTATTTTGAGAAAAAACTTCAGTAAAACAACACTTATATTTATATTATAAATTATGGTTGTCCATCTGTTAATCATTTAATTACACTTGTATCTAATGAGTTTTTTATCACTTTATTTCATGCACTTACATTTACGTTTGTGTTTTATCCAAGCCGTCAATTTAGCTCATTCTAGTTGATCATCTAAAAAATGAAGTTGATCTAAAGCTCAAGTGAAGCAAAATATACGAGACAACTGGGATTGAATACTTACTGTTGAATTTCTTTTATGTTTCACATAAGTTTTGGATAATTTACTTTTGTTTTTTGCTTTTTGATTTTTTCCTTTACATGACGTCTTACTTTTTTCTTTTTTTATTGGTTAGCTTGTTCATTGTTAGATCACACTTCACTGTTACCCAACCCCACTTGGGAATCCATGCCAAGACCACCGTGTTGAAACGGGGTAGTTATCACTCAATCTACCACTTGAGCTATGGATCTAGGTGTTTCCTTTATATGGCCTTGTGAACAGGCGGGATAGCAGATGAGAAAGTGGATTGTTGGGAGATATTTCTGTGCCTGGGTCGTGTAGAGTCCACAGAGATGTACATGAGACATCCGCTCAGTACATTTATTTGAAAGATCAAAATAGGAATGGAATCTAAATATCAGATAAATAGGGTGGCCCATACCAACGAAGTAGTGAAAACAAAATTGCCCACCATTAAAACTTTTATAGGGCTAACCATGATGTTTATATGCCATTCAAATTGTTCATAAGGTTGTTATCAATTAAATAAACTATAGGCACACATATCATCCTATACAAAACTTTTGTCACCCCATGTATTCAATCACCATTGTTTCGGGTGGTATAATCCACATAAGTTTTGGATCTGCTTGATTTCCAGAATCTAGTCTTATTGTGGTTTTGCAAAACTGATGAATGGAGTGGATTTATCAGGAACATTTTTATGAGCTCCACAGGGCCCTAACACATGAACATCTCTATGCCTGGTCATAACGACTCAGCTCCGGCAAATAAACATCTCAATAGATCCTAAGAAGGTTTCAATAGGGCATCACCACTGCTACATAGGGTGTGCTCCACTTGAGCTTTTGATCTACCTTATTTTTGGCCTCATATTCTAACATGTGCTAAAAAATGAATGGACAACCGAATAAAAGCACATGCATGAGTTATCTCATTTTTTGCCTCATGTCTTTACATGTGGAAAAATGAATGATAGGTGTAGGTAAAACACATACATCATGCTAGGGCCCACAAAGCTTTTCCAATACAGGGCGACTGCCGCATCTGGTCCTGCAGATAAATTTCATGTAAATGACCAAAATACCCTTATTATTACTCACAACCGAAGCATGTCTCCAAACACATGTTTCACGTTTTGTACAGGCGAAACTAAGATGGGATAAATCCACAGGAACATTTTTAAATTGTGAGTAAAACATCTAAGTTCACACATCATGGCCATCTTAAGGTTTGGATCAGCTGACTTTTATATATGATCTTCTTGGACATCACACCGAATGAACGAATTTGATCAATTAGAGACTTCATGGGTCCCACATACAATCCCATTGTTGTCGACCCATCCTGATTGTGCCCCACCCGATTCTGCATTTAGCTGATCTTTTTACCACAAGGCCTAGCATTTAGGCCTGCACTTGATGGACTGAGTGGATGTTTTTGCCCCACGGCCTATTGTTCATAATGTAAGGTTGGTCTAAGATGGGCTCTGGTCGGTGCTCTGTGGGCTCCACCATGATGTATGTGTTTCATCCATGCCGTCCATCTATTATTTTTTTTTATCATTTTATGGTATAAGACCAAAAATGAGTTATATCCCAATCTCAAGTGGACAACATTACAGGAAACAGTGTTGAATGAACATTGACTATTAAAAACTTTTTGGGGACCATAAAAGTTTTGGATCAAGCTAATCTTTGTTTTTTCCCTTCATCTGGGCCTGTATGATCTAATCCATATTGGATGTCAAATAAAGACCTTAGGAGGGTTTTAATGGTGAATATCCAATCACTATTGTTTTCCTGTGATGTGGTCCACCTGAGATTTATATCCCTCTCATATGTAGGATCAAGCCTTAAAATGATCTGCAAAAATGGATGAACGGAATGGATGAAACACATACATCATGGTGGGGCCCACAGAGCAACGAGCACCAGCCACCGGGCTGGTGGCAGGGGGAGTAGCCAATACGTTTCCCCATATATATTGGTGGTTCATACGTGCTAGCGTCCCACACATGTATGAAACTCAAGTCACTCACCTGACCAGCTAACGGATCCAGTCATCTGGCAAGCCTTTCACCTATATTGAATTTGCATCGCTAGTCAGTCTTTAATGGCTGAGGCGCCTTAGGACACGTGAGCTATTCCACTGGGAATGACATAGGTGGGTCACCAACCATATGTTTGTACGTAGGACTACCATGGTGTCTATAATTCATCAAATCCTCTAATCATGTGTGGCCCTCTAAGATGAACAGCATATATAAAAATCAGCTTGATCGAAACTCAAAGTTTATCACCTGATGGATGGACTGGACTTCACATGATTTATATGTTGGCCCCAAAAGCTTAAGTGTACTCCACCCAATGTATAAAATAAGTTTTGTATGAGTTGGATGGCATGTAAAAACCATAGTGGGGCCTAAGAAAGTTTCAGTGGTGGGTGTCTTTAACCATATAGTTTGTGTGGTGTGGTCCACTTAAGTTTTAGATTGGTTTTATTTTAGAAATTAACAGATGTATGGAATGATTAAAATAGCCTTAGAGAGCTTCTTGTTGTACATTCTGTTTCAATAATAATAGAGAAGCCTCGCAACCAACTCTACCAAAACTCCTTGCAGCAGGCCACTTTCTTCAATGACAACCATTTATTTATGGTTGACAAGGCATCTACATCACACATAGCAGAAATTCCATATGCATAACTATTTGGACTTCTAAATTGTGGGACCTGATGGACCAATGGGCATGGCCCGATGATCAACGCTAATCTGAGCTCTCGAGGGATTCAAAATTCTTGTAACTTGTAGACTTAAGCTTCTTGAGACTTGTCATAATATCTTTGTGATATCTACTCTACTAATCATTTTTTGTCCGCTTATGATATGCATGAAACAATTAAGGAGATTGATCAAAAGGTCCAGAGGGCCATGTCATAAGAAACAATGGGGATTGAAAGCTAGGCATTGAAACCTTATTACTGTTAGTTAGGACTTAACCTTGCCTGCTACCTGTGTGAGGATGTACTAGTTTTTGGTCGGATCATTTAAGGCATGAGTCCAAAAAAGAGACAGAATGAAAGCTTAAGGGCCTGTTTGGCCCGGCAAATCCCATGGGATTAGGAGGGATGGGATGGATTTTAAGGTAACGATGGTGGTGTCAGTGGATTGGTTTAAGATCCATGGGATTGTTATATCCGGGACAAGTTCACTGGGTTTGTTTGGCACACCGAGCATATCCTGGGATTTTACCTTCCAATCTGTCCAACCAAGGGATGGGATCCATTTTAAGGTAATGATGGTGATGTCAGTGGATTGTTTTAAGATCCATGGGATTGCTTACATCCCGGACAAGATCACTGGGTCTGTTTGGCTCGTCATGCATATCCCAGGTCGCCATCCCATCCCTCCTAATACTGTGGGATCGGTCTGGCCAAATGGCCCTTAGCGTGCCACACCCAGTAAACAGCGGTGATTGAATACCTGCAGTTGAAAACTTCCCAACGGCCAAGTTAGTTTTGGATGAAGCTGCTACTTGTGTTTTACCTTTATCCACGTCTATGTGACCTTATGAATGAGTTGTATAGCAAATAAACATCACAGTGGACCCTAGGGAGGTTCCAATAATTCTCTTGGATGTGCTTCCTTCTTTCGCTCATGCCTTCAAATGATCCGTTAAAATGGAAGGACTGTGTGACTAAATACCTGGTTAACGTGGATATTTCATTCCCATTGGCTTTTGGGCTCATCTCTGAGCTGGTGCAGAGCGATAGAGACAGTAGATGTGGCACAGACAGTGGTAGGCCACACAGAGCTAATGCCCACATGGGCTATCTATAGGCTGGGGTCATAGGGAAATTGCAGCCCATTTCTGAGGTCCTAACGTTTTTGTTTGACTGTAGAATCCAGACCTGACCATCTCCTTATCAAACGGTCCGTTTGGTGGCTGCCAAATAAACGGTTAGGATCACTCAGCGCGAGCAACATAAAAATGGGACCCACGATTTAATGGTCGTCTCTGGCAGTCGTTGGCGTATGGATGGGTTGTTTAGTACCCCATTTGGCGGGAAATTCAAAACCATTCAGAAACCATTGAGGTTGGCAGGACCCTGTGGGGCCGACCGTGATGTATTTGCTTTATCCTCGCCGTCCATCCATTTCGTCAGCTCATTTCAGGTAAATATGATCTCGATCCAAAACTTCCATGGCCCTCAAGAAGTTTTCAACGGTAGTCGTTCAATCCCCAATTTCTCCTATCGTGTGGTCCACTTTAGCTTTGTATATGCTTCAATTTTAGAGTCAGGCCCTAGAATGATCTGGAAAAACAGATGAACGGCGTGGATAAAACAAAGACATCATGGTGGGCCCTACAGATCCTGCGACCACGGAAGTTGGTGGTGGCAGGGTCACGAGACCATCCGCGTCTATTGACGGGGTTTGAACTTTGATCGTTGAAATCAAATACTCGTGTAACAGGTGCCGGTGTGGCACACGTGTGAGGGACCGTGCTAATCACCAGGTGCGCGGCCATGGATGGAATCATGTGGGCCACCGTTTGTAAGATATATTTTAAACGAAGTTCATCGACGGTCGTCCACGTTCGATGTAGGACCGGATGAGCTCACATGACTGATAGGGTCCACCGACCGTACGTGAACGGCTAAGATCTTGCACGTGGCCCGCAAATACAATTCACCATCGTTATGTAACATACAGATGGGCCCCAGCTGACGTGGATACCGTTTGTTCTACAGCACTTCCACGGTGGGCCCCACACATCCGACATGTATGTTATTGTGACACAGGCACGTGTGCCCACCCGCCAGATTCTAACCTCCACATCTGAAAGAATCTCATCCCTTAAGAAACCCGAAGGCCGTTTGAGCACGTGCGGATCCACGAGGCAATTCGCAGCACATGTGCCTGATCTAGAACGTGCATGTGAGATCTGGGCCATTCATCAGGAAGGGCCCACAAAACATGCCCTGGCCCAAAATTTCGGGTCCATTCATCATCAGTTAGTCATGCATGTACGTATAAAACGACTTTCTTAAAACAATACCAACGGTTAAGATGTCTGGCCCACCTGATGAGTTGGGCCATGTTACTGATACATGGAGCGTATGCAGACACGTGTAACATGGTGGGACCCGTGCTACATAGACTGCCTTGGTATTTCTCTTAAGAAATGACAAATGCACAAATACGTGCGATCCAGACCGCTCATCAGGTAATTCCTAGCATGAATATTCTCCGGCCCGAAAGTACGGATTATTCGCCGAAAATTTTTTATAATCACGTGGTGTGGGCCACCTAAGTCTCAAAATAGAGCGATTTTTTGCCAGAGTACATTCTTCTGTTGAAATTTGTCTCGTGAATGGATTGGATGGCACGCACAAACCAGGTGGGCCCCATGTGGTGGGTGTCTTATCCCCTAACCCTTTCTAATGGGGTGGCCTACCTGAGTCCTGGACCAACCCAAATTTTTATTTCCAACGAGAAGAAGTAGGGCACCTGATGGACGACATGGATGTCGTGGATGTTCTCATCCACATGGTGCTCAGGGAGGGCTGTACACGAACCGAGCTAGCCCAGTTAACTCGCTTGACTCGGTCCGAAAAAGCTTGACTCAGCCCGACTCGGAACTAAGTTCGGGTCGGGACAGGCCATTTTTTCGGCCCAAAACTGAGTTTGGGCTGAGTTCGAATAGGTCCCAGTTCGGCCCGACTCAGCCTGAAACCCGATTCGGTCAAGTGGGGTGTGTGTGTGTGTGTGTATTCTCAAAACCCTACCCGTCCCTTTACCCTTTTGGGATAGTTCACCGCCTATCTTTGATGTGACAGTGACTCATCCACCTCACAAACATATAACTTGAACGGCCCAGATTCATCCAAATACAAAAGGGAATTATAATGTCCTAACTAGTTAGATTTTTTGTGGAGTCTACAGTTCACCTATCTAAACCATTGATCAATGGCCTTGTAATGGGACGCGGATTACCTACCAAAGCCCTTCCCATGAACTTACTGTAAGGTCCGAAACTGGCCCAAACTCGCCCCATTGCTGACCAGGCTGAGTTCAGGCTGGACATGTTGGCCCGGTGATCGGGCCGAGCTGGGTTTGGCTGGTGACCGGACCGGGCCGGGTTGAGCCCAGTTCGACTCGGATCGACTCGTGTACACCCCCATGCTCAGGTAGTTATAGCCTAGCACATCTCATACTTAATTACAGTTGTATATGAGTTGAATTGGGTCGAGCAGGTAACCCAGCTCAAACTTAGCTCTAGAAGTGTCACTTGGAAAAGCTCGACATGACTCGAATTGAAATTGTGTTTAAGTTAAGTCGAGCCAATTATATTGAGCTCGAAACTTTTTGAGTCAAGTCCGAGTTGGACTTGACTTGACTCGACTCAGTATTGAGCTCGGACTCGACTCAGTTCGGCTCGGATTGATTTTTGAGTAAGCATATATAAAAAAATCGGACACCTAAAATAGGTTAGAAAAAAAAAAAAAAAACTTAACCCTCCAGCACCTTTTCGTCACAGCCGTTCGCTTAACCCTAAAAACCCTAACCCCAACTTGAATTCAACTCTCTTCAGCGCCCAAATGACTGACCAATACCACTCTCCTCTCCTTTATTTCTCATTGTTCTCCAGCACTCAACAATGATGTTGCTCACCACGTGTTTGATGAAATGATTCAACAAAGTGTGATTGGTGGCAATAGTGGTATGTATATGAAACAAATACCATTTTTTTTCTTGATTTTTATATTGCTTAGAATGTATTTGATGAAATACTTGTAAAACCACTGTCATTGTTTTACATACAGTGAGATTTTGAAGGTGCAATCCATGCGTTCGTGAAAATGTTGCACAGGTGAACTTGGCTTGATCTTGGCTCAATCTTGGTTCGAACTGGCCTAAGCTGTTGACCAAACTGAGCTGAATTGGCCAGTCAGGCTCGAGGACCGAGCCGAGCCGAGGCATGCCCAACTTGACTTATGTACACCTCTACTTAGCTCAGGTAAGTGGCTACCCTAACTTGAACTCAGTTTGATTTAGTCTTTGAGTCTTGTTGGGTAGCTCAACTCGACTTAGCTTAGTCAGCAGCTCAGGCCAACTCGAGCTGAGCATGAGCAGTCCTTCAAACTGTGTTCGAGTTCAAATTTATGAGCTTAGTTCGAATTTAGGTTTTAGAGTTATATATATATATATATATATATAAAATTTAAATATATAAATATACATAAAATATCTATATTAAGTGAGCTTAATCCGAGTTAAATCAATTGAACATAATCAAGTTCGAGTCAAGTTTCGAACTGATTCGAGTTCAGTCGACCTCAAGTTTGGCTTGAAATTTTTTCGAGTTAAAGAAATCAGCTGCATGAACCCAATCTCAAACCAAGTCAAGTCAAGCTTTTCCAAGTTGAGCTGAGCCAATTAACCGATCTAACTCGATTAGGATACAGCTTTATACTTAATCTAGCTCTGGTTCTTAGTAATCCTGAATTGGATAATGGTTAAGATACCTCACACGTATTCCGTTTCAAACATTTGCCGCCCAATAACCTTTCAAACGTGGACTCAAATTTGCCATGTGAGGGAGGCAAGCGACCAATGTCCCCGAAAAAATATACTCCTTCCACCTATCACACAAGCTAACAATAGGGCATGAGCTCAAATGATAGAAGGCAAGTGGGCCACACAGAAGAAAATAGTGGTGATGGAACTCCAACCGTTGAAACTGGTGAGACCGAGCCCACCATGAGCTGTCAACCTGGTTCAAAACTTGTGGCTCGACGAATGTTTCCATTCTCACTATCTTCTTTTGGTGTGGCCCACCCGATTTTTTTATCATGGTAGGGTCCTAAGTGATGGGGTTTTCCTCCTCCAGTTTAAAGGTGAGATTGGGCAACATGGTGTAAATCAGATATATTTTACCGCGCTGCTCGACCGATCGAGTGTCTTGCTCGACCGGTCGAGGGTGGTGCTCGACCAGTCGAGTGGCGCTCGACTCAAAGTCCAACGAGCAATTAGTTTGGAAATTTCGAGGTGCTCGACCAGTCAAGGGAGGTGCTAGACCGGTCGAGTAAGCCACTCGACTGGTCAAGGACCCTGCTCGACCAGTCGAAGTTACGTAGATTCATGTTCGAATTTTGTGCGAACTGCGTAAATTTAAGACAGTTTTCAAAGAAGTGCGAAAGCAAGTTGCCTAAATATAAATAGGGGTCCCTAGGGCTATTCTAGGGAATGCAAGAGAGTTTCCTAAAGCTTTACAAAAGTTTGTTAAAGGGTTCAGGGCTATCAAAGGTGTGAAAAAAGATTTTAAAAAAAGATGAAGCTTGTGGTAGAGAGGTTCTGCTCATAGAGGTGATCTACTGTACACTTGACATCTCGGCGCTTTTACGTCTTCGTGATCGGTGAGATCTCTCATTTATCTTTTATTCTCTTATTGTTTATCCACTCCTGCACGAGTGAAGAAGGTTTAATCATAGCAAGGTGTGTTTGTAATCGGTTGTAACGTTATACTTCATAGTGGATTGTTGCTCTGGACTAAGTCCCGTGGTTTTTACCTCTTTAAAGGTTTTTCACGTAAAAATCTCTCGTGTCGTGTGGTTTATGTTTTGATCTATTTCATTGTTTTATTATCCCATAGTTATAGTATTTTTGGGAGGCTATATCATAAGGTTTTGTGCAACGACCCCCTAACAAAGTGGTATCATAGCGTATAGGTTTATTGAACAAAGTGAGATCAGTTTGAAGTATGGAAGGTGCCTCATCAAGGATGATCAGTCTCAATGGTTCTAACTGGACTATATGAATGACTAAGATGGAAGACTTGCTTTATTACAAGGACTTGTATGCTGCAATCCTTGGCATATCAGCAAAGACAAAGGATATGATAAATGATTATTGGAAGAAGTTGGACCAGAAGGCGGTGAGGTTTATTAGACAGTGGTTGGACGATTCCGTATTTCACCATGTATTTACAGAGACCTCAGCCGCTAGTTTATGACTGAAACTACAAGGGCTGTATGAGAGGAAGATAACCGACAATAAAAATTTTATAATAAGACGACTTGTGAATCTCAAGTTCAAAGATGGTGGTTTTGTGGCTGAACATATGAATGAAGTCAACAATATATTGAACAGGCTTTTCGCTATGAAAATGGTCTTGGACGATGAATTACAAGTTTTACTATTGCTTAGCTCATTACCTGATAGTTGGGAGAAATTAGTGGTATCTTTGAGTAACTCTGCGCTGGACGGAAATGTGTCCATGGAACAGGTAACTAGTTGTCTCTTTAATGAGAAGACAATGAGGAAGTCTCAGGGGTCTACTCAGCAAGAGGCCCTTGTGATACAAGATCGAGAGAGAGGAAGGAACAGAAAGGCGGGAAGGCTCGAGATAAATCAACAGACAAGTCGAGTACTATGAAGGATGTTGAATGCTAGAATTGTGGTAAGAAGGGCCACTGCAAGCATGAATGTCGTAATAAGAAGAACGACAAGAAAGGAAAAGGAAATGAGAAGGAAGATGAATCAGATTCCACTGCGGTCGCTTCAGATGGCGACGTTGTAGTTATTCTTTTAGCAAATCACAATGTTTGTCTCATGGCTACGAGTCAGGACACCGACTGGGTGATAGACTCGAGAGCCTCATTTTTTACAACTCCACGCAGGAATTTCTTCACAAGCTACAAGTTACGTGACTATGGGACCATGAAGATGGAAAATTCTGGCATATCAAAGATCACAGGAGTCAGTGATATTCGTGTGAAGACCGATATGGGTTGCACATTGGTTCTTAAGAATGTGAGGCATATCCTGGACCTTCGCCTCAACTCGATGTTGACGGAAATGTTGAATGATGATGACTATGAAAGTCAGTTTGCTAGTGGGCGCTGGAAGCTCATAAAGGGTTCGTTGACCATACTTAGAGGAAATAAGTGTTGCATCCTTTACAGGGTAAGTATCAGTATGTGCAAAGGTGGGTTGAACGTAACGAAAGATTCAGTTATTGACATGTGGCACAGGCGTCTAGGCCACATGAGTGAAAAATGGCTTCACTACTAGCGAGTAAGCGGCTCCTTACAGACGTGACATGTATACCTCTTAAAACCTGTATTGATTCTTTCTGAGAGAAACAACATAAAGTTTTATTTGTTAAATCTGTTTCTCATGTTAATAAAGTGCATGTATTATATTTGGTTTATTCTAATGTTTGTGGTCTGAACAAAAACCTTGGGTGAGGCATTGTATTTTGTCACTTTTATAAAAGATGCATCTAAGAGGGTCTGTGTTTATGCTTTGAAATCCAAGGACGGAGTCTTTGATGTGTTTAAATTGTTTCATGCTATGGTCGAGAGAGAGACAGGTAGATCATTAAAGTACATCCGCACTAATAATGGTGGTGAATACATTTATGACTTCCATAAGTATTGTAAGTCCTTGGGTATACGGCATGAACATACGGTTTTCAAGACCCCACGACATAATGGTGTGGCTGAGCGAATGAATCACACAATTGTAAAGAGAATTAGATGCACGTTATCCCATGTGAAGTTGCCCAATACACTCCGGGGAGAAGCAATGCACACTGCAGTATATTTGACAAACAAGTCTCCACCAGCCCCGTTGAATGGAGAAGTACCTGAGAATGTGTGGAATGCATAGGATCCATCGTACAATCATCTCAAGATATTTGGATGCATGACATTTGTTCACGTATCAAAGTACGAGAAGTCCAAACTCGATATGAAGATCAGGCAGTGTGTGTTCTTGGGGTACGATGTTGAAAAATTCGGTTACAGACTGTGAGATCCGATCGAGAAGAAACTCATCAGAAGCAGAGATGTGGTATTCTTCGAAGATCAATGTATTGAAGACATTGGTAAGCCAGAAAAGAACCAGCTTAGCTCAGGTGTGCTAAAGGATATGGATCTGGTTATTCCTCCCGTGGTGCCTGATGATGGGGGAGTACAATAAGGTGCAGAGGACGACAAAGTTCCTATAGAAGATGGACCGGGGGAACAGCCTCCACCTGATCCATCTGTTGAGCCATAGGTGAGGAGGTCATATAGGGACAGACAATCGTCCAAGAGGTACTCGCCGCATGAGTAGATTATGCTCACTAATGGGGGAGAGCTAAAAGATTATTCTGAGGCCGTAGCCGATAAACATAAGGGGGAGTAGTTGAAAGCTATGCAAGAGGAGATGAGATCCTTGCATAAAAATCACACCCATGATATGGTGAAATGGATACTACGGTATTTAAGAGGCTCATCCAGGCCGAGTCTATGTTATGGTGACGGAAAACCTATGTTAGAAGGCTACACATATGCAGATATGACAGGCGACATAAACTCCAGGAAGTTTATATTGGGGTTCATATTCACGTCTGCAGGGGGAGTGGTCACTTAGCAGAGCAAGCTATAGAAGGTTGTAGCATTGTCGACGACAGAAGCCAAGTACATTACAGTCACAGAGGCATGTAAATAAATGCTTTAGATGAAGAGGTTCCTACATGAACTTAGCCTGAAGCAGGAGCAGCATGTGATCTATTGCGATAATTAATGTGCTATACACTTGAGCAAGAATCCAAGTCAGTATTTCAAGTCGAAGCACATAGAGATTCGGTATCACTGGATCAGAGATACTTTGGAACAGAAGGTGTTACAACTTGAGAAGGTCCACACGGACGATAATGGATCAGACATGATGACCAAGGCTTTCCTCAATGGCAAGTTTGAGGTTTGTAGAAACCGGGTTGACTTGAAGAAAGTGAATTTCTCATGAGTCGAAAAGATGGTGATTTGATGAGGTTGTCCTCCTCAGTTTAGAGGAGAGATTGGGTAGCATGGTGTAAATCGGATGTGTTGTACTGCGCTGCTCGATTGGTCGAGGGTGGTGCTCGACCAGTTGAGTGGTGCTCGACTCAAAGTCCAGCGAGCAATTGGTTTGGAAATTCCGAGGTGCTCGACTGGTCGAGGGAGGTGCTCAACCGGTCAAGTGGGCTGCTCGACCGGTCGAGGACCCTACTCGACCAGTCGAGGTTACACAGATTCATGTCTGGATTTTGTGCGGACTGCGTAAATTTGAGGCGGTTTTCAAAGAGGTGCGAAAGCAAGTTGCCTAAACTATAAATAAGGGTCCCTAGGGTTGTTATAGGGAATGCAAGAGAGTTTTCTAAAGCTTTATAAGGGTTTGCTAAAGGGTTTAGAGCTATCAAATGTATGAGAGAGAGAGAAAAAGAGATAGAAGAAGCTTGTGGAAGAGAAGTTCTGTTCGTAGAGGTGATCTACTGTGCACTTGACATCTTAGTGCTTTTACGTCCTCGTGATCGGTGAGATATCTCCGTTTTTTTTTTAATTCTCTTGTTGTTTATCCACTCCTGCGTGAGTGAAGAATGTTTGATCATAGAAAGGTGTGTTTGTGATCGGTTGTAACGTTTTACTTCATAGTAGATTGTTGTTCTGGACTAGGTCCCATGATACCTCTTTGAAGGTTTTCTATGTAAAAATCTCTTGTGTCTTATGATTTATGCTCTGATCTATTTCATTGCTTTATTATCTAATAACTTTGGTGTTTTTGGGAGGCTAGATCCTAAGGTTTTGTGCAACGGCCCCCAATACTAAGAAGGTTTCAATGGTGGGCATCATTATCACCACTACTTCATGTGGTGTAGTCTATTTCAGTCTTGGATCTACCTCTATCTCAGGCTCTCTCCTTTTTAATTCATCTGAAAAATGGATGGACGGCATGGATAAAAAAAACACGTCATGGTGGCCGCCACAGAGCCCCTTCCTGGACCGAGCCCGTCTCGCAGGAGCAGTTGTACGCCGGGGACAGGGAATTTGCGTTCCTCCCATGTCTTATGTACTCGCTCGAATATCTCCGCCAATTCTACAGCCCCTCTCAAAACAAAAACAAAAAGAAAACGAAAACCCCACCAAAATCCCACCTCTCTCTCTCTCTCTCTCTCTCTCTCTACAGTTCTTCCTGTCGCCCTCAATCGCGACTTTTCCATCTCTCTCTCTCTCTCTCATAAATACCCCTTTTTTCCTCCAAATGAATAATCCTCCAATCATTGTCCAAGACACCGAAGGCGATTCGGCAGATGCTCCCGCCCGACCCACTGATACTAGGGTTTCCGAAAAACCGCCACCTCCTCACGAATCGCAAGACGATTCACCGATGGCCGATCGAAAGGACGACCACCACCCGACTACCGCGATCGACGACGATCCTCCGTCACCCGCCACCGTCTTCCGCATCCGCCTCAAGCAGCCTCGCTCCAATCTCCGCCACAAGATGAGCGTCCCTGAGCTCTGCCGCAATTTCAGGTGCCTCCATTCCCCTCCCATTATCCGACGGATTTCA
Source organism: Magnolia sinica (assembly GCF_029962835.1). Lineage (NCBI taxonomy): Eukaryota > Viridiplantae > Streptophyta > Magnoliopsida > Magnoliales > Magnoliaceae > Magnolia > Magnolia sinica. The sequence goes on from NC_080586.1 coordinate 76,627,717, forward strand.
GTCCCATTGACTTCCAATTCTAGTTGAATTTGGACTTGGGGCAGTTGGTTCTGCCGAATTCTGGTTTCTCGGAAGAGTTTTGTTAGGAATTCTATTCCAGGGTTTTGGTTCCGTCAATGACATGTTTTGGAGTCGAGTTTGGACTTGGAATGGTACTCTAGTGTTTTGATTTTGTGTAATTTGATGTATTGCTGATGTTCTTTCCATTGGATTTCAGTTTTGGCGGTTGCATTTTTATTTTTAAGTTTCAGCACACACGCATGTTGTTCACTCAATAAAAATGAAATCAAGCTGTTTCCATTTCACTTGAGATGGACGAGGAAATTGAACAATATGACAAGTTCTCTTGAGATTGAAAATTCAATTTCTTGTGGGATGATAAAGTGGAATTTCCCACACGAGTGGCCTATTTAGTTGTGTAGGGGAAGTACATGAGGAATGAGTACAGAGTCCCTTATGTGCTAAGCTTACAGTGCTGCAGTGTCCCACATGTAAGACACCGTGAGTCCTGTACCAGGTGGGAATGATCATGAAGCTCACTTCGCTCAAAATTCAGGCCCATCCACTCATCAGGTCCCCACACCACACTGTTGAAATCATTGATCGCCAACAATCTAACCCAACATACATGTGGCCCAAACTTAATGAGTGGATTGAATATGCTGACCTCAATCAGTTGGGATAAGGCTTAAATGATGACAATGATGATAAATTAAAGTATTGAATATGAAAATATGTATTGGTATGTAGGTTCTCCTGTCTCAGATGCCACAAAATTGAGATCCAATTATGGATGACACACAAATGAAAATCAGGGTCTAATAATGGACTGGAATTGTTTTTCCAGCAGCCTTTAGTTAATTCAATTAGAAAGAGAGAAGAAACCCTCTAGTAGAAATTAGGGGGACCGATGGAAAACCCAACAGCCTCTTAGGGACAAAAACCCACTAGAAGGAAATAATCATGACTCATCTAGAGGAATGAAAAAAATCCATGAAGTTCATATTCAAATGACAATTTTGTCAGAACATGCATCTTTCATTCACTTATGGCTATAAGTATAGAATTGCATTCAGAAAACTCATCTAGTTAATGCAAAAGTTCCTATCGGTCCAACCTTTTCTTTTCTAAATTATCTCAACTAATCCATATACGAGTTTTATTGTAATAAACAAGGAAAGGAATTAAATTCCAAATATTCATAAATGCCCTATGTATATATCATTTATATGAGTATAGAGGCCGCATGATTGGTACAAGAGTCTCTTTGCAGTCTGGATGTAGGCCCTCAGAATGTGGACTTGTGGGCCCCATGGTCCAATCAGCTGACAAATTGGGCAAATCGATTGGATTTGTCAGCCTCACAATTCAATGGGACCTCCAGATTCCCCCATCAGGAGAGTTGATGTGGTTCAGATCTTCAGTCAGACTGTCAATATTGTCTGGACCTTCAATCAGATCTTTTATGTCGTTAAGATCTTCAATTGGTACCCTTGATTTTGTTCGGGTTGTCAATCTGGACCCTTGATGTGGTCCAAATTTTAATTGGATTTTTTTTTTTTTTTTTTTTTTGGTTGAAAAGGAATGAAATTTATTAAACGAGCGCCGAGATGGCGCAAGAGCTGACAACCCTCTCAAAGAAAAGAAAGATTGCAATCTTTTATATCATCAATGCAAGATATCTAGCCCTTCAAACAAGACCTTGCTCTACAAATAATACAATTCGATAGCAGCAGGGCCCATTTTGGACCTCTGCACTGGGTTTGTTCTTGCATGGCTGCACCACCAGATGGTGGTTCGAATCATTCATGTTGGAGATTCCAATATTAATTTCCTTGACTTGTATTTGCATTGGTTGAAATCTGTACCATTATTTTCGTCTCACCTTTGTATGGATGGCGAGAGAATCTCTGATCAGTGAGATTTTCTCAATGTGGCCTGTCAGTGGTCAGGCCTGGAGGAGTGACTTGATTACCATGTCGTGGGTAGACAGGGTGAGCCTCATGGGGAACTTTTTCGTTTGTTAAGATTATGAGCTGATTATGATCTCTTTCTTGTATTTGTTGGCCAGTGCTGTCGGTTGGTGTGGAAGATTGAATGCTATAGCATGCGCGTCTGAGACATGTGCCAGGATACCCAGGTTTGTACTTTCATGAGTGTGACCATCTTCTCTCCTATGTAGAGACTAGACCTTTTTCCTAATGGCATGCTACTGTAATGAATCATCATCATCATCATCTTAGCCTTTCTCCCAACTTGGTGCTGCTATTGTTGTGAAAAAAAGGAAAAATAAAAAAGAAAAAAGGTTGTGGCTTTTAAATGGTAGATTGGCAGCAGACATTAACCTTCGTCTTTCCCCTGGCCTTCTATATATGTATGAATGTATGAGATGATTTCATCTCCAGCCAGTTCGGCCATAAATTACAGTCTGCCCAGTGGATAACCTCCATCCTTTCATAGGCATGTGATGTCCAATCCGTCCAATAGGTTGGCTCCATCACGAGGATTACCTTCTGCAAAAATCAGCCATATCCACTCTTTGAGTGGATCACACTTGTATTTTACTATTTTCCAATGGCTAGACTTTTTTTTTTTCCCTATGGTGCGGCCCACCTAATGAATAGATATGGATGATTTTTGCACTAGATGATCTTGGAAGGGTTGGATGTCACTTGCATTAACACATTTGGAAATTATCAGCTGGGTGGCCTGTACCCTATGGTCCAAGTCCAACCAGTTGGACCTAAAACCTGTGTGTGTGTGTGTGTGTGTGTGTGTGTGTGTGTGTGTGTGTGTGTGTAATATAGTCTGTTACCTCCCTCTGTCTATATATATATATATTTAATATAAGAAAATATAATATAATTTAATATGTTACCTGTGCGTCTATGATATTCTTGCGATCCACTTAAGGCGAATTATACTGTCAAATCTAAGAGCTTTAGGAAGAAAGCAAAGATAAAAGCTTGAACTTCAAAACTCCATGAGCTTACCCACAGCCAAAAGCCTGTTCAGAATACCTATTTCTATGAAAAGGGTTATTTTTAGAAACCCCATGATAGGGGCAATGCATCAATAATGCTATCAATTGCCATCTCATGAATATCCACGTCTTTTCAGTAAAATACAACACCAAGTTTATCAAAACTCCAAGTGAACACTTTTGTTTTTTGGGCAATGTCAAATCTAGTCTGCCGTCAACCTCTCCAATAATATCAAGGGGTCCACCCACAACCATGAGGCTAAGCAATGGATGATAAAACAGTCTCAACAAATTCCATTTTAGTTCCTCGCTTCCTGCCCTGGTAAAATGGATCAGATTCCCTCTTTATTGCAATCAAATATGAGTTCAATCGAGCCTTTTTTCCTTGGGCATGGCAAGCAATTGGGCTATGAAATTAATATGCATCCAACATGATTGAGCTGCGACAATGACACTCCACCAATGTTGCTTCCATCTCTGCCTGACCATAACCCGTCTTTTGGGCTCTCAAATCAATATGCATCCAATTTGAATTGGGTAGAGCACGTTCAATTCTTTCATATTGTTTCTTTGAAACATCTAAGATATTATCTCAAGTCTTCTGTTAATTTTCTATCAGAAGAAGGAAATCACATGCATGTTCCTTTTCACTGCTTGCCTATAATTTGTTGACAACTGGAATGGTGTTTTGTAGTTCTACCACAAATCCACCATTTTGGATACCCATACATATTGTAAATCCAGAGCGACCGACTGAATGTGCTGTGTTCAATGTCACAGCAGGTAAGCTTCATGGCTCCCTAGCAACTTTGAAATATCTTTAATCCTTGAGTTGAGATTCAGAATTGGATAGATACTAACTGCAGTAGTCATTGTTGGAAAACATGTGCAATGAACTTGATTGTACACTGTTGATCAGAAAAAAAAAGATTGTCCATGATTGTTTGTGACAGGATTTTAATCATACATGCATATTTTTGTGATACTTTCTCATCGAAGAATGAATATGCAACAAGAAACATTATGCACCAGAAAACTCTTTAAAGATTAACTTACAAGACTTAAGTCTCCAGATGGTAGAAGTGTTCTAGTGATACCTATCCTTAGCTAAGGAATCAACATTCTCATTTGCTTCTCCTATGAACATGGTGGAATAAGCGGAAGTCACAAGTCATGGATCTCTTTTGGTATGTTTGCATGTTTTCATGGAGATGAACTCCTAAGAATTCCATCTCACAACATTATGTCACCTTCAATGTTAGGCCCTACCATAGAGCTTCTTAGTTAATGGGAAATTATTGTCGTCAAGTTGCACAATCATTTTGGACTTAGTTGCATAACCAGGTGCTGCATCCCACTTTGCTCTTGCTTTGGCTTCATAGTTTTTTTTTTTTTTCTTCTTCTTATTTTTTGAGTGGTGTTTCGTAGTTGTTTAACCCATCTTGGCTGACTTAGGCGATTCCACTCAGGACTTGTCAGAGTTAACTGTTTTTTATTCCACTCGAGACTTGCCGAAGTCAACTCGTTTTTGAGCCCTAAACCCCAATTAAGGCCTTGTTTGCCAACCTTTCCCTCTACTACATGTCCCTCTTCCAGTGTTTGGAATCATCTATCTCCTGGATTGACAGAGTCTGGAGAGATTTCCTTTGGTAAGGGGGCTCCTTATGAAAATTTCCTCTATTGAATTGGAAGGAAGGAAGTCCGCGCTTCTGGGAAAATGGGCCCGTCGTCTTGGTAAGGAGGATTCTTGTCTTTTGAGATCTATTATCTCTGCCAAATATGGTCTTTCTCCTATGGATAGTGGACAAAAAATTCCTCCTTTTATTGATCATCTTATATTTTGAAAGGAATTGCTCGGGTAGCTCTATCTGTGTTTGTAGGTTTGGGGTTCTCCATGGGTGATGGTGTTAGAGTTAGATATTGGGATGACATATGGTATGGTGACTATTCCCTCAAATCTGCTTTCCCTGAGCTTGCCTCCCTCAGCCTTGATGTGGACATTTCCATGGCTTCCTACTACTCAGGTAGTGGTGAGGAAGGAATTTGGCTTCCTCCATTTAGGAGGAATCTTTAATCTTTTGTCTTATCTGTAGGGTGTCTCGCTTTCTTCGAAGGAGGATGACTCAATGGCTTGGAGGCTCAGTGCGTTGGCGCCTTCATTGTATGATCCTTCTACGTCATCCCTTTTGAGTCCGCTTCCTCAAGCACCTACAACCACATGGGTTTCCTCTGTTCCTATGCCACGCCGGCCTTTGCTTGGCTAATTGGAAGGCAGTTATGTTATGCTTGTATTAACCATTACGTAATAGTAACGGTTGATAACATTACATGATACGGGGTCAAATCGGTGACCCCCTGAAATTTGAAACCGTAACATTTGTTACGGGAGCCGTAATGGTTGTTACAAGGCATAACAACTGTTCTGGTTCTCATAATGGTCATTACGCACAATAACCTTATAGAGAACGGGAAAAAAAATTTAAAAAAACAAACGAAGAAAAAAAGCTTACTTGTTTTGATCTTCTTCTTTGACAGCAACCACGTAACGGATGGACGATGTTAATAATAATAGCCACGTAATATTTTTTAAAAAAACTTTGGCAACGTATGGTGCTAAGTGTTTGCATTGTTTCACTAATCGTGGGGTCCACCTTGGTGTATGTGTTGTATATCCATGTTGTCCATTAGTTTTTTCAGTTCATTTAGGGCATGGTCCCAAAAATGAGGCAGATCCAAATCTCAGGTGGACCACATAGTAGGGATTGAATACCTATAGTTAAAATTTTCCTATGGCCATTGTAGTGTTTATTTGCCGTCGAACTTGTTCATAAGGTCACATAGACCTAGATGAAGGGAAAACACAAATAACAGCTTGATCCAAACTTTTTTTGGTCCTAAGAAGTTTTCCTATGGCCATTGTAATGTTTATTTGCCATTGAACCTGTTGATAAGGTCATGTAGACTTGGATGAAGGGAAAACACAAATAACAACTTGATCCAAAAAAATTTTGGTCCGAAGAAGTTTTTAACGATGGGTGTTCGATCCCTATTGTGTGGTCCACCTGAGATTTGGATCCGCCTCGTTTTTGGGACCATGCCCGAAAATGAGTTGGCAAAACGGATGGACGACATGGATATACAACACATACATTGAGGTGGGGCCCACATTCAAGGCCTCACTCATTGGTGCTCCACCTAAGATTTGGATCTGCCACATTTTTAGGACCATGCCTTAAAATGGGTTGGCAAAACATATTGACGACATGGATATACAACACATACATCAAGGTGGGCCCCATGTTTAGGGCCTTACCCACTAGTGGTCCACCTGAGATTTGGATTTGCCTCATTTTTGGGCCAGCTCCAAAATGAGTTGGCAAAACAGATAGACAACATGGATATACAACACATACATCGACGTGGGCACCACATACAGGGTCTTAACAAAATTTTACATGAGGAATATACTAACTCAAAATTTAACCAATTAAATTATGGAGCCGTCGTTGCTAAGTCACAATTCCAAATCAAATTGTTTGAATGATTTTAGTTGTTAATTTGCGGACACTTGTTTTTTAAAATAGGACCATTTGATATTTTTCATTCTTCACCGTCGGGTAAATGTCGACCAATCCATTAGTGGGATAAGTGCCGATAGATTGCATGAATTTGAGGTCAATTTGGGGCATCGAGTGGTCTGCCCGAATTTAATTTCAATTTCTTCTTAAGATTTCTTGGGGAACTGATATCAAATTGTTAGGTATAGGAATTACATGTTCAAATGTGAGTGATGTTGAAATGAAATATACGCAAGTCATGTAATAAACCAATACTGTAAATAATGGTAAAACTTGCAAATGTGAGATGTTTTGGTAGTACATTCATTCTAATAAATTTATCATTGATATTATATAGTTAGATAATTAAATATAGAAGGTTTGCAGTCAATCCCTAGTTGCCAGGTTCTTAAATTCATCAGATAGCTTGATATAACATTTTCACCAACGAGTGGACCATTATACTATATAAACATCAAAACAAAAAAAATGAATGCATGTTTGGAATATTTACATTTTTTTTTTTGGATTTTTTACATATCTTTTTCAGACTTTTTCGAGAAAAAAATTCAATCAATATAGTAGCATATTGGCCGTTTTGCCCTTATATCGGTCGTATCTGAAAAAATATGCAGAAAATCCAAAAAATTGTAAATATTCCAAACATGCATTCATTTTTTGTTTTGAACATGTTTATGGTAGTGTAACGGTCCACTCTTTGGTGAGAATGTTGCATTGGGTTGTTTGATGAATTTATGAACCTCACAACCTGGGATTGATTCAAACCTCATATATTTGGAGTATTTGCTTTATTCTGATATTTTTTAGAATTTTTGAAGAAAAAAATTCAAGTGATACGAGGGGGTATCGGCCATTACGCCCCTTGTATCGGTAACGGTGGTGATTGTTACGGCCACCATTATTGATACAAAACACCTTGGGAAGGGGTCCAACGTTAACTATTGATAATCGTCACAAAAGGAGAATAGTTTTGCCAAATGTCTATATGTTGTGTTTGCAAGATGCGGACTCGATTGACCACTTTTTCCTTCATCGTCTGTTTTCTTGGGGTGTTTGGTCCAAAGTCGTTGGCCTTGAAGGTTCACTAGGTCATGCCTCTTTCCATTGATGGCCTCTTTGCCTCTTGGCATGCTGCCACTGGAGGAAGCTTTGGTAGGAAGAAATGGAGGGTCGTTTTGTTAGTAGTTCTCTGGGTTATTTGGGGAGAAAGGAACAATTGGTGCTTTCGCAACAAAAGTCTTTACTATGTTGGGGTTTTCAGTAGGATCCTTTTGTTCAGAGATTGGGCTCCTTGATTATTTATGGGGTTGGGTTGTCCCCTCGGGGTCTCTTCTAGCCGTTGGGTTGTTGTTGTTGTATTTTTAGTTTGTCTAGCTTTTTTTTTTCGTTTTCGTTTTCGTTTTCTTCTTCTTCTTGTTCTTCTTTTCCTTTGTTTGTTTTCCTTCTTTTTCTTTCGGTTGCAGCCTGATAAATTTACCATCTTTCTAAAAACGAATAAGTGTATACAAGGTGGAGGTCAAAATCGAATGTCACTCGGACGAGTTTGATTAATTTGTCAAGTGACTCAGTGACTTGTGCTAGTGGTGATAACCAGTCAAGTCGTGGTAATTTGTTTGAACTGTTTTTGTCAAGGTATTCAAAATTGATTATGTAACGGCCGTAACAGTAATGGTCATAATTGTTATGCATTACAGGATTGAAACGGCCGTAACGGCCGTTATAGAAAAAATAGGTTGTAAAGGCCCTGTAACGGTCCCATGACAGCCCTGTAATAGCCCCGTAACGGTCCTGTAACAGTGTTTTTTTTTTTTTTTTTATAAAATTTAAAAAATGGCCGTCTGGGAACACGTTGGTTTTTGTGGGGGGTTTTTAATGCTTCATATGAAAGGCCGATGGTAGGTGGTGATGGAGTTAAGAATGGAGGAGCTGCATCTCCCTTTGTGGATAGGTTTCTGTCCATCTTTTGCTTGGAAGAGGAGAAGATAAGGGGGAAGAAGAGTTATTTGATACTTTGATAGAGTTTAATGGTTGATACATCATACACGTGCGCTTAGAAATTGTAGGCGTGCCAAAGCAAACACTCCAAATAAACCATCTAAATTCTGGAACCTACCATAAAGAGACCGTGACCCTAAAACATATTGGTTGAACGATCCAAGCCTCTGACTTATGCTTTACTAGGGGTGTACATGAACCGAGCTAGCTCGGTTAGCTCGCTCAACTCAACTCGAAAAAGCTCGATTCGACTCGGTTCGAAGCTGAGTTCGAGCTGATTTTTTGAGCTCGAAAATGAGTTCGAGCATGCCCTAGCTCGACTCGACTCGGATCGAATCTAGCTCGAATCGAACCAGTTTGGTGACTCGGTTACTTTGCCATTGATGTTGCTCACCAACTGTTTGATAAAATGACTCAACAAAATGTGGCTGGTGGCAAGGAAGGTTTGGCCGGTGGCAAGCAAGGTATGTACATTAAATAAATACCTTCTCTCTCTCTCTCTCTCTCTCTCCTTCTTTTTTTTTTTTTTTTTTTGGTTTTTATGTTACTTAAAAGGTGTTTGATAAAACACCTATAAAACCATTGCCTTTGTTTATAAAATAGTGGGTTTTTGAAGTTGCAGTTCAGGTGTTTGTGGAAATGCCTCCATGGGGAACTCGGCTCGATCTTGGCCCGAGCTGCTGACCGAATCGAGCCGAGCTAGCTTGTTAGGCTCGAGGACCGAGCCGAGCCGAGTTCGAGCTGAGGTCAGCCAATGTTCGAGCTGAGTCAAGCTAAGGCCAGCTCGACTCGGTTCGACTCGATGTACAACCCTATGCTTTACCTATTTGTCGAATTAGTTCCGTTTTCTATTCTTCAATCAAGTCGTCCCGTAAAAGTTCACAGATCTGGTAGTTACGTTACTCAATTAGTATTATTTTTTTTGTTAATAACCCATCTAAATTGGGATTCACAATTTAGGTGGTTCAACTTGAGTTATTTTTACTCCACATGCAGAATCTTGAAGAGCTTGTGTATAATCTATCATACTCATGCTCTACAAAATTGTGAAATTTCTCTCCCAATTGACTAGACAGAAGTTAGAACTTTGCTAACCACATGAGTGTGGATAACATGGCCCATCTACATTCCACCCGTGTGACAAAGTGTCACTCGTGGGGCAATCCACCTCACCTATTAGATGGGCGCCACAATGAAAATCCCATTGACAAAAGATAAGCCCGATCCATGGATCACTAGAGCTAGAGGCTACAAAACAAATGAATGGATAAAAATGTTTAGCCAAGCCTTTTTAAGACATCCTAAAGTTTCTTAAATTCACAAGTGGAGCGAGCTTGACTTTAAAGCATTGGTATCTATAGGGTGGGATCCACCTGATGGTCTTCTTAGATCTCACACATGTTCCATGTTGGCATGTGGTGTCATGAAGTTACTCTCTTGTCCATATGCCCATTGATAGAGTTAACCTTGCCAACCAAATGCTTTAAAGAAGTACATGATCCTGTGATAGTTCAACACCATTTTAATTTTAAATTTAGTGATGATTCATCCTCCTCTTACATGGTACTTATGTACTGTCCTGACTGTCCAGGTTATGGGGTATATTGTGGATGAGCATATCTCCAAACTCACATCAAGCAATACTATTGAGAATTGACAAGTAATTAAGCATTTTTAAATATTTATCTATAATTTCTCTAATTATAAATTTGATTAAATAGAAAAACATGACTCACCCAAGTCGCCATGTTGACCCATTCGAGTCAAATTTTGTGGACTAAGCAAGTCGATCCAAGTCTATAAGGCCAACCTTGGTTTATACTTGCTAGCATATGGAAATAGATGATCCCCTGCACTTGATACTGTTGGCTTTTCGCTTCATGCTTTGTGCAACTATAATTTAAAACCTTTTCACAACAGATTTGGAGCTAAAAATTCTTCATGTTTGCACTCATGAATTTAGGAAAATAGAAAATTATGAGTAACTAGGTAAAATCGCCCAATCCAATGGCATTGCACCGATGGTTCTAGTAGTAGTATCTAAACAAAAGACAACCAATTCCCACTACATGAAAAGATAAAGAAAGAAACATTTTCCATTTACTATTCCAAATATTCATCAACAAAGCTAGACTTGAATATTTTTAAGCTAGCTATGACATAACAAAATCCCTAAAAGATTGGACACATGGACTTCTAGTAAAGCAGGAAACTTGACAATTATTCTAAAGATTCTAAAACTAAAAGGGAAATAGCATAACTGAATGGAGACATCAAATCAGGAAATTTCCAAAATATATTGATGTAGGATGTGCCACAGATCCATTCTTCGCATAGTTGGACCAAAAGAAGCCTGAATGGAAGCAGAAGTAGTCTGTCAGATCCGGGCCCAGTCCTGCGTAGTGCATGATGTAACTGGGCCCCAAGCGTGACTGGTTTGAAGAAATTCATTCCAGATAGGGAGAAATTGCCGTTTGAAGTGTCGACTGTAAATTAGCCATAACTTCTGATATGGGTAGCATTATGGAATGTACGACCTATCGATAGTTATGTAGTGGGCCATCTGAGGTCAATCTACCTACATAGTGGGTTGCATCCGTCCGTTTCGTGAGAAAACTCACCCTTCTGGTTCAAAATTGTTGTTTTATGAAAAAATTACTATTTTTAATAATTTCGAGTTTTAAGATTTCTGTCTTTTTAAAAATTGCTTCTAATCATACTAGGAATCCTTTGGTAAGATTTATTCGGACTTTTTATTTTTGGCAAATTAGGCTTTAGAAGAGTTTTACTATTTTTGGTAACTTTCGAATTAGGGTTTCGCCTTATCTTTATAAATGATGTAATCGTGAAGTCTTAGAATCATATCTCAATACAATTTCAAATTTCCCTTTATCTTGTGGATTCAATATCTACCTTGGGGATTCAAGGTTTTGCCTGCCTGAGGAAGACGATAATCTTCTTCTCATTGTTTCACGTCATTCCTAATGTTAGTTGGTATCAGAGAGAGGCTTTTCCTCAATTTGACGACATCTAACAAGGATTTGGGCAACAACGCCATGGACAGTGTTCCATGGAACAATCCTAAGCAATGATGGCCCTTAAAGCTTTCCAGTGGGGAGAATTTCTAAGCCATGTAAGGATTGCAGGCGGCGTACGACTGTTTGACGAAAGCTTTAGGACAGACCTGTGTTCGTAATAATGAGCAACATGAGATCTGTAATGGAGTTCGTGGTCATCATGTTCATGGTGTGATACTGATGATGAATCACAGTCCAATACCCGATAATGGTGAATTGCAATCCACTACTCTAATCATGAGGAAGTTGTTGTACATGCCGAAGGAGGAGGTTAATCCGCTGTGGCACAACATCTTTCAAATGAAGCGCACTGTGAATCAAAAGATCTGTGATTTGATCATAGATGGTAGAGCAGTGAGAACATCGTGTCGAAGACTATGGTGGAAAAGTTGCAATTGAAGATAGAAATGCACCCCTCTCAGTACATGATTGGATGGATTAAGAACAAAGTAACGTGTGACGTAGTTGATATGCAGGCTTGTCACATGCTACTTGGTCAACCATGGCGGTACGATGTTAATGCTACATACATACAGGCTGGGATAATATATTTGTTTTTGTTAAAGATAGTAGAAAGATTATCATCGCCCTTATGAGAACGGAGAACCAACCCAAGACTTCTAAAGCGGAGGGGTGGTCTCTTGTAACCTTATGGGATTTTGTCAAAGAATTTGAGGAGACAGGGGTGATCAATGCATTAGTTGTGAAGGAGGGAGAAGTAGAACCCACAAACATTCTGAATAAGTTGAAACTTGTATTGCAGGAGTTAAAGGGGATTATACCCAAAGAACTTCTTGACGAGTTGCCCCTTATGCATATTATTTAGCACCACATTGATATTGTCCTAGGAGCAAGTCTGCCTAATTGCCCACATTATCGGATGAGACCGAAAGAATGCAAGATCTTGCATGGACAAGTGGAGGAACTAATCCGTAAGGGTCTAGTGAGGGAGAGCATGAGTCTGTGTGTTGTTCCAACCCTACCCTATTGGTGCCCAAGAAGTTACAGGAGTCTAATGCCAAGTATAAGGAAGAGGTTAATAAACATCGGTGCTTGAAGGTGTTTGAAGTGGATGATAATGTGCCAGTTCACCTGTGCAAGGAGAGGTTTTCAACTGGGACATATAATAAGCCGATGAATAAAAAGATAGATCTTGTTTCAATTCTCAGGAAAATCAATGATAACGACTATGTTGTTGATCTTCTTGAGGGCATGGAGATCTCACAAACTTTCAATGTAACAAACTTGTATGAGTATCATGAGCCGAGTCCATTGAGTAACTTTAGGACAAGTTCTTTCCAAGTGCGGGGGTCTGATGTAGGACATGTCATAGATGCATTCTTGGCACTACTGGACTAAAAGAAGCCCAAATGGAAGCGAAATTTGTTTGTCAAATCTGAGCCTAGTCTTACGTAGGGCATTGCGTAACTGGGCCCCAGGCGCATCTGGTTCAAACAAATTCATTCCGGATGGGGAGAAATTGTTGTCCGAAGTGTGGACAGTAAATCAGCTATAAGTTTTGATCCAGGTATCGTCATGGAATGCATGACCTATCGATCTTTATGTAGCGGGCCATCTAAGTTCAACTGACCTGCGTAGTGGGTTGCATCTGTTCATTTCGCGAGAAATCCCACCCTTCTGGTTCAAAATTGTAGTTTTAGGAAAAAATTACTATTTTTAGTAATTTCTATTTTTGTCGTATCTCCTTATTTTTAGAGTTTTAGGATTTCTGTCTTTTTTGAAATTGCTTGTAATCATGCTAGGAATCCTCCAATAAGGCTGATCTAGACTTTCTATTTTCGGCAAATTAGGCTTTAGAAGAGTTTTAATAATTTAGGTAACTTTTGAATTAGGGTTTCACTTTATCTTTATAAGTGATGTAATTGGGAAGTCTTAGAATCATATCTCAATACAATTTCGAATTTGCCTTCTTTATCTTGTGGATTCAAGGTTTTGCTTACTTGAGGAAGATGGTGACTTCTCATTGTTTTATGTCCTTCTCTACATCATATATTATCAAGTCCAAGCTACATGTCTATTCCATCAATGCCATTCGATTGGATTGGCAGAACACAAAAAATTGGACCACTGAATTGCGTCCACATGTCATTTGACCTTGACTTGGCGTGTATCTTTAATCTAATCAATCTAGGCACTTGAAATGGTCTAGATTCACAATTCAGATGGTTAAATGGTCCAGAACTCTAATCTGGGCTGTTGGATCAGTCCAATCTATTTTAAGGACAATTGGTTTAGCTTGAGCAGTATGCGTTCTAATGGCTTAATTTTAATTAACAATTTCTGTGGCCTAGATGCATTCTTTCATCACTTGTTTGTTGTCCTGGATGTTATTTATTTTTTTATTTTTTTTGGGGGGGTGGGGGTGTGGAAGATGCTTTGATGATTCTGAGAAGGATTTTGAATTTTTCATCCGTAGGGTGGGGGATGAATGGAAGATGCTTTAATGATTCTGAGAAGGATGTTGGATTTTTCATCCGTAGGGTGAAATCCTTCATTGCTGATTGGGCTTCTTGTTTTGCATTATTGAAAGATAGTATCTTTCTTTTTGCTAGATAGGGTTGTAAGGTTTTTGGCACCATCTTGGTGCCTTCTTAATGAAATTCCCTCTATCTTTCATAAAAACAAGCAATTGATAAACAAAATATTGAAAATAATTTATGATTGCCTCACAAAATGGTAATCTGTATGAAACATTACTTGCTTTCTTAAAAAATTAGAGAACGACCACGGAAGGATAGAAAAGCAAAAAGAAGAACAAAGCTTGTGCTTTTTTGTTATATAGCCTCATGGTACCTGCAGTGAAAAATAAACTAAAATCTAGAGGGTGAGAGGAAGATTTTATGAGTAGTTTCTTCAACAACAAGAGAATGGAGGCAAGCTTGAGGTCTAGGAAGAAGACATCTTTTGACTTGAAATAGTAATTCACATAAAACAAATTGAGAGGGATTAAAGGAAGTTTTGTGAAAAATATGTTTGGACACCTCACTTTAAATTGTCTGACACATGGCACTTTTCTCTGACATCACTAAGATATTTTATTTGTACAGATTTTGAAGTGTTGTGTCGTGTCTGGGAGTGTCCAAGTGTATGCAAGTGTCTAGGTAACACTGTGTACCACGCAGTGTTCGAAGTATCGGTATCGCTACAACTACAAGTTTCGCTGGCCAAGGATATGGAAACAATATCGATATCGTTGATAACCAGAAATGCAGGGAAACATAGGATAAACGATGGATTTTTCAGTGAAACTTCAGGAGATGTTAAAATGTACATATTTGCATATTTAGAAATTAAAAAAAATAATGCAAAAAGAATATATACATAGCAAGTTTCCATTTAATGGGGCCTTACAAGCATGTGCTGGTGTAAGAAATCAGTCCAACCATCCTCTCCGGCCAATTTAATCATCCAACATTCCATCTAAACATCCATTTATATTGCAAAATATCAACAACACATGATATTTCACCAAGAAATCATCAACAATTGGAAAGGAAACGAAAGATTGTGGTCTCAATATCTTGCATGTTGCGATATCGATAATATCGAGATATTTTTTGTCTTGCATGTTGAGATAATATTGAGATATTATCAATATTATCAATGACAAATTGAACACTACGTCCATGTGCCTGCGGAAAAATTTTATGATAAAAAAATTTCTAATAAACAAAATTTTGATGATATCAATATGTTGGCGATATTATTGAAATATCGTCAATATAGTAATGATACAAGCATTACCTAGAATTTACATAGTCGAAATTATTGGCGATACAGTGGCGATATTGATGCATTGACAATACAAGTGACACCTAGAATTTACATAGTTGAAAATATTGATGATTATATTAGCGATATTGATATGTTGGCGATACTTAGCGATACATTGCTAATACCTAGAATTTCTGATACTACCAGCGTTATCGATATTGCTACCAGTGTTATCGGTATCGTTGAGCTAGAGATAAAGATAATATCAGAGATATTTCGATAATATCGGAGATAATTTGAACACAGGTACCGCGTACCAAAGCGACCCGCGATCCAGGTAACCTTGGATTACATAGCCTGGGAAAGCTTTCAATCGGGCGGATCCACATGTAACAGGATGTGTCCTGGCTTGATTGGGAGAACAGACAAGTGGTTAGTACTTGTTGTGGATGGGAGCCATCAGCTTGAGCACCTGTAGGGAATGGTAAACTATAAAAGGAAATGGATTAAAAATGCTTGGTCGGTTGCTGCCTGGTATGTTTAGGACGCATGGCAGCAGCTGTGACTGCTTTTGAAGGGAAGTTACTGTCTAAGCTAGCTTCCATATTCTTGAATTCTCCCCCTAGTATCAATGAAAGTTTCTTGAGAGTCCCCACCAACTCTTCAGAAGCCCCAATTTCTTCACCCTTGGAAGTTCTGTGATGTTCGTGTTCCTAACCACTTTGCTTCCAAAATCTCCTAGTAGTAGGAAACCAAGCCATCATTTCTTATGTCCAACACATAATTCTGATGAGTATTCACAAACCTTTCTTGCTTTCTAAATGTCTTTCGAGAATCTAACCCAATTTCTCTATGGACCTTAGTGCAGACCTATCGAAAAGGGTCACCCTATCCTATTCAGAAGAGTCTTAGTTTCCTTCTTGGATGCATCTCAAAACTTATGGCTTTCCAAACGTTGAATCAACCCTTCTTTTAATCATTCTTGGAATACAGCTCTATAAACTTAATAGCATCAACCATGTTCAACTTCATCTGCCCGTCATCCAAGTTTGACCTTCTGGTTGGCCTTGATATCTTGCAATCATTAAACTTCTAGGTATGGAACATATATGCGATGTTTATGTGAGAGTTGGGAGCATTATTGTCTTCAGACTCCATCCCTAGAATATCTTAGAAGTTTATGAAGTAAGCTAACAATGTCAAGTGGAATACTTGTGTAGGTTTTACTTATTTTAGCACGGTTTATTTGCACTTCCCATAATCTACTTTTTAAAGTTTTTTATTATGATTATTATTTTGCAGATTCTCCACGTGATTCAGTTCAGTTTATTGAATGGTCTCCTACATCTTGTCCTCGTGCTTTACTAATTGCTAATTTTCATGGAAGGACAACTATCTGGACTCAGCCTTCTCAAGTAAGCCGGCATTGCTAGAATTTTCTCCTTATTATTTATTTATTTGTTTGATAGTTTGTTGTTGTTGTTGTTGTTATGGGATCTTTTTCGCATTCTGTCAAGAACAATAAAAATAAAAATCCTGCTGGCCTCTTGTCAATGTTTTTGCAAATTTCAATGTAAACAATAAGTATGACCTCTTATTTTCCAGCCAAGAAATTGAGTTTTATTCTTTGTAATTTGTTCTCTTAAGCTGTCATCCTAGGATGTCCAAGCAACCTTTTCTTTTTCAGGTGGTATACGCTTGTTTATTTTCATGAGGCGTGTTGTCTGTTTTCTCAGTGCTACAACTTCGACCTTTAATGCATTTTGTTCTGGCATATTCAGGGTTCTGTAAATCTTGTACGGGATGCCACCTGCTGGCGGTGTGAACATGAGTGGCGGCAGGATATTGCTGTTGCTACAAAGTGGTTGTCAGGGATGTCTCCGGTATGCTTTCATGGATTTTCTGCCCTGGCATTATAACTTGCTACATTCTAATTTGCATGCATCATTGATGTTTATATGACAATGCTGTTTCATACATGCAAGGTAGTGCTGGGATGCACTGTAATGATTCTTTAGTTGTGTGATTATACATTTAAACAATTGACCTACTGTACATATGAATTCATAAAGGATTCTTAATTGTTTAAATCTTTTGATAGAAAAGTACTTTTCGCTCAAGAAAAAAAAAGAATGTACCTTTTGCCTGTTTAAAAAAGAGGAAGTACCTTTCTGATTTTAAGTCTGTTTAGAACAGTGTTTTAAATAGTTACGCTATGTAGTTTGTAGCTTACACTAAGTAGTGTAGCATAGCCTTAATGCTACATAACTAATGAAAATTGCTCAAGTCACATGTAGCCTACTCTTCATGATAATTTGCATGAGCAACACTACACTACATGCTACGTAGCTCACATTACAAGTTATTTTTCACTACAATATTAAAACCAATTAATATTTTCAATGATTTGTTATATTTAGAATTTGTTGAAACACATTAGTCTGATCTTCTCTTGTCATCCTGGGATTGTATGAAGCCTCACATCTTATTGACATAAGCACTTCATATCTAGATGGGTAATGGATTGCATATTTTGGATCTGGAATCTGGGTAAGACCCATGGGAAGGAAAGATTGGGATTTTTTTCCTTTTTTTTTTCGGGGGGGGGGGGAGGGGGGAGGTACGGGAATGGTAAGGTCCCCTTTTTTTTTGAATGGGTACTGTTAGGGTTTTCATGGGTTTAGGAAGGGAATGTGTTTCGATGGGTTTGGGAAGGAATAGGTTTTGGAAGGGAATAAGATGGGTATGATAAACTCCTTATTTTTCTTTCAGTTCCCAAGGATGGAAGAGAAATAAGAGACTGAAAAAGGTTAAAGAATGTACCTTAAAGTTGCCAAGTATGGAAATTGTTGCAACTGGTAGACGAGGGGAGCTTCGCGACTGTCTAAATGACTTTTTTTTTTCTTTTTATGAAAAAAAGATGAGTACGCGCGCGGGAGCGCGATGACTTTGTTTTTTAGTTGGGTCACTCGATCCGTCGAGTGTTTCCTTAGCAACAGCCACCGCAGATAGCGCTCCACTGCTATCGTCAAGCTTGGACATGAGACTACACGTGCAAGAGGATGAATATTTTCTGAAAAGGAAGAAAACTTCTCTCTAACAGCATAATGAGACTACACGGTTAACAACTCTTTTTATTATTTTTTTGAAAAAGCAACGAAGAATATCATTAAAGAGGGAAAGGAACTACAAACGAAGGAAAAGGAAAGCAACAGAAGGAGGGCTGCTAAGATGGCAGACGACTCCTAACTACCTAAAAAAGAAAGATCAGCCTTATTCAAATCCTTTACATTAACAGCCCATTCTAAAACCATTGATTTAGCCCTGACACCTACCTCCTTCGCAGAATTCGATCGATCATTGAAACATCTTTCGTTTCTTTCCTCCCAAATAGCCCACCAAATAGCAAGAATGGCCATGCGCCAGATAATCGATTTGATTTTAGCAAGCTTGGACCCATTCCACGCAATCAACAGATTAGCAGCCGATTCTGGAGCACACCAGGACACTGAGAATAGCTGACAGAACTCTATCAATATGGGAGAGATAAAGGAACAGTGTACCAGCAAATGGTTCATAGATTCCGCCTGACGCATACAACAAGGGCAAACGTTGACAATCTGCATGCCTCTCTTGGCCAGATTATCAATAGTAAGAATTCTATTACGAGCCGCAAGCCACCCGAAACATTTGATCTTTGGTGGAACTTGATATTTCCAAATAAAAGGAGTTGCATGAAATTGAGGCTGGGCCGCAGGATAAATAGCTGCATAGAGGGACTTGACCAAGAAGACCGCGGAATTTTCCAGCAGCCGCTCAATGTTGTCAGGCTGAGAGGGAATAAGCTTATAATTGGAGATGCGATCGTGAAGAGACGTATATTCATCAGCCTCGCTGTCATTGAGATTTCTGGAGCATTTGATGTCCCACACGAACTGATCAGAAATGAAATAACCACATCTATTAATAAAAATCCCTCTGTCAGGGGAAAGCCGATAGATTTGCAGGAAAACGAATTTGAGAGGCTTTTCTCCTACCCATAAATCTTCCCAAAAACGAGTTGCTGAACCATTACCCAATACATACCTGTTAGCTATCACATGGTTTTTGGCTTTGAGGACTCCTTTCCAGATGTGAGAAGCCTTGTAGTATGACTTATCTTTAGGCCACCAGTTACCAATGGAAGCACCATACTTTCCTCTAACAATCGAAGACCAAAGGGTATCTTGATCCGAGGCAAATCGCCAAGCCCATTTCCCCAGCAGCGCCGAATTCATAATCTTCAGAATCTTCACATTTGCACCTCCCTCTCTGAAAACCTTGCATACCTGATTCCATTCTAGGAGATGAATCTTCCTCTGATTTTCCTTACCAAACCACATGAATTTTCTTCGAATTTTCTCCATACTCTTAAGAACCGACCCTGGGCATCTATACAACGACATGAAATAAAGGGGAAGACTAGATAGAGCAGCTTTGATAATAGTCAGCCGACCACCCAGAGACAGATATTAGCATTTCGATGAAGTGAGATATCTCTTAAATTTGCTGGTAACCTTATCCCACATGCTCTTCGGCGAGGAACCCACTGAAAGGGTTAGACCAACAAAATATGTTGGGAAGGAATCAATGTGACAGTCGAGCATGGAAGCAAACTTCTGAAGAGATTGCTGCGGAACATTGACACCAAGGATCTTCGATTTATTCAGATTAATCCGTAATCTCGAGACCGCTTCGAAACAACGAAGAGCAATGAGGAGGTGCTCAATTTTCTCATTCGAAGCTTCAGAGAATATAAGGGTGTCATTTGCGAACTGAATATGAGTTAGGGGAGATGACAGACCTGGCATCTCGATACCACGAAGAAGACCTTGCTCCTGACCTCTCTTTAGCATTTGGGACAGCGCCTCTCCCACAATAAGAAATAAGAGCGGGGAGAGAGGGTCCCCCTGTCTCAAACCTCTCGAACTTGAGAAGAATCCTCTAAGCGATCCATTTAGAATAATGGAGAAGTGGGCCGATCCAATGCAAGCAGTGATCCATCTTATCCCCTTAGTTCCAAAGCCCATCCGCGATAGCATATATAACAGAAAGTTCCAACCACATGATCATAGCCTTGGCAACATCCAGCTTATAGAAGACTCCTTTGTATCTGGATTTATGACAGGTATGCAGAACTTCATTGGCAATAAGCTCACCATCGATGATTTGTCTACCTCTTATGAAGGCATTCTGATTGCTGGAGATGAGACTCCCAATAACTTTTGATAGATGAACAGATAAAACTTTCGCCAGGATTTTGTAGGGACTCCCTATGAGGCTAATCGGCCTAAATTCAGGAAATGAGGACGCACCCGCCACCTTGGGGATCAGAGAAATAAAAGTGGCTCCAAGGCCTTTCGACAATCTTCCTCGAGTATAGAATTCCTGAAGAAATTGAAGAACATCCTGGCGCACTAAATCCCAGAAGATTTGGTAAAAGGCCATTGGAAATCCATCTGGGCTTGGAGACTTATCCCCTCCCAAAGCATCGACGGCAGCCTTGACCTCTTCTTTCGTAAATTGGGATTCCAGAAAATCCGCATCATCTGCCTGAAGCCTGTTAAAGGAAATTGAGTCTAGGGTCGGTCTGGACCAGTTCTCGGATGACAGAAGCTCTTGAAATTGAGAAGTAGCGAGATCTTCTATCTCCTTTCTATCCTCGATTCTGTTACCTTTGTCGTGAATGCTGAGAATAGCCTTAGCCCGAGCATGCATATTTGATACTTGATGAAAGAACTTAGTATTTTTATCCCCTTCTGCAATCCATTTGGCTCTAGACTTAATCTTCCAAGATGCTTTTTCTTCTAAAGCTTTGTTCGAGAGGTCCTGAATGATGGATATATGATGTAGGACGACCTAATACAACCTTAAATGAGCATGGTATATGAAAGGGGCAGATTTATGCAATGTAAAAAAAACAAATAAAATATCAGCCTTATACATCATAAAACAAAAACGAAATAAGGTTAATATAGTATTGATTATGGCCATCCATCACAAACATGAAGTATTGAATCTTAAAATCTGAGTTTAGTTGGATCTGGCGAAAGATAGAACTTTCGTCTTGCAATCGGTCTGTCTAACGATTCAAGTGGATTTTCTAATCCAGAAAAATAGGAATTTCCTGGATTGAGAAATCTGGAAAATTCAGAAAAGAATTGGTGGTTCTTCAGATTTAGATTTGGGTGATGGATTTTATGTGGGGGATGAAAATCTTTTGAGATCTAATGATTTAGATAAAAAAGAAACAAGATTTGGCTTCTAGATCTAAAGGTTTTAGGAGAAAAAGAAGAGAATGAGGTTAAAGAAAATATTACCTTAAGAAAAAAGAGAAGGAGAAAGAAGTAGGGGATGAGAAATCGTTTACCTGGGCCTCATGCCCTCTTCCAATCACTGGAGGTCGAAGACGAAATCGTAAAAAGCAAAAAACTCTTTTTTCTTTTTCGTAAAACATCACATAACATGCTATGGGTTTAGGGCAACCCTTATAAATTCGTAATTACATGAAATTACCAAAATACCCCTACTAAAAAAAGTTTCAAAAAAAAGAAATTCGCACAATATTGTGCACAAACTGTCTCAAAACTTAATTAACTCAAATTTTCATAAACTAATGTAAATTTAAGATGCCCGATGGGCCCCCGATGATAGTGCTGTGAAGGTGGTGTAATGAAGGTGGGCCGTGACGATCCAACGGTCCGATCACACCGTCCTCGCGATCTAATGGTCCAAATGTCTCCTCTAAGCAACTTACACATGTCATGAATATATGTGTAAGGTCTTCAACCTCTAGAGACCCGACCCGTATCTGTCATCTCACCACAATGACACGGGTAATGTACGCCTCCTGTGTTGATATACTTTGAATGACCTGGTGTCCGCATCAATATACGCCTGACTAAGTCCTCTTTTGATATCGGAACTTCTTCAGAGTCGCGATCAATTCTCTTAAGCTCGGATAGAGGAGCTTCAATCTCTACCTCATGATTATGAGCTTCCTCCCTGCGCCATTCCTTCAGCTTTTCCTTGAGAAGTTTGAGCTTACAGAGCAACTTATGACCCGCAAATCCTTTCACCTGGAAGGACTTCCACCATTCAATGATTTTCTGATGGAGACCCTCCGAATGGAGCTAAGAAGAATTGAACCTGAAAGGTTTTGGGCCCCAGTTATCAGCTTCCACACTGAGAAGAATCGGGCAGTGATCGGAAGTGGTGTGAGACATGGCGATTTGCTTAATAGTCGGGAAAGCCTCAAGCCATTCTGGAGAGACAAGGAATCTATCCAGGCGAGATTGGATAGGAGAAGCCCGCCCATTAGTCCATGTGAATCTCGCTCCCAAGAGAGGCAAGTCAATAAGCTCCTCTTGCTGGATCCAGTTGGAGAAGCGAGCCATGGCGGCGGAGGATCTTCTGCGCCTGGAGTGATCCTCCGGAAAGCGCGTGACATTAAAATCACCAACCACACACCAC
Source organism: Magnolia sinica (assembly GCF_029962835.1). Taxonomy (NCBI): domain Eukaryota; kingdom Viridiplantae; phylum Streptophyta; class Magnoliopsida; order Magnoliales; family Magnoliaceae; genus Magnolia; species Magnolia sinica. The sequence goes on from NC_080586.1 coordinate 76,650,597, forward strand.
GGTCCAGTGAATGACTGTCTAACCTGCGAGAGCTCATCCCAGAAGATTGCCCTGAGGGACTGACTAGTAGGCCCATAGATAACTGAAATAAGATATTGAGTGGAGGAAGACTTATCTTGAAGAGTCACTGACACCGAGAAGTTGCCTGAAGAAGAGGAGACAAGGTCCCATTTAGAAGATTTCCAGGCGATGTGAATCCCACCCGAGCTGCCTACCACATCAACAGATAACCATTTCGCATCATTAACTTTCCACAAAGAAGCCAAAAGAGTGTCTTTGAAATGAGAGACCTTAGTCTCCTGCAGACAGAGAACGTCATGATTTTTTCTGCTGATGGTCGCCTTAATGAGACTCCTTTTATGCTTGGAGCCTACCCCCCTAACGTTCCAGGAGATCATCTTTATGGGATCACTACGCTTCCCCGTTTGCCCTGACGTCTAGAATTAGAAACAGAAGATGAGATGAACCCTGGGCTGGCTTCAAGTCGTAGCAGCTCGCGGGAACTCGAAATCTTGACTAAGTGTTTTGCAGGAGTAGATTTCTTCTCAATGGGTCTATCTCTATTTTCAATACATTGAAACAAGGCAATTTAATCTTCGACCCTGTCCCTGAAGGACAAACCAAGGGATCTTCCCACTTTACCAATTGCATCTCGAATCCACCGCTTCTTCTGGATCTTGGCTAACAGATCAGATCTGTCCGTTTCCGATGTCGAAGGATCGATTTGAGGATCAGCAATCATTTACAGCGGCTCCGCCATAAGACACTCAGTAGACATAGGCTCTTGAAAAAGAGTGATCGGCCCCATATCCAGGGCGTCAGTAGACAGGAGGGAGGAGGCAGAAGGAGAACAGGGCGAAGAGGCCTGAGAGAAGGTCTCAGAGGAACTGTGGTCGGACAGAAATCGAGAATTAGAAGGGTCATCCGAGGCAGAAAGAAGACTTAGGTTGTAAGGAGGCGTGAGGCAAGAAGAGGAAGTAATGGCTAACGAGAGAGGCAATGGAGGTATGATGGCTGAACGGGTGGAAACGGAGGTCGGGTCCGGATCTGAAGAAGACCCGCCCGATAAACGAACCGAAAGAGGAGGGATGACCTGAGCGTCTGCCACGTGTCGTTGGATAGGACTTAATCTGCCGTCAGCTCCCTCCACGTGTCCATCACATAGATCCTCGTGATATGAGGAAATACACCCATCAAACTCTTCGAGCTCCTCGCGTCCGTCGTTCTTTCCTTCTATGTGTGCCACGTGTCCAAGATTGTGTATCGCGAAAGAGCTAACATAATTGCCTCTGACGCCGACTGCGGTTTTTCCTGGAGAAAAGCCTGACGAGTCTGGTCATACTCCGAATTGTCCATTGGAAAATTGGTTGAAGGTCAGTTGTTGGATGTATGTGTCTCACCAAGAACAGCACGTGTCGCCCTATTTGAGACCGTTGACAGATCGCACGCCTGGCGAGGAGGATTAGGAACTGCAGAGGGCGGCTGAGAGGATAGATGAACTCCACGTGTCGCTGTGGTGGCTACAGAGCGGTCATTCCGTCTGCTAACGGAGAGAGAGATGGTAGGCGTCAGAACCGGAGCTCTGCTGGAGCATGGGATTTGTGGGCCCTCTTTCCGCCATGGTTGGGAGGTTAACGGCTGCTCCGGCGAAGGATCTTCCTTGATTTGCCATAGATCGCCCCAACGTGGTAGCCGATCCTCGAAGGCTTCCTTGATCAGCGGGAAGTCGAGGCAATGATCTTGCACGATCGCCTTCACCGATGAAGGCGAATCAAGACCCTTCTTTCTTCTAACTCTGAGTTTGATAACGCCGATCTCCTCCCCTAGTTTCGTCTTCACGTCCAACTCAAGAAACGATCCCAGATAAGCGGCGACTGTAATAAAGAATTCATCAAACCATAATTCTAACGGAATTCCCCAAACTTGGAACCAAACATTCTCCATGCCAAAGGTCGAGAATTCTTCCCACCTCTTTACCGTAGCCACTGGTCCACCGGAATGAAGATGACCTGCCATAATCAACATTTTCGGGTTAATCCCGGGGCACACCTTAACCCATAATTCGTTATAGCCCAACAGTTTGATCTTATAGTTCTCTGGGTTAAAACCCGTTGTTTCTGCTATCCAGTCCTTCACCTATGATAGCGAAGCTCCTTCTTTATATATTATCACCACCAAATCTTCCTTCGCCTTATGAAAGAGGTTAGGATTGACATGAATAGGTACGCCCATTTTGGAACAGGGAGAGGAAGAATCCACAGGAGAAGGGACGAAGGGAGAAGGAGGGTCAGAGGACGGGTATGTTCCGGGGGGGGGGGGAAGCTTGAGGTTGATGCTGGAAAAGGAGGACCTCCTTAAAGGAAGGGGCCGCAGACTCAGAAGGGAGGGGTGGAGGGGGTAGGACACGCTTAGGTCGATAGATTTTGGGCGGAATGGGATTAGTAGGGCGAGAGAACTGATGGCGGGCTAAAAAGGGGTCCAAATCGAGCTCGCTGAACAAGCAGAGGACAACCAGCAAACCTCACTCCATGCAGCATGGTGACGGCTCTTGCAAGTTCAGCCTCGGAGGACATACAAACTAAGGCAAATCCTCTGAAAGCGCCACTTCTTCGATCTCTAGGCATAACTACATCCATGACCGCACCCACCCGGCCAAGAACCCTTTCAACATTGAGAGGAAACTAACCAGCCGGGAAACCCTTCACAAATAAAGTAGGATACGCGGTTCGATTCCTTGCTGTTGATGCGACGGAGGCATTCTTCCGGCGATGAACTTCCTTCCAGTCCGCGTCTTGTTGAGGCACATATTCACCTTCCTCTAAAGTAGCATTTGTATCATGTATATTCCTTAGATCCCTGTTTCTCCCCGATTCGCGATCACCAAGGGAGTGATCGCTGTCGTCTATAGATGAATCTCCCCAACGATGCTTAGAAGCTTCACGATCTTTCCCATGATCTTGTCGTTCTTCGTCGGAACATGATAGAGCTCACCTTCCTAAACTCATTTTTAAATAATCATTAAAAAAAAAAACAAATAAACACTAATATTGAGCTATTATTTAATTGCTAGGAAAGAAAGAAAATCCTAATACTAATGAAATGACCAAAAGAACCTTGCTTATTCTACTTAAGCAGGGTTATCCTGGTCATTATTAGGTTTAAAGGAGAATAAAAATAGCAAATAAACACTAATATTGAGCTATTATCCATGAGATCATAGGGTCCCACCCAGGTGTTCATGTGGGGCCCACATGTGGAATCAAGTCAATCCAAACATGGTTGCATTAGCTAGGGGTAGTAGTTTGCTTATTGAGCAAGTTAATAACTTTAGTAGCTTTCCTAGTTATCTGTTTTCAGTTTGCTTGTTGAGCAACTTAAGCAGTCCTAGCTGTCCTACTTATCTATTTTTAGTCTATGTTTTGACTTCTACAAGTTAGATCTTGTATAAGTTGGCTAGGCTTGTGATTTAAGGGACTTTTAGCTATTTTTTTGAAAGGTAATAAAATTTTAAAAGAAGAAGTCTGTAGGACAACACCCAACAATGAGGATTACTCCTAACAAAGATACACAACAAGAAAGCTCAAGCCAGAACAAAAATAAGATACACTTACCCCAACAATCAAGAAACCCAAGCCACCACGTCTTATTTCACCCTTCTAAAGTCCTTCAAAGCTGACCTACTTTGGTTCCGAAAGCATCGGTTATTTTGTTCTCCCCCTAAAGTCCAAAGACCGACAACAAAGCTAAGCTCCACATTGCCCTTCCTTTCTTCCTAGATCCTCCCCCATGCCATGCGAGGAGGAAAGCCTCAATGTTTCCCCACATTACCTATGCAACATTGAAGAAGACAAAAAATCCCTCGTAAACAACTTTGGCAAAGGGACAAATGATGAACAAGTGATCTATCGACTTCGCATATTGTAGGGCACAAGCTACATATATCAATGATGACCATTGACTTTCTTCGGTGATTGTCAATAGCGAGCACCCTATTCAACCTTGGGGGTATGTCGTAATGCCACACAAAAGCGGCGTGAACTACACCCATTGGGGAAATGACAAATCAACACATAGGAGCGAACTGAAAAATTTTCAGAGTGATCCTTATGCCCCACCATTGCATCCTTCTCGCCTATCAAGGGCATGAAATTATCAAGCCAAGCTAGGAGCCGACTGAAGTTGTCCACGTCCACCTCCACCTCCTCATCCGACAATTCATTCTACATGGGGGAGGCCGCACAACCTTTGTGTTGTAAATAGAAAAATAGAGATCTCCACTGAAGAGAGCCCAACCAACCTTGTAAACTCGACATGGAGTGGATCCTCTCCAAGCCACGCATTGTCCCAGAATAGAACCCTCTCCCCATCCCCAACGGAAAAGCAAATCCCCTCCTTGAGCTTGCTTGTTGTGCTGGCAATAGCCTTCCAAAGACTTGACGCCCTGTATAAAGATGATTACTTGACCCACCACCTCCCATAGCCATTGCCATACTTGCAATCACCTCTCACCACCAGCTTCCTTCTTTTGTTTCAAATTTCCACATCCATTTCCCAAGTGAAGTGAGGTTTACAACTTCCAACCTTCTAATTCCTTCCCCTTCGTAAGGTTTGCATACTTCTATCCGCTATAATAAATGGAACTTTTGATTTTCTGTAGCCCCTTGCCAAGGGAAATCCCTCATCTTTTCCAATCTAGTCAACAACATCTTTGGACATCTAAACAAAGGCATGAAATAGATAGGCAAATTCTACAAGGCAGCTTTGATGAGCGCATCCTACTACCCAACATGAGTTGTATGCTCTTCCACCTCAATAGCTCTCTCCACTCCTTCGATGACCTTATCCAACAAGTGCTTCGCTGGTTTTCCTATGCAAAGCGGGAGGCCAAGATATGTCATTGGAAAGGACCCGGTACGATACCCAAATATCGCAACAAACCTCACCACTTCCTTCATAAACACACGAAACCCCAAGAGCTCACTTTTGAGGATATTTACCTTTAACCCCAACACTGCTTAAAAACGTGTTATTATCTTCAACAAATGGTCCACCATGACTTTTTGCGCTTTGCAGAAGAAGATTGTAGCAAGATGGGAGATTTGAAGCTCGGAGTTATCCACCTTAAATCCACTAGTAAGGCCTGCAACTTGACCCCTATTTGACATTTTGCAAAGGGCTCCCGTGATGACTACAAACAAAAATGGCGAGAGGGGATCCCCCTGCCAAAGGCCTCAAGTAACCCTAAAGAAGCCTTTAGGGGACCCATTAACTAGCACTGTGAACTTAGCTGATTGGATGTAAGCTTGAATCCACCATTTCCATTTATGGCCACACCCCAATCGACCCAACATCTAGTCCATGAAGCCCCGGTCCACATGATCTTAAGCTTTCTCCAAATTCAATGTGCATATGATGCCGTTTTTACCACCCCAATGCCACAAGTTGATACATTCATGCTCAATTGAAGAACCTTCCAAAATTTGCCTTCCAATGACAAACACACCTTGAGCATTGGGGATAGCTTTCGAGAGAACTATTCGGAACTTTGATGCCAATATTTTTGCTAGAATCTTGTACGGACTCTTGATAAGGCTAATGGGTCTGAAGTCCCTTAAGCAATCAAAACCTTCGTTCTTTGGAGATGCAGAGTTGGTTGACCACCTCTTCATCCATTGTCCCTTTGCCCGAGCTGTTCGGGCTCCAGTCTTGTCCCTTTTTGGTATTGTGTGGCTGTCACTGAACTCTATAAATGACTTTATCTTAGCTTGGCATGGAGGAGGGATTGGGAAGGTCGGGAAACCACTTTGGCGGCTAGCTGTTATGGGCCAATGGCAAGCCTTTGGGTGGTTTGGGGAGAGTGCAACAATTAGTGCTTTTGTAACTAGTGTACTCTAGTGGAGAGTGGTTTTGAGTGGGCTTCCTCCTTGGAAGCCTTTAAGGATTGTATTTTTATTTTCCTTCTTTGTACCCCGACCCCGGTGCTTTGTCTCTACCCAATGCATCCATGTAGGCTTCATTTCTTCCTTTGAAACAAGCCTCTCAAGTAAATAAGCGTCTTCATGAAAATTTCTGTTAAATGGTAGGTTGTTGAGCCTTCCCTGAACCACTTCTTTATTGGTAGGAGGTTCTTGTAGAATTAGACAATCAAGTTGCACATATGATCTTTATGGCAATTCTTGTACCATACAATGGCTGTGGATCCGGTTGGATCTTGCCTAGGCGCTAGCTATACCGTGAAAGAACTTTGTGCTCTTATCCCCCTCCTTGAGCCATTTGATTTCTTCCTTCTAAGCCAATTACTATAATCAATTGATAGTTTAGCCCTTTCAGTTTCTTCTTCCTCGGGCCTATTTGTTTTGCCCATTTCCCTGGTACTGTAAATGAAATGCGTAATGAGTGCAAATTACTTTTCTCTTGACGTCAGCTGCATTTGACCGCAATGATAACAATTTTACATTGTTTGATTTATTCATAATTATGCAAATTTGCACTACTTCAATGTCAAATCATCATTAAAATAAACTGATGTTGCTATTTGGATGTAGATTTTTATAATAATTACATGAAAAAGGTGCAATGATTACAAATTACTTGTCGGTCGAATACATCTGCATTTGACCAACCAATCCTATATTTAGCTTGGCAGTGGTAAGATAGTAATGATGACACACTTTACATTACCAGGAAAATGGGCAAAACAAACAGGCCCTTAATTGAATAAAGTTTCTTTTAATTCCTTCCTCTAGCAGTCTGTTTTATGCTTTAGCAGGCTCAATTTTTCTGTGTTTTGCTTCTACTTTCCTTGGATAACCTGATTTTCCTGCAGAACTTCCATTCTTTCTATATTTTGTTGGCTTTATGAAGCAGCCATCATATGGGTATAAAAAAAAAGAGTTACCATCATATCCAGTCTTTTATTTTTATCCATATCTTAAAGATTAGGTATGCTTGAATGCACCTGCAAATAATTGTAAATATTCTTAGTGGCATCCATTCACATGCTCAAGTTCTGCTTTTGTTTCTACTTGCTATGCGTAACCATTTCTCTTTTCACTTCATTTTTTGTACTCCTAAGATTACATTTTGGTTTGTTTGTTGTCAAACTCAGTATCGGTGGCTTTCTTCAAGTACTAGTAGTGCTGCCAACTCAAAGTTGACCTTTGAGGACAAATTTCTTTCGCAGCAGCCTAAAACTTGTGGTCAGTTACTTTTATCCAACATCTAGTTTACTAATGCTCTGAAATACTCCACTCGGACACTGTTAAGTTGGATTGCTATTTCTGAACTCGTTTCTGGATGGGTATTTTGATCCTGGATTGCAATTAGAACCTCATTGTTACTGCCTCACTGGTGATTTTCCATGCATAGTGCTGTACCTAAAATGTCTTAAGTTTTCATGTGAAATGTTATGCCCTTTTAAAGTGTAAATAAATAATTCTGTACATGTAATTTTGTGGTTTTAGTTTAACTTCCAAATCCCACATTGTCCGTGCATCTTCTAAAGCTGTTTTTCATCCAAAAGGAAGGCTCGTGCAAGTTTAGGCGATCAGCTATGTACTTCTTAGTATACTGTATACAGACTTAATACTATCATCATCATCATCATCCAGCCTTATCTTAACTAATTGGGGTTGGCTACATGAGTCCTTTTCCTTGACATCATTTCTGTTTATCCCTCATCTTTAGTGGTGGAGGCTTTTGCTTGGACAGCCAGAACAAACAAATATTTGACTCTTGATACTTGCATAAAGGACCCCAAGCTGTTTGCAAACATTTGCTTTTTTATGTTGGGAGAAGGAAAAAGCTGATTGCATTTTCATAAATCGTAGCCAGGCAAAGAAGGTATGTAATAAATTCTTTGATTATTTTGGCATAGTTGGGTTTGCAATGGTTCTTTGGAGGAGCTAAGCAAAGGGTTGTTAACAGCTAAGTAGGCTGGACTGGTTCCTTATCTCAGTGGGTTGATCATTTGAGCATCATCAGTTTCCTCCTCCTTTACAGTGTCAATTGGAGCTTCCTCGAATTTCCTACCAGGCTTCTGAGCTCCTCTCTTCCTCGAATTGGTAAAGAGCCACAAAATCTCCTCATACTCACCAAACGTAAGGCAAACCATCTTTCTGAACTGGATCATATATGGAAGTATGGAGCCTCAATAACTAAGATCTAAGCAACCAATCAAAAGTCCGCGGCAACTATGGGTCTTTTATTAGATCACAAGAGATTTGTTAACCTCAATACATGTACCCAATCACATCCATATGCCAACCACATATTATGGGGTTGCTAGATGTGTCAAAGTCATCACATCAAGAATAAAATCACCTTTTGTATCCTCAAGCCAAAGGATAAGTCCAAGCTAGTGCATGATTAAGTCAATCCAATCCGAGCACAATGGGCCTTTTGGTTAGGAGACTTTATGTGATCCTCCAATATGAATGTCCAATCATGTTTGATAGAGGATTCTTAATTAAGTGAATATATGAACTCCCATGTGGTTAAGGGCCTAGACAAAGATGCGACAAATGACTCAACAGTGGGGAAAGCCATCCCGATTAGTCTCTTATTGACTAAAAACACACAGGATAACGATAAACAAGATTTGGAAGGTCCAATATCCTAGAGTGGTTATGGAATTTAGGGTACTCGAGAACCGCAAGACCTCCCATGACCAAAAGCTTGCTGATGAGTCGGTTCTCTTTCACCATGGAGCCAACTAAAGCATATATGAACAGTGTTCCTGTGGACAACTGTATCACCACACAAAAGAAGAATATAAGCATAAAGTTTACTAATGACCAAATTGCATTCATCGTAAATGGTCACTTAGGACCAAGTTCCAATCAACGTTAAATCAAGTTGGATTCCAAGGGCACAAGCTACGAGGAGCCAATACAAAGAGCAGCTATCGCATGCCTTTACTTGGAAAGGATGGTCTCATTAATTTCTCTTGAGGTATGATGAAATGCAACACTTCAATCAGAAACTAAAGCATTTTTGCCATTCATTAGGAAGTAAGAGAAGCTAGTTTCCATGGTTCAGAATTAAAAGGGATGAAGTCATGCAACTATCTTTCATAGTTGTTTGTTCCAGTTCTTCTTGGAACTGAAGACACATGTGAAGCTTGAATTTAAGGAATGGAGAGTTTTGTAGAGTAAATGAGAGCTGTGCTTTTTGAAACTATTGGTCTGAAATTTTGAGTTCATTCAGGGGCCAGAGGCTCAATCCTTTGTGTAATATAGTTGTTCTGGTTATTTTTTCCAGGCGACTTTGATGAAAAGACATCCCTTATGTACCACACTACCACCATGACTTAAAGTGGTCACATGTCTTATTATGTTCTTTCAATCATTGTTATATTGGTTAATTGCAAACTAGGTATGCTGTTCTGACATTTTGTATTGTGTAGGCACTATACTCATCATATGTTTATCATGGATCTCATTCTCTATATATGATATTGATCTTATTGTGTTTGAATACAACCCCCCCCAGCAGGCTGTCCTCTTCCTTTTATAATTGTTTTTAGTCCGTAGAGTTGTAGTCTCGTAGACCTGGATACCTTGTTCAGTTGAAATTCTTCATATCTAATGCATCATTTTAATTTATTTCTGCTGCAGCAGGGTGGCCAAATTTCCTTTGTGTTTGCTCAGTTTTTTCTTCAGGCTCTGTCCAACTTCACTGGTCTCAATGGCCTCCTACCCAGAACGATGCTACCTCAAAATGGTTTTCTACAAGCAAGGGACTGCTAGGAGCTGGTCCTAGTGGTATCATGGTAGCTGATGCCATCATAACTGAAGCAGGAACCCTGCATGTTGCTGGGGTTCCAATCGTGAATCCATCTACAGTTGTTGTTTGGGAGGTTACCCCTGGCCCTGGCAATGGTTTTCAGACGACTCCCAAGACAAACACAAGCAATGGGGTTCCGCCTTCATTGAATCCTCCTTCCTGGACAGGTTTCGCTCCTTTGGCTGCATATTTACTCAGTTGGCAGGAGTACTTAGGATCTGGGGGAAAGCAAGGGTTGAAGCCGGCAGATCAAGAGTTAAATGAAACAGTATCACTTCATTGTTCACCAGTTTCAAATTTTTCTGCTTATGTGAGTCCAGAGGCTGCAGCCCAATCAGCAGCAACTACGACGTGGGGTTCTGGTGTTACAGCAGTTACTTTTGATCCAACTCGAGGCGGATCTGTTATCGCTGTTGTGATACTTGAAGGTACCTTTATGTTTTTCTGATTCCGAGTGGAATGGAAACTCAGTGAATGTATGTTAGTCATTTAGAACTCTATGTTACCAAAATCATGTTGAGATTTGTTTGATGATATCACCTGAACTGAATGCTTTCCCTGCACACTATGTTGTTAGAGAACGTTATGTTCATTTAAAAAGGATTTTCCCTTTTATAGGGCAATATATGTCTCCTTACGATCCTGACGAGGGGCCATCAATCACGGGATGGCGAGTGCAATGTTGGGAGTCTTCTCTTCAACCTGTTGTCCTCCATCCAATTTTTGGAAACCCAGCTTCCAATTTTGGAGGCCAGCCACCCATGCAAACTGTTTGGTTGAGCAGAGTAAATAAAAGTATTCCTCTTATTGTTGATGGTAAATGTCCCCAAGTAGCTGCAGGTGTACCAACTTTATCAGATGAGCGAAATTTATCTGAATTGAGTGTTGAGAAGGCAAACCGGCTGAGTTTTGATCCCTATGATGTTCCAAGTGATGCCCGTATGTTAGCTCAAATTGTGTACTCTCCACATGGCGGTGAGGTTGCTGTCGCTTTTATTCGGGGTGGAGTCCACATTTTTTCTGGTGCAAGCTTTGCTCCAGTTGACAGCTACCGTGTTAATGTTGGTTCTACAATTTCTGCACCCGCCTTCTCTTCTACTGGTTGTTGCCTGGCTTCTGTGTGGCATGATACTAGCAAAGACCGCACTATACTAAAGATAATGCGTGTTCTTCCTCCTGCTGTTCCTGGCACCCAAACGAAAGTCAATTCTGCTACATGGGAACGTGCTATTGCTGATAGGTATGCAAAATACCAAGTGCATATAATACACAATAATTTTGTTACTGTATATGTATCAGTCTACTGTAATTGATGTTTGTGATGGGCGAGCAGGTTTTGGTGGAGTCTTTTGGTTGGAGTTGATTGGTGGGATGCTGTCGGCTGCACACAGAGTGCTGCAGAGGATGGAATTGGTAAGAGACGATCGCATTTCTTTGTTATGGTAACTGGAAATATGATGAAGGAACATTAAGTGTGGTTTCCGCAAATATATTTAGTCATGCATATCATAAGTTTTGTTGAAAATTGGGAGTTGGTACCCATTATTAATTTTTTGCCAACAAGTACTGTTCTCCAATGACCTATGCCTTCTGTTATCATTTCCAATTGGAAGATATAAATGGACAAATATTTTTATTTTTATTTTTATTTTTTACGAGGGACTATGAACCAATCGACTTTCCATATGACCCATTTTACTGACATGATTCATCACTACTTTAGCTACATTAGTGTCTTGGCCTGTTACTCTTACTCACTACTATTCCATTTTCTAATGTTAGCAATTTGCAGCCGACTGTGATGTCCATATCCTTAAGAACTGGAGTAGCCTGCTTGGGTACTTGGATACGGCCTGATACTTGAATTTCAGAGTTTCCAGGGTTTTTAACTCCAGACCTTTGTATTTTGGATTTTTTTCTTTTCTTTTAGTAAGGTTTCTAGTTTAGAATTTTGGATCAAATTGTATCAACTGCTCAGCTAGAACCTGACTTGTGAATAGAATTGGAGAAATATTTGACAGGATTATACCTATGGGTTGTAACTAATCCTTCATATATTCAAATCCCGCGAATTTGAGATTTAGAATGTACTAGGTAACCACACGGTAGTATGATATGATAGCCATCCATATGTACATTTCTCCCTAATTGCATCTTCAGTTTTTTCTATCCGTATCATGTTATTAGCACTACAATGGAATAACTATACCCATGGATGAGCTTCTCTAGCAGAATTGATATGGAAAATTTATCATGCGTGTTTGCGTAAGAAATGGTTGATTTTATGTTTATTTTTTGTGTTGCATTTTTTGTGGGTATTTTATAGGATGCTTAAAACCTATAGTTTAAAGTACCATTTCTTCTTGGAAATGATGTTTCTGATGTCTAACATCTACTGATGTGGATGGGTTTAATGTTTTTTGACAATGACTTTATTCTGGTTTCAGTGTCACTGAACAGTGTGATTGCGGTATTGGATGCGGATTTCCATTCTTTGCCATCTACTCAGCATCGGCAACAACATGGCCCTGTATGTTTCTTTCTGTTTTTCGCTAGCAGCAATTCTACCATGCAATATTGTTGTCTGTATTTGGAACTCTAAAAAGATAATTTCATTGGAAATTTAATGCATGACTTCTTCTCTTCATTATCTGTCTGTCTGGTTTCTTTCATAAATCACTTATGAGATCTTGTTAATGGATACTTTTCTAACCTGTGATAGTGATGGCTTATAAATGCCATGTCTGGAGGATTATGTGATTACAAATTTGTGAGAGAAATTCTTTCAACAATAACAATATCAATAACAATAACAATAACAAGAATGTGGGTCAGGTGGAAGGTGTTTGAGGGGTGGTCTCATGTTAAGTTGCGGGTCAGGTGGAAGGCCTTTGAGGGGTGGTCCCATGTGAAGTTGCTGAGCTGGAAGCGTGATATGGCGAAGTCAAAATTCGAAGGGCGTGGGAGTGGACGAAATTCCAATTTAGGTGCAGACCCTATCAATGTTTGTCACAACAGTTCATTGAAAGGTAGTGGCACACAATAGGATCTTTGCAATGCCCATCATGAAGAGGGCTAGTTTGGCAAAATTACCCAGCTGGACAGAACTTTCTTGTGTGAATCATATTAGTTAATGTGGAGTGGCTGCCCGGAGTATGCCTAATAATTGGCTTAAAAACCGTGTAGTGGAGAAATAAATGATGAACCTCAAAAAAGATGTCAACAATAATAGCCTAAAACTAATTCAGATCATATCATCACACAATATATGGAGACGCCTAGAAACAAGTAGGGATCAAAAGAGATGGTTGTGGCCCATGATCACACCACAATTATTGAAGTTGACTTTTCAAGAAAATTGCACTGTTGATGGTGAATTCTAATTATGCCAATCCAGTCAGTTTGGACCTAAAGTAGGGATGAGGTGGTAGTCTCAAGTGAAAGAGGTCATAGAAGTGGTCAAAGCAGATGCAAAGTATGGAAGACTAGTAAAGTGAGAAGGTTAGATGGGCTTGCGAGACATTAATAAATGTTGGAAAAGTTGGCCTATCGCCGTCAGCATCTTGGCCACATCTCAACTACTTGGGGTCGGAAACACGAATCATATTCCACCATTCCACTCTATCAAGGACCATATCCTCAGTTAAACCATGAGTTGTCAAGCATTTTCTTACTACCTCCCTCCACTTCCCTTTAGGGCATTCCCTTGCCATTTTAGAGCCTTCAACTTGAAGTAACTCACTCCTAATTGGCGCAATTCTTGGTCTTCGTTGCACATGGCCAAACCATCGAAGTCTTACTTACCTATTGTTGCTACTCCAACGATTCCTCGAACGAATTCATTTCTATCCTTCATCTTGCCACTCATCCATTTTAACATCCTCATCCCTTTATCTCGTAGCCCAGGCCCCACATCCATGGGTTAGGTTCTCGGCTGAACCCTCCTCGTGGGCTCCAAATTTTGGGTTCTGCCTCACATGAGCTACCCTCCTCTCATGGGCCACTTACTCCAAGTGTGCCCTCGCATCTCACAGGCCACCCACTCGAGCCTAGTGTGAAAATGTCCCTGCATTGATTACCCCCGTTAAGGAGTCTCGAACACGAGACCTCCTACTCTAATACCAATTTGATGCAGGACAATTAACCACTTACTTTAAAAGCCCAAACTGATAGAGCATGTCGAATTAATCCATTTATCTCATAGCTTAGGCCTCACATCCATGGATTAGGTCCTCGGTTGAATCCTCCTTTTGGGCCCCAAATCCATGGGTTTCGCCCCCTCACAGGCCACCCCACTCGAACCCGATGTGAAAATGCCTTTGCATTAATATTTGATGTAAGACAATTAACCACTTGCTCTAAAAGCTCGAACTGATAGGGCATGACGAATTAATCCCTTTTATCTCATAACTCAGGCCCCACATCCATGGGTTAGGTCATCGGCCGAACCCTCATCGTGGGCACCAAATCCATGGGTTCTGCCCCCCTCGTGGGCCTTAAATCACATGGTTTCCACCTCACACGGGCCGCCCACCCCGAGTGTGCCCTCGCATCCCACGGGCCACCCCACTTGATCCTAGTATGAATTTGCTCGTGCATTAATCACTTCCGGTGAGGAGTCTCGAACACGAGACCTCCCGCTCTGATACCAATTTAATGTAGGACAATTAACCACTTGCTCTAAAAGCTCAAACTAATAGAGCATGGCTAATTAATCCCTTTATCTCATAGCTCAGGCCCCACATTCATGGGTTAGGTTCTCGGCCGAACCCTCCTCGTGGGCCCAAATCCATGGGTTTTGCCTCACATGAGCCACCCGCCTTACACGAGTTGCCCACCCCGAGTGTGCCCCTGCATCCCACAGGCTACCCCACTCGAGCCTAGTGTGAAAATTCTACTGCATTACTCTATCTTCTTTTTTTAACTGCGCAACAATCTGTCAAAGAAGTTGTATAGAAAATAATGAGAATCTCCACAATTTACTTAGATGATTAGAAGAAAGGCAAAATCAGAAGACATTAACCATAGGGCATATTTCCTTAAACAAGTAGCAAATAGTTATGCAGAAATTGATGAATCTAAATTTGACAACTAACTATGAGGAGGGCGGAGGGGGCATCTTAGGAGTTTGACTGAGTCATGACGCATTGTTTGTGGTGAATGGGGTGTCTTGACTCCTGAGAAGCAACCGTCATTGGTGCAATTGTTGCCTAGGAAGCTCCTCCAATAAATAGAATAAAATGACTTTACATCAATTCTCATTTTTTAAAGCAAAGATTCACCTCCATTTATTCCCAACACCCAGTCCTTAGTATGTACCTACTAATGCATTGCATCATCATGTATGTGCATTCCACTAGTTTTTGTCATCAAAATTTCTCCTAAAGGTCAGCTACCACCATTGTTCCTGTAAGTCCCTTGATATACATTGATACACCATCCTCTAATGGCTCGAGCTTTTAGAGCAAGTGGTTGTTTGACATGGTATTAGAACGGAAGGTCAAGTGTTCAAATCTCATGAACAACAAATATGCCTCCGTAATATATTCTCCCACGAGGGGCCAGGAAAATCAAGTCCAGCCTGGGGACCAAGAAAACAAGGCCGGCCTGTTTATGGTGTGAGTGTCCAGCCACCCTTGCCTAGTATGTTCCTGTGCGGAGCTCCACCTCGCATGCGTGGGGAAATGTTAAAGTCCCTTGATATACATTGATACACCATCGTCTAATGGCTTGAGCTTTTAGAGCAAGTGGTTATTTGATAGTTCCAATTATTAATGATATTATCGATACTATCGCAAATATTATTTATATTGTTATCCTTAGAACAAAAATATTATTTATATTATTGAGTAAATGATACAAACCCCAAGCAATATTTAAAAAAAAAATCCAAATATTGTTGATAAATCGCAATAATTTGGTCTTTGGACAATATAAAAAGTTCCTTGCAATCAACGACAATATTGCCAATACTAGAGATACTAAAATAGAATGCTGTAAATTGGGAAAAAATTGAAAGAATCATTGATTTCTTGTGGGATTTTTTTTTTTGCAAATTTTGTTCCTTAGGATGTCGGGGAGAAATATTGACTCAAAGCAGTAATGGGCCAAAACTCAAAGATGACAAAAAATCCATAAAAACTTTGTTTCAAAAAAAAATAAATCAAATGTTAGCATATGTTTCAATGTCCATGCAGGAATCTCATGCATTGGCACGGATTTTTGGTGAATAAATCAACATTTGAGAGGGTGACAATGGAAATTAGGGGAATCCTAATTTCCTCCTTATTGCTCAAATTAAGAATTGATGTTTCATTACTTGTATTGTATGATATTTGAATGTATGAACTCATTTTGGATATAATTGCACTGCTTATTTTTCTCTGACAACACATTATTTAAGCTCCTATAAATGGAAAGTTATTATGTATAGTTCTTTTGCAATATTTTGATTCCTAAATGTGTAAATTTGTGTCTTTTGACATCTCGTGAAGTTTTATTGAAAAATTCCATATTTCTCCGATGTTCTCCAATGTTTCCTTTAGTTAGTGATACTTTTCTTCTGAGTATTGACTATAATATCGGTGACATCGATACATGTTTTCGTATCTCCTGTCATCAATACATGTAACGATTCCGATACCCTGAACATCGGCTATTGTACTATGTTGTCTTTCAAGCATTCGTAGACCCAGTCCACTAATATCTCCTTTCCACAAGCCGCCCGATATGGTTTAGGATATTCTTGCAAGCTTCATTATCATTACACTACTTATCCTTCCAAAATCTACTACGATCACCAGCTTCAAAATTCCTCGACAGTCCTTCGAGAACCTTGCTTCTATCTGAAACATTGGTTTCCACATACCTGAAGCCCTATACTGGGTGGAAGATTTTGTGAATTACTTCTTGTTAGATTTGTAGCCTCTTCCTCTTGCAATCAAATGCCTAGAAGTTCACTCTTCGAATTGTTAACTTTTAAGCCAGATGGCGCCTTAAAACACCTCACAACCTTCCTCAAATTTTCAATGCTTAAATTTATCTTAGGCCATGAATTGATCTTAAAGCAATCTCACATATCCTCAATCATTCTCGCTTCTTGAATCAACCCATCTCCAACATTAAAGTGCTGTCAACATATTGGACATGTGTGACAACATATAGCTCTGCTCTACCCACACTCCGCCTTTAATGAAATCTAGCTCAATTGCTCTTTGAAGAAGCTTAATCTCATATGTGATGCCCCATAATCTTATGTTACTTTTGAGGCTCACACCCACCTAGTCTAGACTGTGTGATGCACTTCATCAATCATATTCATTAAATGTGAGCTAGTTGTTGCATTGGCTAGCACATGGTTAAATGAGAGAAACTCATAAATGAAGGAACTTAGCCTCTCCCCCACATTTTCCTTAAAATATTCTTAAGGTGCTTTTGCTTCTCACGCTCACTCTTATATAATTTTGGATCTATGGGTATATCCACCACTCGGCTGCTCTATCTGTGTGTTTGTTAGGCCCCCAGCAGTCCCACTTCTTAAGGCCTCACTTTACCATCTACTACTATTGATGCCACTATGACACCCTCTTAAAGGTCCCTAACAAATTTTCCCATTATTTTGCTCGTCGCGTGCCACATAAGGCAACTTGCTTTTCTTTACGTGCAACCGTAGAATGCAACACCTTCATTGGCACTCTTACCTCCTTCATTAAATTGGGGCAATCCTTTCATTTGAATAACTACCAGGGAGCCAAGTTTAAGGAGGGGATCGGCTTCGTGGTTGGAAATGGAGAAAATATCCAATTTTGGAAGGATGCATGGGCGAGTGAGATTCTCTTCCAAAAAGCATTCTCAAGACCCGCGCATATTGTGCCGGATAGCGATATTCCCGTTGCTAGATGTTGCATGGTTGGTGGAAATTTGGTAGGAATCTATTTGAAGAAGAAGAAACTGAAGACCTAGTTATGCTCCTCGAGAGAATCCATCTTATTACTCCGCTGGGGGAAAGAGACCGCATGATTTGGCAGAAGGAGAGTTAAGGCCAATCTTCGTTCATTCTTTCGATGAGTTGCTTTGCCACCGACAAGAGTGTCAGGCTCCGACCATAATGGTGTGGCATTATGACACTCCGAAGGTGGGTAGCCTTTGTGTGGTTAGTAGGTAGGAAGAGGGTCTTTACCATTGACAATCTTCAAAAAATTGGTATAGCTTTTCCCAACATATGCATACGTATGGGAGATGCTGAATCGGCGGACCATTTGTTTATTGACCGCCCCTTCACATGTGGGGTTTGGGCCAACCATCTCAGCTCGTTTAGTGTGTCATGGGTGATGCCAGACGGTGTTTACCGTATTGGTATCGTGTTAAGTGTCGCACCCTTGGGATAGGGATACGTATTAGTTATCACACGGGATATATTGTTTGTATCAGGTATTTTTCTTAAAGATAATAATTTATTGAAAAGGTGGCAGGAACCACCAAAAAGGTTACGGAAAATAATAATAAAAAATAAATTTACAACATCCCCCCAACAAGAAGCAAGCCCCAACAAACAAATTACGGCCCCCAATTGCAAAAGAGAATCAAGATCTTAGAGAAAACCAAGGCCTAGGAGACACTCAGATTTCTAAAGACTCGATTATTTCTCTTGGCCCAAACCGCCCAAAGAACAACCATCAAAACATAGCGCCATTTCCTTTTGCCCAAACTACCACCTTAATCTGAATGCCACACACATGACAGATGATCGATCGAGTGTGTGTGTGTGTGGTGTGCGCGCGCGTTTGGAGTCTAATATTGCAACCAATTTGGGAGAAATTGGGCAAATTAAAAAAAATAAATCCAATTCCTCCAAATCGAACCACTTACCCTCAAATCTCGAAATCGAAGGTTCTATGCATGTTTCGTATTGCCCACGTGCGATACCTATAATATTAGTCGATATTGTCAATACAATAAATGCTGATGCCAGATTCGGTGGCGAGTTTGCTTATGGCATGACATAGGGTGAACTTTGGGAAGCAAGCTAGGGCTGAGTGGAGATTGGCGCTGGTGGCAGTTAATTGGACCTTGTGGGTGTAAATGATTGGGAGATTTTTTAACAATATAAGCAACCCTGCTTCTCATCTTATTCGAAGGACAAAATCTTATATTGCTGAGGGGGCCTCTTGTATTGTTATTTTAAAAGTTGTAATTTTTTTCTTTTTTCTTTTTTGGCCTTTTTCTTTTGCTTGATTGGGTTGTTTGGTTTGGGTGCCATCTTCGGTGCTTTTCTAATAAAATTATCTTTGCCTTTCAAAAGAAGAAAAAAAAAAAAAAATCCATTAATAATCTATACTTGTAAAAGCTCAAACATGTAATGTTCTCACCATTACATATTTGGTGTATAGTAATTAACATGATTTTTTTTCTTTTTTATTAATAAATATGTGGTTGATGCATAAATTTATAAATAATTGTCCAGTTATTTCTTAGAAATATGCAAGGGATCACCCATTGCATCCCTCTGTTATTAAATGTACTTTTGAATTACCATTTGGTTTAAAAAAAAAACCAAAAAATGAAAGTGTTGTCAATCTGTGAATTGGCCTACATGATCATCAGTTATGCCATCTCCCAACTAATTAGTGTTGGTTGGAAGAATCTTGCTTTGCCAACCCACTTTATTGAGGACCATATCCTCAGTTAAGCAATCGGCCATCAAGTCTATTCCATGCTCACACTATGATTATAAACGGCAAAAATGGAAGAAATTCGAATTCCCCCAATTTCTTTAGTTCTTCGCCTTCAAAATTGAAATTATGTACTTCAAATCAATGTGAGTGCATGAAATGCATTCATTGATATAGATTCTACCACATTTGTTGCTAATCGGTTGAAAATTTGAAAGAAACAAACTTTTCTTACCTTTGGGGTTCCGGGTGGAATTTACTTTTGGATCGTGATTTCTCCACCAAACTCATGTTTTGGGAAACAAATCGAGTGGAGTTGTTGGAACTCACCAAGTCAATATTCCCAAAAATTTTGTGAGGAAAAGGCTTTTTATTTTTTGGATTTCTTCTACTCAGGGTCGTTCATGGGTAGATTGCTCATCATCTTGAGCCATTGCCTCCTTTGTTGTTTTGTTCAGTTTTAAATAAGTTCTGTCACCATTATAAAAAAAACTAAGAGCATGTCATACTCATTTTAACACAAATATCTTGTCTTTTCTAATCTCACTTCATTTGTTTTCTTTAGTTAGTTGTAGGCCACATCTTAGGATTTTTATTTTGAGGCAATGACCATAATCAACAAGGCCAAAGTTGAATTCCCAAAGGTGGATAATTTACACTTTTGATGTCAATTATCTTCTCCTTTTTGTTTGATACAGCTAGGCTGCTATAGTGGAAAAGCATCCACACATGTTAGAAAGTGGAATAGAAAAGAAGCATGTCATCATCCTCAAGGCCTTATCCCTACTAATTGGGGTCAGCTACATGAATCATGTTATGCCATTCCACTCTATCAAGTACCATATCTTCAGTTAAACCATAGGTTCTCAAGTCTTTTTTTACTATCTACCCACGTCCTTTTGGGCCTTCCCCTTACCTTTGTTGAGCCTTCAACTTGAACTGACTCACTCTTAACTGCAGTTCTTGTTGTCTGTTGCACATGGCCAAATCAACAAAGTCTACTTTCTCTCATCTTATTACCTATTGGCGCCACTACTATTTTTCCTCGAATGGATACATTTCTTATTCTATCCTTGTCTTGGCACTCATACATCTCAACATCATCATTTCCACTATGATCATCCTAGCGAACAATAGATAAATATCATGCATCATGTATCATGTAACAAATTATTTGAAAGAATTGAATGGATGCTCCTAAGAAAGGGGGAAAAAAGATTATGCGCAATGAAGCATCTAACAAATTATTACTTGAAGCCTGCAAGAATTTCTGTTATCCCCCCCCCCCCCACCTTGTTCTAGGGTTAAAGGTGTTTAAATCTTTTATTTTGCAATCTGAGTTTGTATGGCTTATTATTATTACTTATTATTGATGTTGTTGTTGTTGTTGTTGTTGTTGTTATTGTTATTGTTATTATTGAGATACTGGATTTAGATATTTGGTGGTTTCCTTTGGAAGCGGTGAACTGAACTCTGTTTTTTTAGTTTCATGCAGAGTTTGGATAGGATAAAGTGCAGGCTGCTGGAAGGTACAAATGCTCAAGATGTTAGGGCACTTGTTCTGGACATGCAAGCAAGGTTGTTGCTGGATATGTTAGGGAAAGGAATTGAATCGGCCCTTCTAAATCCAGCAACTCTAATACCTGAGCCCTGGCAGGCCTCTAGCGAGACTCTATCTGGCCTCGATGCCGAATCAATGACTGTTGAACCAGCACTGGTTTCAAGCATCCAGGTATGTTTTGTCACTTATGTTGGCACCTTTGCCCATATAGTTGTTAAGAACATAGATACTGGGGAGTGATGTCAGTACCCTTTATTATTTTGATTTGGAGCTTATAATTGGTTAATGACAACCTTTGGCAACATTACCAGATGAGTTACTGAAAGTCTGAAACAAAAGTCAAAAAGGGAATAACATATTATAGTGTCTATTGGGAGGTGGTTCTGAATATTATGAAACTGGTAGGTTTCAGTTCCACGCTGTGTGGTTTCATAAGCAAATTGATGCAGGACAACTAAGCACTTGCTCTAAAAGCTTAAGCTGATAGAGCGTGGCGAATCAATCCCTTTATCTCATAGCCTAGGTCAGGCCCTCAGCTGAATCCCCCTCATGGCCCCCAATTCACATGGGTCTCGCCTCACATGTGTTGCCCACCCCGAGTGTGTCCCCGCTTCACACAGGCTATCCCACTCGAGCCCGGTGTGAAAATATCCCTGCATTAATCACCCCTGGTGAGGAGTCTCGTACACGAGACCTCCCGCTCTGATACCACTTTTGATGTAGGACAACTAACCACTTGCTCTAAAAGTTTGAGCTTTTAGAGCAAGTGGTTAGTTGTCCTGCATCACAAATGCATTTCTATTGTTTTCAATTCCATGTTTTTTTAGCATTTCAATTTGTTTTTTTTTTTTTCTTGGAAGGCACCAATGTTTGTGCCTTTTTATCCATCCATAGTTTCTGCCATGATATTTTTCCTTGTTCCTTTTTTACATGCTGGTGTCCTTCATTGCACCATTTTCCATGTGGTATGAATCAATGATGTTTAGCCAGTATTCTCTTGATCTTCTATGTGAGAGAAGATTTTGTCAGTGGGATTCAGTCACTCAGGTGATAGAAGCAGTGGCTTGCTGAGCTGATTGACTCACATTCTGGAACATAGGTGTTGCATCAGTATTCCTAGTTGTTTGAATGTCTTGGACCCTTCTGGACAATTGGAATACCATAACTTGGTTCCACGTCATTTAAAAAAATAATAATTTTCAGCTGTATAGTCTCCCATTTATTGTATCCTATGTGATTTATAATAGTTCTCCGAATACAATTTCATGCACTTTGTTTTATTATCAGATACTCAACTATTATTTATAGCGAACTGATCACCTACATGCAGGGTACCACAACGTGTGGTGTAGTACCTTCTTCTCAGCAACATGCTGTTCATGTAGTACATCAGTGCCAAGAATGTGGTAGTCCGCAACACGAGGATTGCCTGGCATGAAAATCATGCCCGTTCTCTTATCCACAATGGGCAACCGACACGATCTGGCTTCACATATATGTGTGGCCCACCTAGTGGTCAGATCAACCTGATTTTTGAGAAGAATGATCTTCTGGTTGGGCATATACCGTTTTCATGGTACCGATGTCCTACATAAGTTGAATGTTGGTGAGGAAGATGGTATTGTACCACAACTTGTGGTTCTGTCGCCTGTAGGTGATCAGTTCTAATTTATGGATTATGCAGTTACTATTTGCTTCCTTTCTTCTGAAATGTGCATCAAATCTATCTTATTACCCATTGCATGAGCTTGCTTTGATTGCTGCGACATGCTGCAGGCATATGTTGATGCTGTTCTTGATCTAGCTTCACACTTCATTACCCGCTTGCGGCGTTATGCAAGCTTTTGTCGTACTTTGGCGAGTCATGCTGTTGGACCATCTGCTGGCACAGGCAACGCCCGTAATATGGTGGCAAGTCCAACCCATAGTTCTGCATCTCCGTCGGCAAGTCAGGGTCAGTGTAGTCTATACTCCAAGATATTGTACATGTCAAGTAATATTTGTTTGATCTCGGGATCATTAAAAAAGAAAAGGAAAAGAGAGAAACTAAATTGCCCAAGATTTTCCACTCGGTGGTTCTGGAACAACCAATTTTTCTTTAAAATGGCAGCTCACCTTGAAAAGTTGGATTGTTGGTCCTGATGTTATCTGAGAGACTGAAACACGAGTATTCATTATGGAAAATTTGAAGTTTGGAGCTAATCGCAGGGAAGTGCTAGAATTTTTCCATAACCGGACGTCAGTCACATGTCTATCATCTAATTAATATGTTGACCATAACCAGAACACCAGTCACATGTCTATCTTCTAATTAATATGTTGACGTTACTTTCATAAACTCTGGCTGGTGTTGGAATGCACCTATCTCACTTTCAACACCTTTCCTTTTCCTTCTATCCCCAATTGGAAACAAGGTCCATAATCCAAGCTCCCTTAAAATCCTTCCTAATAAGGCTCCACTGTGTAAGATAGTGCCTGATGAAATCCTTGAGTTAGACCATCAGCATCACAACGTTTTAAAGGATGCGAGCGTTCCTTTTTTTTTTTTAAAGACCCCACAACAGTGAAATGCAAATGTGATCCCTCTTTCTTTGAAGTTGGATATGACATTGGATAGGTAATCTGGGCTTGAACCTGAGACCTCGATGTTGAAAAACAGTCTGCCATTGAGCTAGGGGCACAAACTTGATTTCTACATGTTATTAAATTGGGATGGCCATTTTAAATTCTTGAATATCATCTACCACAAGTGCTTCCTAGGGGCTCTTCGTTGATTTCTGTAATCTGCTGTTTCCCCACTCCCACACCTGAATAATCACCTGCCCCTTGTGCAAAGTAAGAGTACCAGATTCTTTAGCTGTGTAACTAAGTTGAAACATGTCATCATTTAGTTTCTCTGTCTTTCTTTCTCTCACCCTTTTTTCAATAATCAGAGGTTCAAACTTAATACATCTTCTGATCATGTTATTGCTATATTCCTCCAGGTGGTCAGAGTGGAACTACGAGTTCCACTGGAAGCTCACAGATGCAGGCATGGGTTCAAGGTGCTATTGCTAAGATTAGTAGCAGTAACACAGATGGAGTTGCCCCTTCAACACCAAACCCCATAAGTGGACCATCTCCTTTTATGCCGATCAGTATCAATACGGGAACTTTTCCAGGAACCCCTGCCGTCAGGCTTATTGGAGATTGCCATTTCCTTCATAGATTGTGCCAGCTGTTGCTTTTCTGTTATTTCTTTAGAAAAAAGCAAATACCTAGGCATTTTGCGGGTGCACAGAGAAACATGGATCCAAATATGCAGAAACCGCAGCCTATTACTGGTGCCAAGGTGGAGGAGATGAACTCTGTGACAACGAGACCTGCTGCAGGAATGGTCAGATCAGAAGAAGCCCAGGGACGGGCAGGACAGCTTATTCCTGGAGCGAAAGGACTTGAAGAAGGTACTACGGGTCGGTCGGCAAGACATGGTCTTGGTAATGCTGGTCAAGGGTACACATCAGAAGAGGTAACAGCTTTTTCTTCTTCTCTTCAACTCTCTATGCTAGTTGCAAAAACTGCTTCCAAATATGGGACCCATGAGAAGTTTGTATGCCAGTGTGAAGACCGACTTTGTGTGTGAAAGAAGTGCAGACTGCAGAAAGTTATAGTATGATTATGTGATGATGCTTTTGGTTAGAAACATTGATAATGCAGTCTTCCATGGTTAGAGAACTTCTGTATTTGGATCAGTTGGCACTTTTTGTTAGTGAGATCATTGATACAGAAATTTACTTTGATGTGTTTTCTCAACAACTAGAGTTGTTTATCTGTTAGACTAACAATAACTGGAAAACAAGATTATATAGTTTTAATCACCATGAAATAACACAAGCGAGGCCAATTATTTGGCTGGGTCCCAAATCACTCTGCTCTCGCATGAAAACTACTAGCAAAATCTTGTTACTATGGATGAACTATTATGATTTTCACCCATTTCCAACACACTATTTCTAAATTAATCATCAAGCACTCTTATCTCTGTACTCGTTGCATTCATATACAAGATGCAGACAATTCATCTGCCAGGCCCTACCACTGACGGGTCATGTTGCAGAAATCTCACCAGTCAGATTATCCTTGCCACTGACTGGAAGACTTTCAAAAATGACAAAATGTGTGTTTTTTGACATAGAGGAACAGATAATTGAATGTAGGGATCTTGCACACGTGTCCCATGTATATGGAGAGAGTGCTCAATTACTAACCTTAGATATGAGTGTCTATCGCTAGATTCTTTGACCGACATTATTATGGGTTTTAGGTTTTTTGTTTTTGTCTGTGTTTTGTGGAGGAATTATAGTGACCCACTCAACTGCAAATGTATCATTTTCTGACCAGTTGGATTTCGGGCATGTGGAGCCCGGGTTTCAACAATCTAAGCTACTGATATGTTGAGCCTGAGCATTGACGGGGAGTGTCCTTGAAATTTCCTAGATTGGTAGATCATAACCTTTTGATATTTGGCTTTATCCATTGAATGTAGACTGTTGCTGTATTTTTCTCACAACTGTGTATATCTGTGGCCACAATATCGAGGTTCAGAGATTTGAACCCGAGAGGTTTCCCTCGTGAAGCCTATCATCATATCAACAGTTTGGATCATTAAAAACATGCCCTGGATGCAGAGAAGCCTACTGGTGGCAAGCTGTACATTTGCTTATGAGCAAGATCATGTAATTTCCTGTGTTTGTGAAAGTTTGATATGCAGTCTGATTAATCTGGTTTGCTGACATGCAGGTGAGGGTTCTTTTCCTCATTCTGGTGGAACTCTGTAGGCGAACGTCATCTCTACCACACCCCTTGCCCATTTCTCAGGTGGGCGCCAACAACATTATCATCCGTCTTCATTATATTGATGGGAACTATACAGTCTTACCAGAGGTGGTAGAAGCAGCCCTGGGTCCACACATGCAGGTATGCAATGTTCTGAAAATTGAATCTGATCTTGAAATGTTTTTACTATTTTTCATAAAATTGTAGAGAAATATAAATAAGTATGCAAAAATCAATGTTGTCAAAATCGTTATCGTATCACAAATCATATTTGGGATTGAATCGTATCCTAAATTGTAAGTTTTTTTTTTTTTTTTTTTTTTTTTTTTTTTTTTTTTAAAAAAATTGAAAAATATAAATAAATCAGGAAAAATAAAAAGTCATCAATCTTCCTTTTGTCATCAATGTGCACAAGGAAATACCATGTTGTGATAGTGTTAAATGATTCTTATCTTTCCTTTATTCTTTGTCTTTTAAGAAATTTTCCTTAAAAACATACAAGGATCCTTTAATAATTTATGTTCACAAGGAAATACGGTATTTGATTCTATAGGCCAACGAAAAAAAGATTGATTTCTAACTATCATTCTATAATACATATAAATCAAGCATGATCGTAACCATCCCTAAAAATATTCTTGATAAGCATACATTGATTCGGTGTTTCGACCGGTTAAGAGGTAAGAAATCATTAAAAACATAAGCTCTATGATTTAACGCTGAAGAGAATATATATCATTTAATCTCTTATGAACAACAAAATAAAATAATTTACCTTTTCTAGATTATTTCGTAAATCCCCACCAATTTAGAAACATAAATGAAAGCCAAGTGAAGTTTAAAATAGAAGAGAACAAGTATAATTTTAATCATAAATCGTAAGATTCAAACCATAGAATCATAGGATTCATATAAAAAGGGATTCAAGATTCAAATCGTTTTTTCTTAAGATTGGACTTAAATTGTAAATCGTAGGACTTTGACAACACTGGCAAAAATTAGAAAAAATGAAGATAGTTAATCTACAATTTTTAGTCATTACGGCATAACCTGACATCATGCTAGACTACGATAATGTCCATCACTTACAAGTTGCAAATCCTATACCAAATTACCAATGTATATATAGCCAACTAGTCTAAGTATTTGGCATTGAAAGTTTGAAACCAAGTTATGAATGTCTGAAACACAAGAATGAAATCTTCAACCATTGACCAAGTTCATATGTAATAACATTCTAAGAGCAATTGCAATAATCAACATCGTCTACACCAATATCATCTTCTACATCTAATTCAACACTTATTCTTCTATAGACTCCTTCCTATTCTCCATGTTGTAGTTTTTTTGGGCCCCATGAAAGATATATTAATTCAATTAAACTAAACGACATTGATATATGAGCTATCCTTCATTTCCTTGATCTTTCTATAAGCACTTGTTGCTGCACTTCTATTTCTTCAAGCATGTCATCACCAATTGTTACAAAGCTTGTGGATGAGCCAGATCATCTAGCACAGTCCCCCACTCATCATCCAAGTTAATATTTGCTGAACATACCAGATCTGGATTTTGCTTCCCCTTCTCAGGTTCTCTCTTACTCTAAATGAGGGCATCTTATAGTTGACAAAATGAGAGCATTGTGTCTCATTTCTTCAAGCCTATTCCTTTTCGTGTGAATCTGCAGAAGTCAAATAAAAATGCGTAAATTGTTGTAATTAAATGTGTAATTACTCAGTATGAAAGAACATTACATAATACACAGGGAGAGCATTATAATTTCACACTTGCTCAAAAGGGCTCCAGTTGTGCTTGCAACCTGGAGCACTGCATGTGAGACTCATAATCCTAATCACAACTCATTGCAATTTAGCTATGCTACCACCTATAATACTCTCACATGATAGTTGAAAGTAAAAACATATTTGAAATAAAATTAGATGTAAAAGCTGCATGCTTTAATCATTTGCAATATTAGTTTATAAATAAGAAAACCAATTTACCTGGTTGTTTTGTATTCCTTGTTAAGATAGTAGTGTTTCTTGCAAAAAGCCTGTAGCATTTCTGAATAGGTCCAATTATCGATTAGGATCCTTTCTACAATGGTCATCACCATCCTGTCAAGGCATCATGCAGACTGGTCTTCATTTCTAAGTTTAAATTGAACGAGTTTTTGTATGAAATCAAGGATTTAAATAATATTTTGCAGCATGCAAAGGGAGTTGAAGTTTGTAATTTCAGCTCTCGTCAGTGAATTCCAAATTGGCTTGTATCTATTTTTGCATCTCCAAAACTTGTAGGAACTTCTTTGGCCTGGTCCTCGCCTTTTCCATCTTCCATTGTAGATGTTTTATCACCATAGACCAAGCAAAGAACCTCCAAAGTGGTAATGGTACTTTGCATCAATCTTAACCATTATTTGTTTCTTTGGTAGCAGTAGCTAAGCCCATTCTTGTGATGCAAACATATTTCTGAGTGCCTTTTTTCTCCAAAATACTTCCTAGCAGTGTTTTAGATAGCGGTAGCGTGTTGCTTATCGTTCAACCCTCCGTATCATGTAGCGAAATTGCGTAGCGTGTAGCGTAAGCTACACAATACTTCTTTTTTAAAAAAAATTTATTTTTTAAAAAATATGATAAATATTATCAGCCACATATTTCCGTGCAAAATCTCTCTTTTTCTTCAAACATTCTTCTCTCTTTAGTTCACTACTCAACCAAAAAAAAAAAAACACGTCACAAACAAATCAGTGAATTACAAAAATCAACATTAACTTGTGAAAAATAATATAGTAGTTCCCACATGGACCACACAATAAAAAACAATGCACACATACGCACACCACAGTGGGCCCACCATAGAAAACAATGTAAATCCACCT
Organism: Magnolia sinica; assembly: GCF_029962835.1. Lineage (NCBI taxonomy): Eukaryota > Viridiplantae > Streptophyta > Magnoliopsida > Magnoliales > Magnoliaceae > Magnolia > Magnolia sinica. Next base: position 76,679,311 of record NC_080586.1, read on the forward strand.
CTTCACGCACCTCAGTGGGCCCCATGTGGGCCACACCATAAAAAACAATGCACATCCACACATACGCACACCACAGTGGGCCCCACGTGGGCCATACCATAAAAAACAATGCACATCCACACATACACACACCACAGTGGGCCCCACGTGGGCCATACCATAGAAAAAAAAAATCTATATCTACAGAGATATTGAAAAAAAAAGAAAAAAATTATAAAGAACGAAAAAATGCACAGTAACCGGCCTTTTAAAAGAAAAAATGAGAAAAAACTCAAAATACCAAGTTATTTTCATTGTACATCGAAAAAAATTCAAAGCAATGGAGCGTGCGTACCTATTTGTCTCAAGATGAGATTGAATTAATGAAATATGCAAAGTTGAAGCTCCACAGCCGATCGCAACCGAAATAGGAGAAATCCGATTTCTCCGTTATTTCTTCTCCATTGTTGATGAAACTGCACCAAATGGAGCTTCTTGTAGTCTCCAACAATCGGCCAAAGAAGCCCCTTCGAAGGGCCTTTCGATCGCAAGATTGAAGAGGGGGGGAGAGGAAGCAGCTTCGGTTTAGGGCCGGCTGTCGAATACACTGTTCGAAATGGCTTTGTTTTTTTTTTAAAAAAAAAAAAAAAGCTTATTGTTGTGGTGTGGGTTCACCACCATTTACGGCAGTGAAAAAACAAAAAAAAAAAATCACCACAGGTAGCGTGCGCTACCTGCAATACGCACTACGCGTTCATAGCATACGCTATGACCCTTGTAGCGTGCGCTACAGGGGATTTACGCTACTGTACACGCTACGTAATCTTTTTTGAGCGCTACGTTACGTAACGTTTTTCGAGCGCTACGCTACGTAGCGTACGCTACCACCACGCTACTCAAAACACTGCTTCCTAGTGTCAAAAAACAAATTGCAAATCTTTCTACTTCATAGCGAGAATGAGCTTTTTACTCTCCGTGAACCTATGCACCATGTTTAAAACAATTTCATGCCCATAGATAAGATTTGCTAGTACTCTGATTTCATAATGGCATCGGCTTCAATTTTTCTTTTTCCTTAATGTCAAGCATCAAATCATTGCAGTGTGCCGTGCACAGGGCCCGTACCAAGTTTCTTCTCCTTTTCATCAACATTTTTTCCATCCTATACATATGAGCTGATATTGTTCATAATCATCCGTTATTACAACATTGTCTTCTCCAACTTTCATCACAAATGAATCTAATAAAATTTATAAATTGCCATCATTGTTAACAACATTCGATGTATCTTTACTCTTTGAAAAGACTGTTTCAGATGGGACTGTTTACTAAAAAAATTGTAATTGAATAGTTCTTTCCATCCATTTAACAATTTGACATAATGGTGCACTCCTCCCATTCTTTCTTATATTTTTCAATCATATGCTCAAAATTTTGCGCCTCTATCTTTAAAAATAGATTTCTCATTTCATGGTATGATGGTAACTTTAGTCCTGGACCAAACCCCACAATCGATTGACACATAGGTGCAAAAATCAATTTACACTTTTTCTATACTACATTTTTTATCCTTTCCAACAAAAATTGCTTGCTTCCTTATTCTTTTTGTGATATACTCATCCATGGGGCCATTTCCCTTTAGTTGGCCCTTTTTTCTAGCCTTGCCTTGCCATGAAAATACAAGTTCAAACGACAAACTATGTTGTATAAAGCTTCATTCCTTTTTGTATCAACTATTCCTTTTAATTAACTTAAAACTTTATGTGAACTTCCTTTAGGTTGTGGGTGCATAGTGTGATATTTTTTCCTGTACAAGCGAGGTGGTGCTTCCTACGGAAGACACCACAATGATATTACTTACAGTAATAGGTACACCAGAACTGTTGCTTATCATAGGTTTTACAGTTTTGCAATATTCCCACATTTCATTTGGCATAGCTCTACACATCGACCACCATAATACCCATCCACCGGTCACAGTCACCAACAATAAACCCATCCACAGAAAATCCACATGTCATTTGCCAATCACCAAGAATAACCCCATCCATAAAAAAAGAAAATCATATTCCCAACATAAACCCATCCCATCTTCTAAACATTCATTCACCATATCACCACCCATCTATTGCTAAAATACCTACATTCCATCATGTTGCAACAAAATAAAGAAAAAAAATTCACAAAATCAATAATAAATATCAAAAGCAATAAAAAAGAAAAAGGGATATCTTATTTTTACCTTCAGTTGTAGATGATGTGAAACATGGTATAGGATGAGATATCTTGGACCCAGCTAAAAACAATTCTATTCATGTTCGGGTTGGGTCCACCATTTTGGACCCAGTTAAAATCAGGTTTGTCTCAGGTCTAGTTAATTTAACTAGTCATATTATATCTATTAAATAATATATGAATTATTCTAGCAACTAAATGAGGTTTGCTAAGCCACATGCAAGTAAGACAACCTGTTTACATGGCACATGACATACGTGTGTGATCTTATCCATCCATTCGAGTGGGCCCAACTGTGTAAATGCCCTTATCTGACATGGATTCAACCTTAATGCAATTTGAAACCAAGGTCCAAAGACCTGATGGGTACTCAGCATGCATCCGAACCTGATCAGTTCTTGGTTTGGGTCCTCAAAAACAAGACCCAAACCTGAAAGGTCCTGGACCCGATAGTAACCGAACCCAATCAACCTTGGTCAGGAAATTCTAGGGCCCGACTTGAAAGGACTTGTACCCGTCAAGAATTGGACCCAATCAGCCCATGTCCTGGAGGCTGGAACTCTAGGTTGTAACCTGATGACCTGGATCCAGCAGGCGGCAAGACTCAAACCCTAGGTTCCTAGAACTCTAGGGCCCAACCCTTTGAATGAACTAGGTGAGTGGTTGCACAGTAATCACATCTTGTCTCTTGTAGTTTCTTTTTTTATTTCACCCAAATCAAAAATTTATTTTGGTTTATTAGTTAAAAGAGTATAAGAAAGCTTTTTAATGGGTTGGGATATGTTTGGATGTGTGGGTATTAAAAAAAAAATTTAAAAAGGAAAAAAAAAGGACCATAAATGCATTTAAATCCACTCCGTCAAGTCATACAATCCAATTGGATCATAAGATTCACATTTTTTAATCGTATGATTCTACCAATTTTGTAATTTGATTCATCCTTTGTACGATTTGATTTGAATCATACTATTCGAATCATGCAATTTTAAGAACGCTGCAGGTATTTACATGTCTGAACACTGTTTTACGCTAATTTGTACAGTGAAATGCACTTTTTTTTTAACTGAAATCCTAAACTGGGCCTTATCCAGAAACTTTCTAAAAACCTTGATGCTCTGGCAGATTATCACCATCTGTACATATGGAAGCAGCCTACGGGACCTGTTGTATAAATGTAGATCAATCCGAAGTGTCCAAAACTTAGAACCCTCTGTTGGAGGGGCACATCACGAAAATCAGATTGGTCGGACAGTCATAACTTCCAACTAATCGACATTTGTTTGTTGAATTTAGACCATGGATTCTTTACATCTTTACTCATGCATTTGATAGCCACTATTTGGACAGTTCAGACGATACATTTATTCTGATTCTGGGTTATGACCTATCCATGATGTGCCCCACCATTTGGATGGGTTGGGTTGAGGTGTATGCATGTTCCATGTACAGTGGGCTGGTGCATGTTTATGAGTTGCTACACTCTGCTGGCATGTCAGTTAACTGTGGGAAATTTTCCCGAACTTGGCTGTTAGACCGATTATAAGAGGCTTTGGTACTTGTGACATCAAGTTTGAATCCATTCATTGGATTTCAATGTTAAGTCCAATCTTGGAGATATTTTAACGTCTTTGGAATTTAACATTTCATAGTTGACTGAGAGATGATTTATTATATTGATTTACCTTCTTTGTTATGTTTTCATCTTGGGGCTGCGTCCAAAGACCGATTATAAGAGGCTTTTGTACTTGTGACATCAAGTTTGAATCCATTCATTGGATTTCAATGTTAAGTCCAATCTTGGAGATATTTTAACGTCTTTGGAATTTAACATTTCATAGTTGACTGAGAGATGATTTACAGTGCCCCCCTCCCCCCCTTTTTATATTGATTTACCTTCTTTGTTATGTTTTCATCTTGGGGCTGCGTTCTGGCATTTGCTAATTGTGATTTTTGTGGAATTGTGTCGGATGATGGACTTATGACAACCAGTATATGCCCCGACCCAGAGGCGCAGATGCTGCTGGTTTGTTGCTCCGCGAGTTAGAACTCCACCCTCCTGCTGAAGAATGGCATAGACGTAACATGTTTGGCGGGCCGTGGTCCGATCCAGAGGATCTAGGTCTCATGGATGAAACCCTGAACTCGAAGATGAGTGGGTCTTCCGATCCATTCGAATTCAATTCGTCTGAGGATTATGATAGCTATTACGGAGCACAAGGCCTATGGCCCAGAAAACGTAGGTTGTCCGAGAGAGATGCTGCATTTGGCTGGAAAACTTCAGTGGGCCTGGGTGCATATATGGGTATTATGGGATCTCGACGGGATGTTGTCACGGCTGTGTGGAAAACTGGGCTAGACGGGATTTGGTACAAGGTAAGATTCAAGTGCCAGTTCTCCATATTTTGTCTTTATCATTTTACTTTTGACTTCCAAGTAGGAGTGAATGTGCCAGGCTGCTTTGTTATGGGAACTGGCTTGTGTTTTCAGGCTCTGTGACTAATCATTAATGGTGGAACTTGGACAGGTTGGATTGGGTTGAGGGTCAGCCTGAGCCTGAGCCGGCTTCCAGAGGACCCAATTGCAAACCGACCCGACGTGAACCCAACCCGAAGTCATCTGTATCTGGCCCAATCTGACCCAACTTAACTCAAATACACATGATTATTCCCTACCTAACCCAACCCAAATTCATGTGATTATTCCCAACCCGACCTGAATTTGCTCAACCAGAACCCAACGTGAAGGCCTAAAGAACCTGACCCAACCAGACCTGATCTTAGATTGGATCAACCAAATTGCGCTACTAATCATGCCGGGTCCTGGGCCTATACCTGCCTAAAGGTGCATCATGATGGCCTAATCTGAATCTACATTCTTTTAACATTGTTGGGCCTTTATACTTGACTAGTGAGCCTTCCTACTTGGCTAGTGGCCTGGACATGCATTAATTCCCCTGGCTCAGTTGCACTGTTCGAGGCAAATTACTGAAACTGCAATCCTATTTGGTGCAACTTCTATTATTCTGTTCCATCACTACAGGCTGCAATTAGCAGTTATGTAAATATCATGCTCTATCACAATAGACCGGGTTCCTTTGTTCAACCCAGTAATGTTACAGGTGGTGGTTACCTTTTGATAAACTAAGCCATACATCTGGTGGGCCACATCATGAGATGGTTCATGCAGTAATAGCTCTTCTGTCACAGTGCTTGCCATGCAATAGGTGGTTTGCAAATGCACAGTTGTAGTGAATTACCTATATTTAACCCACCATGGGCTTTCCCAATGCCCTAATCTCGAGGCCATTGCATTGACGACTCATATCATTCTGCGGAAATTGCAAGCTCGTGGGATCAAACCAAGTGATCAGAAGCTCAAGTGAATTGCTCACATCACAATTTTTGTTCTCGATCATTGCTTTTCCTATCTTTATATCATGCTGGTTCCATTTCAAAGCATAGTGTTGGTTTTGATTCCAAAGCATTCTTTTTCTTTTTCCATGCAGTGCATAAGATGCTTGCGTCAGACATCAGCCTTTGCATCTGCCGGTGCCCCAAGTTCTGCTGCTCAGAATGACCGAGAGGCATGGTGGATCAGCCGGTGGGCTTATGGTTGCCCGATGTGTGGTGGAACCTGGGTGCGGGTTGTTTGAATCTCTATTTCCCTGCTTCAGCCAGTGTGGGTTACTGTACATAGTTTGTTCATCTCATTTCAGTGTATAACAGAAAAGGAGTGTAGAAAAGAATGGAGAGATGGCACCGCGTTAGGCACCAGACGGAAAGGGCAATAGGTTAGTGAAAAAGCAAATGTAATCACCTTCACACCAGTAAAACCAAATCATCAGAATGTGGGAGTTTCTGTTAGTTGCAATGTGAGAGCAGGTGTTTTATCAAGGTTTTAAATCAATGTATCAGTTATCATGTACTGTTCACCACTGATATGGCCCCATATCACTCCATATTGCCCCCATATCAGACTGTTTCAGGCCGATACAGCCGGATACATATCAGACGATACACAGGTTTCAGGCGATACTTTAAACATTGATGATTATTATTGATTCATCTCTGCATGTCTTATTGATGATTTGGGCACACTTGGACAAGTGTAGTATTGCAATATTTTCCATGTTTCAATATGATGAGCGCCCATATATTGTGTTAAATTCATCGTTCTCTGTCTTAGCTGAATATTTGCAACAGTAGAACTTTCATCTTGAAATTTGTACCGGCAATGTTGATATATTTAGAAGGCAGAAATGTTTGAGTATTTTGCTTCCTTCCAATTATAAATTAACCGGATTGAAATGGCATAAGAGGGTGTTGAATTGGCATATGTTAGTGTGCAGGGGTGTGTACTGATCTCTAGCCTTCATCTAATGCTGCCAGCAGGAGTGGTCCATTTGCATAGTTTGAAAACCCGACAACTCGTATTGGTGTTGGGCCATGCTGGGTTGAATAGATGACTTGACCCCACTTGTCGCAATATTTCATAATAAGGAATAGAAATAGATACTCACATCATTAAGACAAGTAATTAAAAAAAAAAACCGTCAACAGTATGTTGTTTGGTTTGTGGTTTTAGGGTCATTTCTTCCGTGAGGTTGTGGGTTCCGACTCTATCCCTTGTATGTGTTTTATTATTAATGCTTGCATCATGGCAGAGCTGCAAGTCACGTTAGTCGTCCCAAGTTAGGAATGAGACCCATGATTAAGTTTCCCAGTGATTTGATCGAAATCCTACGAGATGAGTTGACTCGTATGAATTTTGCGTTGACTCAGTAAGTTTTAGAACTATGGTCCATTGTTCAAAAATCATGCTGCAATGAGGATTTGTGGGTTTGAAACAGGAGTACAGTATACTCCCAGTTAGTAATTCACTGTATTGAAATGGGATGAGCAGACAGTTGAACTGGCATGTGATAGTATGGATTGAGTGTTTAGTGAACCATACATCGATGGTTTATTGTTCTATTATCTTGTTGCAATACCATTTGTGTTCTTCAAATAAGCAAGAATCCTCTAGAAAGCTGTACTGGTCATGATGGCTGATGTGGTGAGATTTGATTAGACCATGTGCCATTGTTAGAAATAAGGTTGGAGTTGACAAATTTCAAACATGCTTTGAGCAGGCCTCATATCTGACGGCCCCACATGGCCAATCACCTATTCATGCTGCATGTGCTGAGTTAATCCATTTGGGAGAAGGAAAATCAAATAGAAGGCGGCTTGGATCTTCTCCCTCTCTCATTGACATTATGTGTTTCATTTTGATTGAGTTGGCAAAAGTCATAAGTGCCCACTTTCTGGCATTCCAAATGATGCCTCCATAGTTCACATTTCTACTGGTGAGATTTTCTTTTCTTTTCTTTTCTTTTCTTATTAAAAGAAATATAAGAAAGAACTTGATATATATGTCATATCCACTTTGTTCACTTTAGCTTTAAATCTGCCTCATGTTTGGGCTCATGTCTTGAAATGAGCCGGCGAAATGGATGGATGGAGCACATAACACATTCGTCGCTATGAGCCTCCTAATGCTTAGGCAATCTGCAGCCCTTGTGGCCCGTATGCCTCTAGGCTTACTTTAGTTTCTGTTTATCTAATGGGTAATATGTTTGATAAATAGTATATTTAAAGTTAAAAGTAATATATATATATATATATATATATATATATATATATATATATATATATATATATATATATATATATATATATATATATTGTTTATATCTAAATATCGTATAGTTAATTTTAAAATCTCTTCTATTAAATTTTTTCTCCCCTCTTTTCTTCCAATTTTTATTAAATATATTTTATCAAAATATCTTCTAATTTAAATTTATTCAGGTGGTACCATTAATATCCATCGTCCACCATGCGAAGCCACCTTTGGTGTAGACCTGCTTGTGATATTGGACTCACCTTAGCCCTATTTTCAACATGAACCGTCCTTCCATCATGTGGGGGCTTACCTTCGTTATGGACCATCCACCCACCTTGTAAGATGCACCTTTGTTGTGGTGACCTTGGATGTGGGTTGTCTATTTTGCTGAACATTGAATGTGGATTGTCCACCATGTGAGGCTTATTTTTAATGTGGACAACCTAGGGCTTAAATTTGAAGTGGGCCTTCATCATCTAGGGTCCGCCTTATATGTGGGCCATTCATCATAATGACTGTCCATTACATGGGCCCACCTTGATGTGGCCCATCCATCACATGGGACCCATCAAAGTTAATTGTCCATCACGTGAGAGCCATCTTCAACATTCACTGCCCATGATATGGAACACACCTTTTATGTGGACCCGCCATCATGCATGTTCGAAGTAGGCCATTCATCATGCAGGGCCAGCCTTCGATGTGGGCCATTCATCATTACGAGCTGACCTTTGACGTGGACCATCCATGATATGGGGCCCATCTTGATGTTGGTCATCCATTATGTTGATGTGGACGTGCATCGTGTGGGCTCCACTTCGATGAGGGTGTATAATATAACTTATTTGCTGCCATAAGTTTAGAAGGAAAAAAAAAACTACTCATGGGTGTATAATGTATAGGTGTGGTCCACCTGACATGTGTATCACCCTGATATATGTGCCGGACTGTCTGTGCATGGGCGCGGATTAGGTGCTTTCCCCGCCTGTTCGGAGCTCGGGACAGGCGGAGGCTCTGAGGGTCACTGAGGGTCCACTGTAATGTTTTCATTTTATCCAAACCGTCCATCCATTTTTCCATATCATTTCAGAGTATTGAATCAAAAATAGAGAAGATCAAAGGCTTAAATGGACCATAATGTGGGGATTAGATTCTTACGGTTGAAAAATTCTCAGGGACCACAGAAGTTTTGAATCAAGATGATATTTGTTTTTCAATTCAAACAGGTGTATATGATCGTATCAACAGGTTGGATGGCAAATAAAAAACACGGTGGACTCTAAGAAGGTTTCAATGGTGGGCACCCTTAGCACAGCTGCTTCCTGTGGTGTGGTCTAATTGAGCGTTGGATCTGTCTCATTTTTTGCATAATAGTCTAAAATGATATGGAAAAATTGATGGACGGTTTGGATAAAATTAAAACATCACAGTGGACCCTCAGTGGCCCTCAGAGCCTCCGCCTGTCCCGAGCTCCGAACAGGCGGGGGAAGTACCTAATCCGCGCCCCCTGTGCATTTCCCAAGTGGGACCTCTGAACCGCTCATCGCACGCATGCGCGCGCCATTTCGGCACGTGTGCCTCGATTCTCCTCTAGTCTCTCGCTCTCTCTGAGAAATCTGCATTTCTCCCTTCCATTCGCCGGAGAAGAAAGGCAGCCATGAGCTCGAGCCCCGGGTCCCACTCCCTAGCATTCCGTGTGATGCGCCTCTGTCGTCCATCATTCCACGTGGACGCCCCCCTCCGCCTCGATCCCCTCGATCTCATCACCGCCGAAGACCTCTTCCACTCCAACGACCACCACCATCCTCTCACCCACAACGAAGCAGACTCTGCCGATCCTAGCTACCGCGACCGCTTCGTCCTCCGCAATCCCAACGATGCCATGGGCCTTCCTGGCCTCCTCGTTCTCCCCCAAGCCTTCGGGTCTCTCTCTCTCTCTCTCTCTCTCTCTCTCTCTCTCTCTCTCTTTACGTGAGCTTTCACTATGTTACGTGATCTGTTGTTCTCCTCTTGCAGGGCCATATACCTGGGGGAGACCTTCTGCAGCTATATCAGCATCAACAACAGCTCGAATTCCGAAGCACGAGATGTCGTCATCAAGGTATCACATCATCCCCAGTTTGGACTTTCCGCACTTTTTCTTTTTTTTTTGAAAATTTGTAAGAGGTTCTGAAAGAATCTGGGTTTTCAGGATCGAATCCGCTTAAATTTCACTGTGAAGTTTTTTTTTTTTTTAATTATTATTGAGAATTATTTTCACAAAATGCTCAGCCAGTCACCATTCGAAAAACCAGGCTGGCGCTCCATTTCAGCTGGGGCCTGCCGTACTGTTGACTTGGATTGTTTACATGGTGGGCCCCACTGTTGATGGGGGATTTATCAGATGGGTTTCACTATGAGCTGTGGGGCCAAACATGTGTCTGAATTTTGGGCTGCTTGTTGCTAGTTTTGAGTGCTAAATGCTAAAGCTTGGGATGGTTGTTGCTAGTTTTGGGTCTAAATGTTAGAGACTACTATTTACTCTTTTGAGGATATGAGCCTGATTTTGAAGATATGGGCAAACTTTAAAGAAATGGTTGAAGATATAGGGCTGATTTTGAACACTTGGTTGAAGATTTTGGGGATCTAAATTAAAGATTTATTGGGATGTAGTGCCTTTTAGGTCTATAAAAGGGGGATGCTCTAGGAGGGTGGTTTGCTCTCATTGATTCTTGCAATTCAAGTATCAAAATCACATTGATTTGATAACCAAATTGCATCAGTATGTAACAACGAAGATGTTGTCATTGGTTGTGTCTGCATTTGTGTCTGTGTAGTTATGCACAGTGTTTTCAGTATTGGTATCGACGGATGTATCACACCCTTAGGATACAAAAGCATATTAGGTATCGCATGAGAGATATCAGATGTATTACATAACGTATCACTGTTTTTGGAAACATTGGAAATTTGGTCAAATTTTTTAATGAAACTTCAGGGGATGTTAAAAAAGACATCACTACACACTTAGATCAGCCTCCAACCACTGATTTTTCAACCATCTAATTGGAAGTTAAATGGGTGAAATTGGGAATTTTTGCATTTTCCCCAAATTTGCTCAGAGGATGAAATCCATGATTGAGTATGCAAAACAGTAAAATCTTGGATTTTCGTCTTTATTGTACTGATTCCAACTGATTTACTTAAAAAAATGATTTAAAATAATTTAAAAAAAAAAAAAAAAAAAAACTCACCGACAATTTCAGCCCACCTGCTCTCCAATCTCAATTTCCGCACCCAAATCCTCTTGTTTCTCCAAAAAATTGAAGAGGGTTGGTTGAAATTAGCTTAGGAATGGATTAGAAGCAAAAGATTTGAGAGAAAATGTAATTTTAAAGGGTTTTTTTTCCAAAAATATGAAAGGGTGGGTTGGCTGGAATGTAATGATGATACTATCAAATGGTATCGTTAACACAGGGGAGAATATAACGGTGATATTTTCAATATATCACATTATATCGATATATTGCCGATACAATGCGATATAGTGCAAAATATTGTGCAATACCTCAAAGTCCTGTGACTTCCGGGCTGTTTCGTGTCGGTCCACCTCGATATCTAACCCACTGCAAACAATGGGTACGCATGTATGTATAAATGCGGGTCTACAACAAATATTTCCCCATAATACAACACTTATACATTTCGAATTTAACAACCACACTCCCAACTTGCAGGCAGAAATTCAAACTGAGAGGCAGCGAATCCTGCTTCTAGATACTTCGAAATCGCCTGTCGAAACAATCAGGTCAGGGGGGCGATATGATTTTATAGTCGAACATGATGTGAAGGAACTGGGTGCTCACACGTAAGTCCCATTGACGAAAATCTGGCAGAGATTCCTTTTCTTTGTTTTTTGGTGATAACTGGTGAGCTTCTTTCTTGATCTTATATCATATACAACAGCTGATAGTCTTATATTTCTGTGTTAACTCTAGACTGGTTTGCACTGCCCTGTACAATGATGGAGATGGTGAGCGTAAATATCTTCCGCAATTTTTCAAGTTTGTTGTTGCAAATCCTCTTTCAGTTAGAACGAAGGTATGGTCCCTAACCCACACATTGTACCTATTTGACATGATCTAAGCCTGTTGAAGGTAGTGTTTGAAATATCGGTATCGCGTTACATATCGCATTCTTGGGATACTAATACGTATCGGTTATCACATGGGATATATCGGTTGTATCGCATAATGTACTGATGCTATTGGAAACATTGGGAAATTGGTCGAATTTTTCAATGAAACTTCAGTGATTGTTAAAAAAAGAAATCAATACACACTTATAAATCAAAATATTTAAAAAACAAAAGTGCACATAATAGGTTTTCTTTATATGGAGTCCTAATTTATGCGTTGTCTAACTGAATTGATGCAAGTATATTCAAAGTCTATTAATATAATTTATAAATGTAAGAAAACATGTGGAAACACAAGCAATACATTCAAAAACGAAAGAAGAATGACTAGATTAGGTTACATGTTTGAATTTATAATTGGACACAAAGATTGCAACCGATTTGCGAGAAATTGAGAAATTTTTATTTTTTTTCAATTTTCAGCCACTCAGTCCATCTCCTCCAAATCTCGAAATCGAAGCTTCAAATCTAAGATTTTTCATACAAAATATGAAACAATCATGGATATATAGGGGGGGGGTGATTGAATATAAAAAATGCTCACTGGATCAAACATGTGGGATATATCGCATTACTTGTGCATTTCGTATCGTACAAGTGGGATACAAGATATATCATGGGATATATTGACCGATATCATTGATATTTAAAACACTGGTTGGAGGGATGGTAATATGCATTGTTGTCATGTGCGATCACATATGCCATTTTTTTAGAAGGATCGCATATGCCATGATGGCATTTGCGATCCAGGAAAGTATGCGATGGCATACTTTTTTTGTGATTAGTATGCGATCGTACATGTGAGTATGCGATGGCATACTTTGCAAGTTGTGCTTTTTTATATGGTAAATTGTAAAATGTATTTGCAAATAAGTTGTAAGTTATAAGTTGTTCAAGTTATCTAGTTATCATTTATCATTAAAAATTTTCTATTCGAAGTTTGTAATAATTAATTCTCTCTTAATGTAACATGTTTGTTTTGTTAAATTTTATGTAAATATAATATTAATTAAACATATTATTTATTTTATAGATGGTCTAATAGTCTCTAACACTCAAATACAGTGAAATAGGTAAAAGAACCCAATCCAATCACTTGTAGTAGTTAGGCATAGTTTTTCCTTGTTTTTTAGATTATTTTTTTTTTTCCTTTTTTAACATAAAAATAAAAAATCCTGAGCAATTTGCAATCGCATATGCAAGTATGCGATCGCATATGCGAACAGCATATGCCAGTCGCATACGATGGCATATGCAATTTGACAACATTGGTAATGTGTCAAACACTACCATGGATCATAAATCCTAATCCCCTCCTATGTTCATTCTTATGCCTGATTTTTTATTTTTTTTATTTTTATTGCAGGTGCGCTCCATCAAGGTAGGTTTTTCCTGACTGGACTTGTCGAGTGTATGTCTCTTGATTTCTGTTTGCTTAATAGTTTGGTGTGTTCTTCAAATTTGAAATAGGCACTTTATAAGAGTTTCTACATTTGTTAATCATTATCAGAAAGAAACTATCATCGGTCTATTTTAAAGGAATTGAAACTATGTTTTAGACTTTTAGTAGGCTACATTTATGCTCATGTTCATATCAGAAATTTGATCACATCGTTGCTCTCTTGATGCATTAGTTACATGTTTGAGCACTTAATGGAACTGAGGAAGCCATGAACTCTTTAAAATTTGAGGCTTCTGAGCCCATGTAGCTTTTGACCCAGCTCAAACATTAATTCTTTCCAAAGTCAGCTAAAGCTTCATGGCATGGAAGATATTAACTCCTCCGAAAGTTAGCTAAAGCTTAATGGCATGGAAGATATTTATTCCCTCCAAAAGTCAGCTAAAGCTTCATGGCATGGAAGATGAGGTGGAGAGAAAAGTTGGTAGAGTGGGGAATAGGACTCTAGTATTGTGTGTGCGTGTGCGCCCACGAGAAAGTTGATCATTGCTTATCAAAGAGAAGTGCTGATACAGTCTCTCATAAGATGGAAGGCTGTTCTTCTTCTTCTTCTTCTTTTGGTCATATATTGATTTGTATTAGATGCGAAAGAATGAGTAGCCAATTTTTTATTATTTTTTTTTAAAGTATAAAATATAAAATATAAAAAGAAGCATGCAAATCAAAAGGATGGGCTTTGCCAGAAAATTGCAAGAATAATTGCTGATACATAGTCCTCATATAAGATGGAAAACTGTGTTTTTCTTCTTGTGGTTGGATAAGAATTTGTATTCGATGAAAAAAGAAAAAGAATATATGCAAAGCAAAAGGATGGGTTGAGCCCCAAAGTGCGAAGATTCACAAGGAACACATCCCACAGAGTAGAACTCTCATCATCAACATCATCATCATCATCATGATAGCCTTGTTGAGCTATTTGGAGAATAGAACTCTCTTCTATCCATAATTAATGAATAGGCACATTACCTACATGAGGTCCCCATCTGCTTTCCCAACTTACCTTTTTCTATAGTAAGATATTTGTTCTTTCCTTGACATGGGGAACTTTTTTTTTTTTTTTGGCAAAGCAAGAGAGGAATACTAGCTTTAACATTGCATACTTATTATCATTGCATATAGCTAGGGTCTAATTCATTGGTTTTATGATCTTCCTTTGTTACTCTTTTGCGTTGCATCATGGATGTCATTTTAGTGAAAAGACCCCTTAACATTGCATACTTAGTCATGATTATATGAGTCAGAAAGAGTATGGAAATGCAAAAAGATGGGCTGAGCCCCCAATCCTGCCAGGAAAACATCCCTATGTAGAATAGGACTTTCTCATCATCATCACAGCCTTGTCCCAGCTATTTGGAGTCAATTTGTATTAGATGAGAAAGAAAGAAGAACTAAACTGTGTGCAAAGCGAAAGATGGGCCGAGCACCAAAATGGCAAGACCTGCAAGGAACACATTGTTACATAGAATAGAACTCTCTCCACTCCATAATTAGCCAAAGGTAGTAGTGCCTACATATCCACCTCATTTACGCATTGAATTTATACAGCGGCTATATGATGAGGGGAAGTTATTCTCAAGCTGTGATTTTTATAGTAAGATATTTATTCCCTTGATGAGGGGAACATAGTGTCACTATGTATAGCTACGGTTTAATTCATTGGTTTTATGTTGTTCCTTTGTAACTCTTCCATGATGGATGCAATCTTGGCTAAAAGACCCCTTTCCAGTGCATACTTATTCATAATTATATGGACATCTAGGTATGTGCCTTCTTCCAAGGTGCTCAACTTTATGGCTATCTTGTTGGCATTGCTTTTATATGGCTGCCTTTTTCTTACAATAGCTGGCTAATCTTCCATCAGGAAAATACATATTTGGAGGCTTGCATTGAAAACCATACAAAGTCAAACCTTTACATGGATCAAGTCGAGTTTGAACCCTTGCAACCTTGGAGCGCAACAATATTAACAGCTGATGAGCACCATTCAGAAACTAAAAGGTGGTGGTAAAAAACTATTATAAGGCCATCAAATACTTGTGCCACTCGTGGAATTTGGCCTGATTTTTTTTGCTTTCCATTATTTATATATAATTTAGTGCTTGCAAATGCATTACACCTGATTAAAGATTTTTTTCTTAATGTTGGTCATCCATTCAAATGGATAGAGAGATATTTAAGCCACCTGTTCTCATCAAAGCTGGGGGAGGGATTCAAAATTATCTTTATCAGTTAAAGCTGTCATCTAATGAGTCTACACAAGTGAAAAGCAATGCCCTCGGTAAGCTTCAGATAACATGGCGTACAAATTTGGGTGAACCTGGTCGCTTGCAGACACAACAGATTCTTGGCAGTGTACGTGCACATTTCTTTCAATCTGTTTGGTGGTGTGATGTTTTGCAAAGTTCATTAAGTGATCATTTTAGCTGCATTTGTTTGTTGCCATGCACCTTTTCTTCAAAATATTCAATTGCAACCAGCAGTAGGCAATTTTTCATGTATACAACAACTTTAATCTTGTTGTATGGGGGTTCAGATGGTTTTCCATATGACCAGGGGGAACATCATCTTGTGGTCTTCGGGGGTTCTCTTTTTTAATGGATGTAAAATGGAAGCAAAAGAGTATCTCTATATAGGGATTTCTATGTTGTAAGGTTTGATGGGTTGCCAATTAATCTGTAAAACTTGGTTCTTAAAACCCTAGGTAGGTCTACGGTCTACCCATGTCCATCTGATACTTGTTTTGGCATATTGCTTCAAAAGATTCACTTGTGGATGGATCATTTCATTTGAGAGGTGAAATAATTTATATTAAAAGATTAAAGAAGAAAAAGAATTATTGATACAAATTGCCTCTTGGTGAACACCTTCCTTTGCTAATGCATCAGCCATAGTATTTGCCATGCTGCCAACATGGGTGGCTGGAGTGTTTATCTTAGATACAAGCTCCCAGATTTCATTAAACACAAAGGCTGATTTCCATGTCTCGAAATTTTGCACCATGTCTACAACAATTGTTTAGTCTCCTTGTGCCACCACCTCTCTCGAAAAGTTCTTAGAGAAGATTCTAAGTGCTTCTCTGATAGCCTTTGCTTCAACTTCCATGCTTCCCTCAAGCCATGCAGTCTTGGAAGGACAAATGAAGGAAGTCCCATTTGTCTATGAACACTCCACCCATTGGATAACTACCAGGATTACTACAGACTAGTGTTTAGAGTATTGGTATCATTACAAGGATCAATGACTGGGGAGTGGGGATACAGAAACATGCATCATCATTGCCGATATTATCTCCAATACTTGGAAAAATATTGTTGTTTAAGGGAAACATCCAGGAAAACATTGGGAAAAGGGTGGAATTTTTCAGTGGAACTTTAGGAGATATCAAAAGAGACATATTTACACATTCGGGAATCAAAATATTGCAAAAACCAGCTAGACATGAAAAGTTTCAATTTTATAGATGCCTAAACCATGTGTTGTTGAAAAACGTAGTGCAAAATAAATATATAAAATTTGTAGCCCATCAATTTATCGACAAATACTCATCAATATATAAAATTTGCATATCAATTAACAGTATAAAACATACATTATATCAATTAACAGTACAAAACACACATTTCCGATACAAAAATGAATAATTTAGGATTTCCCCAGTTTCCCCCTTTTTCCACTTGAATGTTATTTTTTTTTTTCTGTACAAATTTATGAAAATGGATGAGAATCATGCATAGTCGTGGATTTCCATTACAATTCGTGCCAATATGAAAATAATAATAATAATGAACTATGGATTTTTCGTTACCTTTTAGTTATGGCTCGTCTTCTCTTCGAGTCGAGATTCCTTCCCCAAATCCAAACTTTGATTCAATAAAAACCAAGAGTGATCAAAATCACCTAAAGAGCAAAATTAAAAATTAAAAATAAATAAAAATAAATAAAACACCGTAAAAATGGTGATTTTTTGTGTTTTTTTGGGATTTTTCCCAACTTCTTGTCGATTTTTGCCTATTTATGGATATTCCCCTAGTGTTGGGGATATTATCTTTGGTATCAGGTATATCGATGGTATTGCCTATACGAGTGAGCTCTTATGAGGAATTCTTCTCAAATATCGCTGGTAATGTTCCCGATATTATCGAAAATATCAATGGTTTTTGGAATTTTTAAGGGCCTATTTGGAATGTGTGATTAAATGGCATTGAATTGCATTAGGTGGAATTAACACCATCATTACACAATGATTATATGCCTGGAAATACCATGGTATTTTGACTGTCCAATCCCACATTTGGGATCAAATTCTTCCTTTGGAAAAAACATTGTATTAAATGAAACTTGTTTTTGTTGGACCATGGAATTGTAACCAACGAACCAGATTTCACAACTGATCCCAGTCACCTGTATGCATATGCAACTCAATTGTCTAGTGTAAAGGGCTCATATGGATGGACAACATGGATAAAACACGTGCATCAATGTGGGGCCCACAGATGTAGTGGATTTCAAAATCCACCATAAATCATGTCGTATCTCTTGTTGGGATTGGATGATATAAATTTTGGATTGATCCAATCATTTCCATCATTTCCAAATGCCAGATGAAATATACATTGAACTAAATGCAATTCCATACCACCTAATCCCACCTATCCCACATTCCAAACAGACCCTAAAATGCCAACAGTTTCAGTATCACTGACCTAGCAATACCGATAATAATGTTTTATTTTTTTTTTGAGAGATAACAAAGAATTTTTATTGAAGACCGCAAAAGCAGAAAAAATACAAAGATAAAAAAGAAAACCAAGAGGGCAAATCAGCGTCCATAGCTGAATTTACATAAAAGGCCCATCCTGAAACCGCGTAAGTGACTATATGAATAGTTTCCATATCGGAGCATTCCTTGTTATGAAAACAGCAATTGTTACCAGCCCTCCAAATATACCAGAAAGTTCCGGTCGCAACGAGTCTCCAAATGGAATTCCAGGACTTTTCCACTCCACTCCCATGCCAAGCCCACAATAATTGATCAACCAACTTCAGCATCACCCACGAGATGTGGAAAATGTGGAAGAAGTGCTCCCAAACTTGCCGGGTGAATGTGCAGTGAATGCAGAGATGGTCGATGGATTCTGCTTCCCTCATGCACATGAGACAGATATTTGGGAGAATGAGAGACCTCATTTGTAGATTATCTATTGTTAGAACCCTTTTCCTACTCACAAGCCAAACGAACGCCGTTATCCTCGGAGGAGCACCATACAACCAATGGAAATAAGGGAATGGAAATACCAATAATATCATCTATATAATCGATAATACTGCCAATATTTGAAACATTGCTACAGATAACCCATTCAAAATTACATTTCCACACACCTTTGCAGGATGCATACCATTATTTATTTATTTATTTATTTTTACATTTGTTTCTTTCCTTGGGCCGCCATTAATCAGTGCATCCCACCCCTTAAGAATGTTCAAAACTAAGACACCATGGAATTCCTTCTTAATGAGAGACCTTTTGTGCCTTACAAAAAAGGAGATCATCTGTTGATGTTACCTATGTGATAAAAAAATCTTTGACATTGGAAAGCGTATATTGTTAAAATGTGGTTATTTCTTCCCCCGCCAAATCTTCCAACAAGACAACAAAAGCATCCTTCAAAGGATGATTCCTCTTTACATAAAAAGCCCAGATTCCGACTTTTAAAATTTTCCCCTATAAGATCCTTTGAAGACCCATGAGAGTCAAATAAGGAAAGGGTCACTTTTTTTCCTTCTCTCTTTTGATGGATAGCTTCATACTTTATTAAAAGGAAAAGAACAACTTCAAACTTTATCAAAGTGTGGAGTTTTATTCTTACCAAAATAGCCCTTTTTATCAACTCTTCATCAAGATCCATTTCTTAGGACTCCATACTAGAGGGGGAGATGGAATCAAAATGCAAACTATCAGGGTTCAACCATTTGAAATTCTTAAGACTAAAGCTTGTCAAAATACTTGAGCACCCTTTTTCTTATCTAGTTTGTCCTCCATAGCAAATTTTCTTTTTTTAAGACAGGGTGTCCCCGCCCCTTTTAAGGTTATCATGCTTGATCTTTTTAATAGCATTGCCATGTTGATGTATATTACCAATACGACGGTAGAACAGGCATTCTTGTCACCTGCCTTCAACAAGTGATCCCTGACATCATGCAATCTCGTCCATCTTAATGGTTTGCACCCATGATCTATGTTGTATGGGATATAATACTAGATCAACTGTAACATGGGCGCAAATTCATGGTCAAAACAGTCTCAAAAGTGGTAAGTAGTTAGGTGTTGTTTGATCGATATGCCTTGATGGAACAGTGTCAATATATAGCCATATTTTTGTAATTTTGATACTGTTTCCTTTAAAGAGAAACTTTGGTAAGAGATCTATTTAAGAATTCAACCAACATGTGTCAATATCACTTTTAAATTCTAACTGCTTACCATATTCTTATTTTTAAAAAATTGCCACACATTAATCATCATCATCATCATCATCATCATCAATGCCTTATTCCAACAAATTGGGGTCAGCTACAGAAATCCTTTATGCCATTCTTACACAAAACATTATTTGTTTTGCTAAATTTATCACTCTGGAAAGTTAAGAAAACAATCTTGTGTTAATAAAATTGAAAATTATTAGACTGGGCCACATTTTTGAAGTAAAACCCACAAAATTAAGGATGAATAGCATATTACAAATGGGAAAACAGTATCCATATGTTTCCTCGATTTTGAGAAGTGGAGAGTCATGTCTCGATTCACATTTGTGTGTTTGTATTGTATCTGGGAACCATAGGAAGTCACAGCAGGAAATACTATTGGATGAAACTTACTATCACTGTTGCCATTTTCGTAAACAATTATGGGTGTGGACCATTAGCTGGTGAAGGCTATATTTTTCTAGGGCAATATTTCCTTTGAATACTTTTTGCCTTTCTAGCATGTTACGAATGGGAAAACAGTATCCATGTTTCCTCGATTTTGAGAAGTGGAGAGTCATGTCTCGATTCACATTTGTGTGTTTGTGATTGTATCTGGGAATCATAGGAAGTCACGGCAGGAAATACTATCTGATGAAACTTACTATCTCTGTTGCCATTTTCATAAACTATTATGGGTGTGGACCATTAGCTGGTGAAAGCTATATTTTTCTTGGGCGGTATTTCCTTTGAATACTTTTTGCCTTTCTAGTGGAAGCTTTCTTCATTAAGGATACTGACTTCTCAGATTACCATGTTCCTTTGTTTTGCAGCCCATTACACAGAAAGAAATCGAGTTGCGAGTTGTTGACATTCCAGCTGTTATCGTTTTAGAAAGACCATTTTCGGTAACCAACTTACTCTGGACCCTGCTAGATGAGTTTGGATCATTATAAACTCGGAAATTGCAGCTTAATTGCCAAGGATCTTTTCTTTTCTTTGCTAAGTTGAACCTATCCATGGGGTGTGTAAGCGGACATGTGCATGGCTTGTTGTGCTGAAAAATGTTACTTAGAAAGGACCATTATCTAGCTGTTATTTAGGATGTCTTCATCTCTCAAGACGTGATATTCAACTGCTTCTTAGTGTGATAGTTGTGATCAAGAGGAGAATTTAATTTACCCTATGCACAGGAAGAAGTTCGAAGCCTCTTCTTTTTTCTTCTTCTTCTTCTTCTTCTTTTTTTTAAAAAACTTTTAAAACCTCTTCTTTGTAACTGTTGTATGCAGATTTTATTGCATGTGTGTGTAGAGAGTCTAGAGACAGACATGTGCATAGATGCATGCATGCACACACATACACATGCACACACATATGTAAGCAAGTATATAGTCCACCTTCTAAAAGCTGCTTGTGTCCAAGACACTCATGTATAAAATATACTCCACTGATCTATAAAAACATGGTGTGGAACTATAGTTGCACGAAGCCTAAGTGAAATGGCAACAAATTCAGGTGCATGAGCTGGGAAGCGTCTGTTTAAATATGTCAGAAAGTATAAACAGCTAGGAAATGGGAACGGGATTATGAGTTGGAAGTGTGATTGAAAGTGGGAGCGGTACTTGGTTAGGACTGTCCAAATGCTGAAATGGAGTTTTGGAGGAAGGCTCTATAGTTTAGAGGCTCAAAAATTAGGACCAAGATTTTTTTATAAAAAAAAAGTCTTCCCATGAATGGAGGCTTTCATTAAGAAAGAAAAACTTGAAGGAACAATAAAGTAACCAACTGCTGTATTTGGAATGCAACTCTAGTAAGTAGATGGTCGCAAGATTCCTCATGTGATGTATCCCGTTAGCTTCACTTTATCGTTCAAAATGACAAGGAGATTGGTGAGGATGTTTGCAATAGAATTAGAACTGGTGGATGAAGTGGATATGTGTTTTTGGGGTGTTGTGTGTTTGCCACATGCCCGTGAAACTTACGGGAATTTTTAATAAGAGGATATGCTCATGGTATGCCAAAATGGTTACATAATGGTTGTAACTGTTATGCGTTATGGGGCCAAAACAGCCTTTACAGAAGAAAAAAATGGCCAGTAAAGGTCCTGTGATGGCCCTGAAGAAGACATTTTTTCAAAAAAAAAGAAAAAAGGCTTGTAATGCCCATTAAGGCCCGTATCGTAACAGTAACGAGAATGGCCATTACAGCCATGGTTACTGTTATGGAACACCTTATGCTATATTGTGAGGGATGGCTAGTTAGGAAGCAACATGACAAGAGGTTGATTGTTGCAGGGATAAGGATGTCGAGATGGATGTGTGGGAATCTAAGAAGGTTAGACTTGAGGATGAGGTCGTACGAAGCATCCTAGGGTAGCCCTAGTAGTAAGAAATAAAATGATGAAGAGCAAGTAGAGATGGTTCAATCACGTGCAACAAAGATCAGAGGCAGCTCCTGTTCAGGGGAACATTGGTTAGGGTAGAAAGATTTGAAAAGAGGATGAGAGGTGGACCTAAAGGACTTGTATTGAGGTGGTGATCAAGGAAATGGACTCATGGAGACTTCTTCACTTACCAAGGATAGGGTTGTGGAGAGGATTGACTGGAAAAAATGGGATTGTAAAGCGGACTCCAAATAGTGGGTCAAGGCTTTGTGATGATGAATTCTTTACTTACGAATGACACTCCAAAAGCGGACTCCAAATAGCAGGTCAAGGCTTTGAGAAGCTAGGAATATCTTGTCCTTATGATTGCTATGGCCATCCACATTGACTTTTTAGACCTTCTCTTGACCTTGCACGCATGGTTTAGGGACTATTGGGATGCATGAAAATGGTGAATTCAGGAATTTATAAGTTCACTGAGGTAGACTCTTAGGAGTTTCAACACCTGGTCAAGGGTTCGAGTACCCATAGGTGGTGAAATCCCACTACGGCGTGAGTGTGTGGGGGGTGTGTGTTCGTGTGTAAAAAAAATTAAAATTAAATTATTATTATTATTTTAAAAGTTCACTGAGGTAGCTTCATGAAATTGCAAGTTAATGATCGACCAAATTCATTTTTTGGTTTTTCGTTGTCAAGTTAGTGAATTTTTTTTTTTTGGTTTTTTATTGTTTGGTTAGCCTTACCAAAATTTTATTTTGGAAGAAAGGTTTACATTATTTTCCTAAGTCCTTTAGAATCACTGGAGATTGGGCGATCTAAACCATCCAATCAAGGGTCTCTAAAATTGATGGCCCAAATAAAATGTAATATAAAAATGACTAGTCATGTATATGAGGTGTCCGTCATAGCTCTAATGGACATCATCTTAGCCTTATCCCAGCTAATTGGGGTCAGCTACATGAATCATTTTCCACCATTTCTCAATATGTCAGAAGTGAGATTTGTACCTACACCCAACAAGGACCAGAACTTGAGTCTGGCACGTAATTTGTTAAAAAATTTTGCAGCACGAGATGTTCTATGGATCCCATCCTTACCGACTAGGCTATGCTACTAGCCTCCTAGCAATGTGGTGAAAGCTAATTTCCTTGGCCCTTTTTTTCATGAAAGTGGGCAGAACACCATGCTGGAGATGGAGTGATCTGGTATTTTCTATAATGGCCCTGCAAGGTTTTGGATTGTTAATGTTACACATGCATGTGTATTGCTGGCTGCATTTGAGTTGGATTTGGGTGTCTCGGTCTCCCTTTCTAAGGAGGGAAGGACTTCTACAACCCCAATTCTTAGATGACATACTGAACAATCAGTAAAGAAAGTGCCTTCAGTGTATGATCTTGGTGAGACATTGAAAGGCAATATTTTCTTAGTGCACGAGACACCGGTCCATGAAATACTATACAGCTTTTGTTGTATTAACCTCTGAGCTGCTAGCTCTCTGAAAAGGAAGTTATCATTTACTATCATACCAATAAATAATATTTTCCAGAAAAAAAAAAAAAGGACTAAATTTTCTCCTCTTTTCCTTGATTCTTTCATGCTCTAAATCTGGATTCTGCACTAATTTGGTGTTCTGCAGGTACGTTTAAATCTCTCAAACCAGACGGACAGAAAAATGGGTCAATTAGAAGTTTATTTATCTCCAGGTGATTCCTACGAGGAGAGAGCTGTTATGGTTAATGGTCTCCAAACATTGGTAAGACATCTTCATAATATTGGGACATGATCTGTTTCTGTATTATATTGATCCTGGTGACAGCAGTAGCTAGGGCAGTTTCCATACTGTAAGTATCAAAAAGAAAATAGCTATATTGTAACTGTAATGTTACTACCTTCATGTGTGTGAACCGACTTCTTTGGGATGTGTGACATGTGCAAATGTGGCACAATGTACAACATCTAAGACGTCCATTTGGTTGGTCTCACATGTAGTTTCGAGGCCAAAAATCAGGCTGTTCAATGCCCAAAATGTGTCTTCATCTACATGTTGTAAAAGGGTTGTTGGACTGTGTTTTATGAGTGAATGAAAGAAACTGTTGCACCCGAACATATCCCTCTCCTCCCTTCTTATGTCACAACAAGAGTCTGCAGTTCTCATAGTATCAGAGCATTTGGATACTTGGTCAAGTGGTTTTCTTTCTTTCTTTTTTATAAGATTATGATACCTGTCCAAGTTATTATCACTATTCTACACATCCAGGTCACATTCGCATGTATTTTTTATGTTCCTTATTTTGTTGTACTCCACTGATCCACATCGACTAAAAAAAGCTGGTAGACTCATCAGGGCTGCCTCAGTGGGTGAACAAATGCTTAAAAACTTGGCATTGCTCACTGCACTAAGGCCCACCAGATGAGCAGATAAGCCTAAGTTTTGGGCCAGGGCTTTAGCACTATGGGGCGACCTGATGGACTGCTTGGGTATTCTACACCCCGCATGAGAATGGGCATGGATCCACAGATGTTGAGCTGGGAAGCCTCTTATGAATCTGAACTCTTTCCCGAGGTCAAGCTAGTTTGTCCCAGAAAAGTAATCAATTGAGATAACCCAATAGTTCCTCTTCAGAGACTATCGCTATTGACACTTTCTCTGACTATTATTTATGTTCCTGTAAATAAATCAATACTTATCAAGGAAGGATATTTCAATATCAAATTCATTTTAATCCGATCAATGAAGTAAAAGAAAAGTACAAGTTCTTCATAAATGACAAGTTCTTGATGTTTCCCATTTTTGTTGTTCCAATTTTTGGCAGCACAAAAATGCTTTTATTTTTTTGAATTTTTTGTTAAACTGGAAAATCTTAAGTGATAAAGAAAATTGGATAAAGTATCTAGCAAGTGGTAGCACTTTTTAGGCCTCTATAATCATCGGTTACAGCCAAGGTGTCCCATATCGGTTACGTATAGGCTGTAAAAGCCGATACGTAACGGTAACGGTGGGGTCCGTTACGCGATACGGGGGCGTAACGGGCAATGCCCCGATTTTGCTACTGTAACGGCCGTTACGGGCCTATTACGGGCGTAACGGTCGTTACTGACCTGTAACGGCTATTACGGGCCTTAAAAAATAGGAAAAAAAAAATAGGATAAAAAAAAATACTTACCTTTTTTCCTTTCTTTTCTTCTTCTTCTTCTTCTCGGGAAGCTGCGGCTGCGGCTTCAGTTGCGGCCGCGGTAGCCTGCTTCTCTCTCTCTCTCTCTCTCTCTCTCTCTCTTCTTTCCCTCTTTTTTCTTTTCGGTTTCCCTCTCTCCCTTCTTTTTTTTTTTAATTCCCAGGTGTACCACGCACCAGCTAGCTGCTGGAGGTACGTGTCATGCTAAGATGAGCAATGACACTCCTCGAGCTCCGAGTTGTACGAACGGTTCAAAGGAGATCAAAGTTACGTGGGCTCCACAATGGTGTATTTATTATATCTACACCGTTCATCTATTTTCAGAGATCATTTTAGAGCACCACCAAAAAAATGAATTATATCCAAAGATCGTTTGGACCACACCAAAAATAGCAGCGGAGATAATGATTTTCACCGTTAAACAATTCGTAGGGCCCACCGTAACATTTATTTTCCATCCAATCTGTTCAAGCCTTAAGACGAGCTCGTCAAATGAATGGACGGTTTAGATATAACTCATGTCAGCTTGATCTAAAACTTTTGTAGCCCCCAATAAATTTTTAATGGTTAACTTTTAATTATTGTTGTTTCTTATGGTGCAATCCACTTGAGCTTTGGATGTGCCTCATTTTTGGGCTCATGCCCTAAAATTATTTGGCAAAATGGATGGACGGTGTGGATATAACACATTCATCACGGGTGTGGGGCCCAAAAAACTTTGACACGTGTGCTACACTTCACAATCCGAGTCCCGCCTAATTCGGGCCCTTAAAACATTGTACATAAGACATATTAACTTAAAATTTACCAATTAAATTATGGATTGCAATTGCTAACTCACAATGCCAAAATCAAATTGTTTGAATAGTTTTAATTGTTAATTTGTGGACTTTTATTTTTTAAAATAGGGCCTTTTGATTTTTTTCATGATTCACTATCCAATAAATGTCCACCAATTCATAAGTGGGATAATGGCAATAAATTGCATGAATTTGAGGCTAATTTGGGGCATAGATTGGTCCTCCAAATCAGCCCCAAATTGGCAACGCCATCTACCTGAATTTAATTTCATTTTTTTAAAGAACTTTTGGGAGAAATGATCTCAAATTGTTAAGTATATAAATTAGATATTTAGAAAATTAAATATATGAATTTTGTAGTCAAATTTAGGTTACCTGGTTCAAAAATTAATCAGACAGTCCGATACAACTTCTCAGCAAAGAGTGGACCATTACATCACCATAAACATGTTCCAATTTATAAATGAATGCATATTTAGAATGCTTAGAATATTCCAGATTTAATCCATATTTTTTTGGCAAAAATAAAAATAAAAATTGCACCGTTACAGGCCGTTACGCTCCCGTATCACCGTTACACCCCCGTATCCGTATCGGTATCGGAGGGCACCGTTACGCCAACCGATACCGATACAGGATACCTTGGTTACAGCAGTTCCACTTTAAATTTTCATTAATATGTACACTATAAAAATAACCTAAACATCTCCTTGCATCCTGCTTGTCCTTTTCCTACTTTTCCTACCCCTCATGTTTTAATGGATAACTTGAAATTTTATTAGAAGGAAGGAAAAAAAAAAACAAGAAACAGAACAGAATGCATCCAATAACAAGCAAACCCAACAAACACGTGGTGAGGGTTCGATTCCCCTCCTTGGCTTTACCTGATACACGTAGTTGTGGGTGATTGCGTGTATCCGCAGGGATTAGTCTCACTTCAAAAAAGAGGTGGGGACACCCTGTGTCTTCAAAAATAAATAAATAATAAAATAAAATAAAAAATAACAAGCAAACCCAACAAACAAGTAAAACAAAAATAAAACCCTGGCCCGAAAGACATCCAACAGTAAACCCCTATCTTTTATCTACCACAAATGAAGAAACTCCTAACAGTCCCATCTGTGGCAGGAGAATCTGTTTGTGTTGGCCTCCCTGTGCACACCGGCTAGTCACCACACAGGTACAAAGTCTCCTCCATCAAATTGGCTACTGTCCTCAACCTCATACTAGATTTGGCCCATTTAACATCATTGCTAGAGTCTCCTTCAGATGTGATTGGAAAGAAATTAAACTCCACTGACCCGTTAACTGCTTAAAAGTAGAGTTATGGCTTTAGCATAATTTGAGTCCTTTATCCCAATCAGGGAATTCAGTCGGTGAAGCATCCCTGATCCCCAACCCTTGTTGGACTTGGATTACCCAACAGACACCCAATAAAAAATTTAGCTTAGAATGGCCAGTAGGAGGTGTAGTGGCACACTCTACTTGACTTTCTCCTTTTTCTTCTTCCCACCACATAGGATATTCTCAGACTAATTGAGAACAACAACTGTCTAGGAATCCCTCTCAACCTGGAGTTGGCCATTCCCCATTCAGAAGTAAGCTTAAACTACTCATGATCGCACTCGCTGAAGAGGACTTGCTATTGAAGATCCCTCATTTATTTGAAGCCAAAGGGACCAAAGTGTTGCCTACATTCAGTGTTTGAAATATCAGTATTGCATTACATATCACACTCTTGGGATGGGGATGCGTATCAGTTATCGCATGGCATATATCGGTTGTATCGCCTAATGTATCGTTGTTGTTGGAAACATGGGGAAACATTGGGAAATTGGTTGAATTTTTCAATAAAACTTCAGTGATTGTTAAAAAAGACATCAATACACAGTTATAAATCAAAACATTACAAAAAACAAGTGCATATGATAGGTTTTCTTTGTATGGGGTCCTAATCTATGTGTTATCTAACTGAATTAATGCAAGTATATTCAAAGTCTATCAATATAATTTATAAACATAAGAAGACGTATGGAAACACAAACAATACATTCAAAAGCAAAAGAAGAATCACTAGATCAGGTTACAGACATGTTTGATTTTATGTTTGGACATAGATTGCAACTGATTAACGAGAAATTGAAAATTTTTTATTTTTTCAATTTTCCGCAACTTGGCCAATCTCCAAATCTCGAAATCAAAGCTCCCAATCCATGATTTTTCATGCAAAGATTTGTAACAATATGCCACTGATTTAACATGATTTACGGGTGCTCACTGGATTGAACATGTTGGATATATCCTACTACTTGTGCGTTTCGTATCGCATTAGTGGGATACAAGATATATCGTGGGATATATCGGCCGATATTGTCCATACTTAAAACACCGCCTACACTGATAGCTTCCACAAGAAATGACCAATAGAGCCCAAAGAGGCTGTCCGCCGGCCTCCACAAGTGCCATAACAGAGGTAGAGAAGACCCCTGTAAAAGCTTGGAGATCACCGACGACCAAACAGACCTTACCATAGGATAGTGGATCAATAACTGATTCACCACTTCCCCTTCCCAGCCTAATGAACATATGTTTGCCAATGTTCCCCTCCACTCTGTGTTAGTCAAGGGTAAGAATCTCGAGGTCTATTTGGATGCAAGAGAAGTTGTGTTGGCACAAGATGAACAGGGTAGACAACTTATCCATGGTTTGTTGAACCCACTTATGCATGGGAATGCAGGAAAATAAGGACATGTCCTCAAAATTTGACCATCAGCAAGGATAGTGTGTCTTTACTAAAAAATGTGGAATAAAGGAGAGGAAAGCTTATCTCTAATACGGTGCATGAAGAAGCTGAGCAACAAGAAAATAAGAGCCGAAATAGGAGTGGGCCCCTCCAAAGCAAAGGAGAAAGACCACACTGAGAATCTTCTATTGGCTTCAAAATCCCAAATACGCCTATGAAGACCAGAGCAGGGATGTTAACCTCTTCCAGCAGGGTCGGCATCTAAGAAGACAGTGGAATCTCATTCCCCTTGAGATCACATCAAACAACGGGCACCACCCAGGTTTGCCCCTGATGCATCAAAAGCACCTGTCAACAGTTCTCCAAATAGCTGATCCAACTCTGCCATGAACATTTCTAACATCCCACCTGTTTTCTGCCAGCCATACTTTTCTATCAGAGTCGGACATCTCTCAGGATATAATCCTCACTATTTCCTTCTCTGCGCCACCATGTCCACAACATAGCAGAATTAATATTTCTTACCAGCCTAAAACCAAGACCACTAAATCTGATGAGCTTGCAAACATCTTTCTATGCCATCGTATGGTATTTATGAGCATCATTCCTACCACTCCACAGAAACCTCTTCTGAGTTGACTCAGTCTTGGCCACCTTTTTCCTCTCTCTCTCTCTCTCTCTTTTTCTTTTTCTTTTTTTGAAAGGTAACATGGGCTCGAATCCATGACCTCAATGTTGGGTCTTGAGGTGCATTTTAGAATGAACACAAGATATGCAGGCAAACTCCCTAGGACCAATTTAAAGGTTATGAATCCTCACTCCCATGGACAACAGCTTCCCTTTCCAATTCATGGACTTCCTTCAACATCTCTTAATAATAGTCCCAGACCTTGAATCTCAGCCTGCCAACGAAGAGAGGAATGCCTAGATGCTTGAAAGGAAAGGCAGCCATCCCACAACCCTCTCCCCAAGCAATGTTACACATGACACAATGGTGATATATAGGTTCAATCCAGATATGCTACTCTTCAAGAGGTTAGCCGTTAATCCTGAAACAATTTCAAAGCACTGAAGAATGTCCTTAAAATTGCTAAGTTCCTGAGCAGAACCATCACTAGAAAACAAGGTATCAGCATACTTAATTTAGGTGACTTTGATTTCCCCATTTCCAATGCTCATCTTCTTAATAAGATTAGCATCAGCAGCAATTTTTTAGGAGCCTGGAAAAGGATTCTGCAACAATGGTGAATAGAAAAAGGAACAGAGGGTCCCCCCCTTCCAAATGCCACAACTACCCCTAAAAGAAACTGATGGGGGTCCTGTCAATGAGAATGGAGAACCATGAGGAAGAGATGCAAGACCTGATCCATCTCTGCCACTTTACTCCAAAACCCATTAGTCCTAGCAGGTTGATGAAGAAATCCCAGTTAGCACAGTTGTAGGCTATCTACATACATGTCTACCTTGAAAAGGAATCCTTTCAGCCCCTTCTTCTGGTACTCATCTGCTAGTTCATGTGCAATAAACAGCTCATATCCCCACATGTTGTCTCTCTGCATAATGTGACCATGTCTTATAAACAATGCCAATCTGTTATTCATTAAATAATAATAATAATAATAATAATAATAATAATATTATTATTATTATTATTATTATTATTATTATTATTAAAATCTAGCCCTGCCGTTATTGCATGCCAATCTTCATATGATGCTACCTAAAGTCTTTTGGGTTATCTTGCTATGTATCATCGGAATGAAGTGCGCAGGCATGACATGGTGAGGCTCCGTAGTTTAGAGATTGATCTCGTCATCATAATCTTAGGCCATGTTTGGTAGATGCCTAAAAATGAGTTCATCTTATTTTTCTTAACTGTAAGTAGGCATTGTGAGTTCATCTCAGTTTAGTTAAGGGTGATTGTGTAATAGCCGATAAAAAACGGTAATAATGTAATAGAAATCAAGATCTCTAATACATAATTATCTTTCAAAAAAAAAAAAAAAACTCTAATACATAATCAAGCTTTGCTGAGCGCACCCACGTGTGCAATAAAGCTCATGTACACAGCACACATGTGCCAGCATGGCATGAGATACATCCAAGATCCAATCCATCCATCAGAAAGGCACCACTATATTGATGCCCAAGCCCAAGAATCAGGTTGATCCACTGATTAGGTGGGCCACAGTTTGCAAAAAAAAAAAAAATGTATGGCTCCGAAAACCTTGAGTGAAGTCTTCTAACCCATCTACCTGTTTCTAGTATTGGGGCCCACGTGCTGATTGGACCTGATTTTATTTTTGGTGGAACATGTATGTTAAATGAGACAAACTCATTTTTAGGCATCTACCAAACAGGGCCTTATGCCCTTCACTCTCCCAGAAAATTGGAATCAACAAATAAATCAATCATGTATAAGCTAATTTCCTGATTAAATTTATGAAGTGTTGTGTTCCCCATGTTGGCCCTGAGATGCTGAATCATTTTATCAATTCATAAACTATGTAAATAGCTTAGGGCTGATCCCAGGGATATTAAATTATGTAGGTCCTACTGTAGTTAAGAACTTGACTTCATGTAACTGTACCTTTAATTGGGCATAAGGTTTCCAATAGCGTGATTCTATAACATCTATTTTCTCTTGTTCTGAGGTACTGATTTACCATCTGACACCTGTACAGGTTCTGCCACAGGTGGAGGCATTCAACTCTGTGGATTTCAACCTGGTGAGAAGAACATATGTACCATTTACCTTCTAAATTTGTTGTCTGAACTTGAAAGAGAACATTCTAAAGTGCAACTATGCTTTGATGGATGCAATGTTTTCAATAGCGCTCGTAGCATAGCGTGTAGCGTACGCTACATAGTGTAGTGTAGCTGAACGCTCCGTAGCATATGCAGGCAGCATAGCTCCCTAGTAGTGTAAGCTACAAGGCATGTAGCATAGCATAGCATGTAGCACACGCCAGTGTTTTAAATATCGACGATATCAGCCGATATATCCCACGATATATCTTGTATCCAACCAGTGCGATACGAAACGTACGGGTAGTACAATATATCATTATGCCATCTATAGGCCGAGACTGTCCAATTGCTAATTTGATAGCATTCAATATTATAACAGATATAAGGATTCAAGTATCTATTGTCATATAGCAGATCGAAGTATTGAAGGGTCTATTGGCATATATCAGATCTAAGGATTCAAGGATCTATGGGCAAAATCAATTCTTGAAGGTTTTGTTTAGATTGGGTGAAAGCCTTGGAAAACCAAGCAAAGCAAATTACCGTTATAGCAAAATGAATTTGATAGCATGCAATATTATAGCTTATTATATGTTATAATATTATGTTTAATTCCAAGGATCTATGACATGTCTGCTCCACACAGGTTACTTGTCTGATGCCTCATTTATGTCTAAAACCATTTGTGAAATCCTCCTTCATAGATGCCTATGGGACGGAAAGTGATTCAAAGATTTATATCCTCCATGTATGTGCAGAACCTTATAGCTACTAGACTGGGGGTTCAGAAGATCTCCGGAATTATGGTATTTGATGCAAGAGAGAAGAGACTGTATGACCCCTTACCGGATATTGAGGTTAGTTTTTCTCACTTGCTGAATCTGATGCTCACTGGTTCCTGGTATGTGTCAAGCTCCAAAAACTGGAAATTCAACTCAAACTTAATGAAAGCCTAAAAATCTAACGTCACTTGAAAGTCAAAACTGTCTTGAGCACCAGTTGGCATTTAAGAAGATTGGGGTCTCTTTTGATGCACCCTATCGGGTGTGCTGCCAAATGTGCAGATCCGCCCCTGTGCATTTTGGGGAGGTAGAACTGTTTGTTGCATTCTGGGCTGCAATCTGCAGATGAGATCAAACGACTTGGATCTATTTTCATTTGTGGTAATAGAGTGGGGGATAGACTCTCCTGTCTACATTTTGTGAACATCTGAAAAGGCCCTTTTGTTGACAGTGAAGTGTGAACTGACAGTGGGTGTACTAACAAGCTAACCCAAAAACCAAAAAAAAAAACGGGTACTCAATTGGGTCATCTGCCCGTCATGAAAGCTGAGTTAATTCCTCACCCTAGTTAAGGGTGATGATGGGCTAGGCAGCCTGCCCGGCCTGACTCGATACAACTCAGGTTGACTCGACCAAGTTTTTTTTTTTTTTAAATGAAAATTCAATGGAATTGAACAGGCCACCTAGACTGAGGAAACAAGGACCTGCTACCAGCACACCATGCAAAGCAGCTGTGCTTTGTTTTCATTTATTATAATTATTTTTTTATTCTGTATATCTCTTTCTAGCAATTTTAATTTTTTCCACCATGCTTGGAACTTCTGTGGATTTCGTCATCTGTAACAGTGACTGCTGACTGACAATTTACCATCTTGGCTCTCAATGTTGCAGATATTTGTGATTTTGGACTGATTCCATGAATCTGCATTCTGATAGATCTCTCCCAGAGAAACTCAGTCAGATGAGCTCTCGAGGACCTTGAATTTGATCGAGTGGGCTGTGTTGTTATTTTGGGAAGCTTCTGCTCATCAAGTTGATTGGATTTGTGTAATCTGGAAACTTCTACTACTATAACAAGCGATTCTAGCAGATTTAAATCAGACAAGATGCCGCTCGAGCCAACAGCCTACAGTGCTCCACATCAATTGTTGTTGAATGCTGTTTTTTTTTTCCTTTTTCTTTTTTCTTTTTCCTTTTTTTTTTTTTTTCTTTCTAATTCCATTCAGCGAGTGCTGTTCTCTTGTTTGTAAGATTCTTTGAGTTCTCAAGCAAATATAAAGGTTAGTTTTCCATTGAATATGAATGATATGTTCTCATGTTTGTAAGATTCGTTTAGTTCTCAAGCAAATATAAAGGTTAGTTTTCCATTGAATATGAATGGTATGTTGAAGATTGGTTGCAACTCTACATTTTTTTTTTACACACGCACTCACACCCGACACACACCCACATACTCGAACCCATGACCTCTTGTTGAAACTCTCGTGAATCTACCACCGAGGCATAAGCAAGGACCCAAGCCAACTCTGCATTTGTCAATCTTTGCATTGAATATAAATGATATGTTGAAGGTTCACATGAGTGCATGCACACCTCAACCCTAGCCATACAGCAGGTGGGTCCCGACGTCTAGATGCTTTGGCCCATTTCTTAAAGAATGTTGATTTATCTTCCAGTTAGGTGTTATTTGTACCATTCAAGGTTGTCCAAATGGTAAAATAAAATTCTTACCACGGTAACAAAATGGAACTCTCCCCTGATAGTCACATCTCTTGTATTGGCTGTTTTCCCCCCATCTTTTAATTAATTGGTGGCTATTGAAACATTCGATCTCTTTTTCGTGACCGTCCATTTTTACAAGTGGGGCACATCTAGTGAGTTCATCTGCCAAAATTTGGCCCCTGGATCGATATGTTCACTTGGAACAGTGAACATGATTTGATACATGGCATATTTTCACAGTTATCCATGGTTGGACAGTTTATTACAGTGGCTATTTATTCAAATTAAAAGTGTTCACAACCACAATCCATGGTTGGGCTGGGTTTGGGCCAGGCTAGGCTAGGCTGGACCCCACCCCGAAGCATAAGCCCCAAGGTCCAAACCCAGTATGGCCCTAGCATAGTACGCCCAAGCCTGATCCAGAACCCGACCTGACCTGAAATTTTGTATGTTTTATGTTCCCAATCTATCTGTTGATCAAGTGGGCCACGTATCAAAAAAAAAAAAATAGACAAAAGGAATGAAACCAACGTTCTACATTTGAGATGTATGAGTTGCCTGATTGAGGTTTGGAACGGCATATCTGTAGGATAATACACATATGGAGTCAGATTGGGCTGGTCCCAGTTAAAATGTCTAGAGCACAAGCCCAGCCTCGAAAGTGGGCCATCTATGCCAGACCTAAGCCCAGTGCTGGGTTGGACTTGCATACCAGATGGGCTGGCTGGCTCATTGCTATCAATAGTTGAATTTGGACAGTTTATTCCACAGCAACTATTTATTCAAATTGCTTCATAACAGATTCATGTTTGAAATAAGATTTGTGGATATAACAACATTACTTGATGTAGATCTTTTGGAAAAACTTGTTTTATTTCCAATCTTTTGCATAATCCTGCTTAATCGTTTCCAAGCATCTCATTTTCATTGACTTGAATGTCTAAATCTTCTTCTTTTTTTCTTTTTACGTGGAAATATTCATAATTGCTTTTGTTTCAAATAATATCAATGGACACAGACACTGAATCATGATTCCTACTTATACAGACTTAGAACATGTGAGAATACAAAAGTCTTACCTTTTGATGTTTGCACATGACTCTTGCTGAAGATTGTTAGTCTGCAAGGTTTTCTCGATTGTATGTAGATATGACCCGATCGCATTTACTATCATTAGTTTCCATCTATATAAGAAAATATGATGTTTGAACTTACCTTTTGCTCAGGATTGTTATTGCCAACAAGGTATTCTTGATTGTATGTAAATATACATCTATTATGTGAATATGGCACAAAAGATGGAAATCAAGATGAAAATCTTCTGAATTTGATTAGCCCACATGACAGTAATATGGAAAGGTGCATGTGTAGCTAGCACAGTCGTGCAGCCGGAGTCTCAGTTGCGTCGATAGACCACCTGCATAGCTGGAACATTCTTAACTGTGTAACGAAGGCCTCAATTGTGCAGTCGGAGGCCCATTTCTTTGAGTGATTTGCAGGCCATTTTTTTAGTTTTAAAATAATAATAATAATAATAATCTTTTTAGGTATATGGGAGTCTTTTAAGGATGCTTTGAGGTAGTATGATAACTTGCATTTGCATTTTTGGTCCATCGGCTTGCTTGATAGGACGACACATTTTTATTTTCCGAGCATCGGACGGCCATTGATTAACATTCACAATGCTTCTTTGAGGCAATCAGAGATGCTGAAGATGTTCTTAGGAGTCTTGAACATCAATCCATGTGTTTTTAACCTTCAGTTAGTTGTAGCTGCATGGAAGGTCTAACCTGCCCAGCTAAGTTCCAGCTCCTGACTCCTGAGCTGATTAGGCTAGCCCTTGCAACTAGAAAACTAATTTTGGCTTGTACAGCTGCAGTTCGGCTACACAATTGGATTAGCTTAGTTCTTTCGGTTGGAGCTCTAGATTTATACTTAGGATTGATTTGAAAATGTGTAATGGTCCATTTCATTATACTCTTTATTTTGGCACCTCTTTTGGGGACATTGGTCCAGGTGGGCCCCACTGGGCCACTACATAATGTGTAATCACCATCAATTCTTTTTCATGATTCTAACTTATCTTAGAACTTTAAGGATGTCTTTGGCATGTTTGGATCTTCATCCTATGAAAATCATGAAGTTGATTTGATGTATGTGGGGCCCATTTAGCCTATTCATATTGAATGGTTATATTAATCCAATTTGGTTTTATCTCCCCATCTAATTGGCTTCAAACTTCATAATTTAAGATGTGTTGAGATCTTCCTTCCAGCAAGTTCCTTAAGAGTAGATTCATAAGTGGGACCCACCTCTCATCTACAAGCTTGCAAAATGGATGGTAAGACCATTTTGATATTATTTTCCATCTTGCAGGCCATTTATTAGGTAACTGAAATAATCTGATGAGAGTGATTTTGGATCATGTGAAGGCCATGGTAGACCCCACCTATCCAACGGTTGTTGGTGAATTAAGGTGGGCATCACTCTTCCATAGAGCGCGGTGTAAACTAGAGAATGGGAAGGAAATCAGTCTGAATATGTTATGTGCAATTCTATTCCAGAGCTCTGCGTCGCCTGGCATGCACCTTACAACTGTGCAAAATCCCAGCCGTCCATCATCAGTGGCTGTCTACAATCCTTTTTTCAAATGTGATTCAGATTATCTTGGCATTCGACCAGTGTTGGCCATTGATGAGAAGAGGAAATCTAGCCTTGAATTTGTATAAGTAGGGACTGAACCCAGTTGTCTAGACAGCTGATCTGATGGGCCACAAAGCTGATGGGAATGCCTTGGAAAATAGACAATTGTAGCATTCCAGTCCTTTTTTTCTATTGAATGTGAACTGTTGTTGTATCTCCTCAAGACCCAATTTCTGGCCACTGATAGAAGAGTTAGAATTGTTCCATCAAGGAGAATTTTGAACATCCTATATCCATGTTGAGGCCAAGCATACGAACGATCAAGGCTGCTGAGACATATCCCCACTTGTACAAGCTCAAGAGCCAAGGATTATTTAAGATCACATAGGAAAGTTATCATTCCCAGTAATTTCTATGTTTCAATTAAAAAGTACCCATAAAATGTCCAAACCGTATATGAAGTGGACGATCTAAAACATACTTGTAACATAAGCTGAACTCCGATCGAATGACGATCTGAACACCGCCACACATTTGAAGTATTTATTCAAAGACACGTTCCTAGGATCACCTGGCCTTGGCAAAGTGCTTGATCAGGTACGTTTATTAAGGAAGGCGACGATGAGCGGGTTCACCTGGTCTGGTAACTGTTCTTGAACAAAATGAGTCCCTTCAGGCAGGAATGTGATTTCCAAATCTGAGACATGGTCCTTCACCTTTCCGCTCTCAAAGTAGTCTTCTATTCCTGGGAATTTTAGAAAGTAATCCTTCCCACCCATGATCACTAGAGTCGGAACCTCTATGCGTGCACCTGCACTTGGTACCTCCACCCATGATCTACAAAAAAGCCAACAAGATATGTTATTACAATTGTAATGGATTTCTTGATAAAATGAAACACACTCAAACTGCAATTCCAATGCTCTTTTATGCATTTGAGATTACATTGAATAAGGCAACTTGTGGGAGTAGGCTCTTTAATGCGAGGGTATTTTCACACCGGGCTTGAGTTGCGTGGCCAGTGGGATGCAGGGGCACACTCAGGGTCGGCGGCCCATGCGAGGCGGGTGGCTTATGTGAGGCAGGCCCCACCTGTGTGAGGCAGGTGGCTCGTGTGAAGCGGAACCCATGTGAAGTGGAGCCCACGAGGGGATTCGGTCGAGGTTATCAATTTGAGCATTTAGATCAAGTGGTTAATTGTCTTGCATCAAGTGGTATCAAATTGGGAGGTCTCGTATTCGATACTCCTCACCGGGGCACACTCGGGGTGGGTGGCCTGTGTGAGGCGGGTGGCTCGTGTGAAGTGAGGGCCGTCCATTTTTTTGCACTCATTTGGCCCAGTTGATGAATGGTGTGGTCTTCAACAAAAATCCAACTAAAAAGGTAAGATGAAAAAGATACATAGTTCTGAGATAAATATTTTCTCACTGCAGTATTCACTTCTGCCTAAATGGCTCTCAACTCTTTATTCAATTGAAATATTGCGATTTAATTCAATCAAACATCCAAACACTCCCTGGATCTAGTTACCTGTATGGAATTTGCAATGGGAAATGGAGTCCGGACTTCTCATATAAACTTGTGTAAGCCTTGAGATCATCTTCTGTGAACCAGGGTGGTAAGGGAGTGGATGGATCAACCAGGTCCAAAATCTCCTGATTGTCCCCAGCTACTTGAAGTTCACTTCCAGAGAAGAGAATGTAGATGTATCGCAGTACTGTCTTGACATCGAAGCGGCCAAAATCAGCTTCGGCTCTTCCAGGCTCCTAAGAAAACATTTAAAAACCAAAACAGAAACAGAGAACTATGTCACCTTCAACCAAACAATCGTTTTTATTGATTTCGAGAGCATGAACATTGGAGGTATTACAATCAAAAGAAGCTGGAGGGACCCATCTCATATCATCTCCAATTCCAGATTATCTTACTATCCACTGAAAATGGACAACTACAACTGGTCCACATCTATCAGATGGTCAAGCTCACCCAATAAGGAGATTTTCGGGGTGCTTCCATCCACCATGGAGCCCTCCATATGAACAAATTTGATCACCACAAGGTAAGACACACATGTACAGCATTTTGATATTATTATTTTTTAATCAGGTATTGTATATCCTCTCATTTCAAAGGTTTGCAACCATTGAATTTCCATGGGTGTTGAAAACCATGCATTTTTGGGAAGAATTTTCCAGGAACAGGAATTATATGATGAATGGCCATGCAACAGTATTTACAGGTTTCAATTCTGGCAAGTGGGGCCCATTTTATGATCCAGGCTCAGTTGTATTCTAGTGTGGATAGACTGCCTCCTCAAAACTCTCTTTGATGGCACAATCTTTAACCTTTTCTGCTTGTATGCCTACACACAGATGGTTAAGAAGAGAAGTACAACAACAGTCCATGTGATCTTCTAATCCAGGAGATTTCTAAG
Organism: Magnolia sinica; assembly: GCF_029962835.1. NCBI lineage: Eukaryota > Viridiplantae > Streptophyta > Magnoliopsida > Magnoliales > Magnoliaceae > Magnolia > Magnolia sinica. The sequence continues at coordinate 76,718,727 of NC_080586.1, forward strand.
GCATTCTATGCCTACGGCAGCACACAACGGACAAATGATCTGGATTTCCAAAGTTCCCCACTTGGCAGAATTGAAGATGTGGGCCACATCATATTATTCCTCTTTCAGCAATTCTCACATGATCTTCCAGTCTGCTGTTACACAAAGCTTGATTTCTTTTTGTCGATCTTAAATCCCACAACTAAAAGATCATACTCGAATCTCACTCATTAGACTTAACATGGAAGAGTGATGGCTGCAATCTGATGAAGAATTGAATTGAGCTGCGAAATTTCAGCTCAATCAAGAGAAAATAGTGAAGTGTTTTTTTTTTTTTTTTTTGAGACAATAGAAAATAGTGAAGTTTGCTAGCTTGCTTGGTTTAATCATGAAATATCATGATATTTGGTGCAACCGGTAGAGATAGACAAAGTGGGACCCACAAAGACTGCTGGTTGAAATCTTAGATGCTAATGCAACCTAAAGATACTGATACAATCCAAGCAGTGTTCTTTGTGGGTCCCACTTTGTGTATCTCTACGCAATGAAATGCACCCTTAATCATGATACTTAATGATTATTCAGACTAATTTGGTATAGAATCTCATGGAACTTCATGATATTTGGTGCAACTTGTAGAGATAGACAAAGTGGGAACCATAAAAACCACTGGTTGAAATCATAGGTGTAATACAACCTAAAGATACTGATACAATCCAATCAGTGTTCTTTGTGGGTCTCACTTTGTGTATATCTACACAACCAAATGCACCCTTACATAATGAAGAAGTGGTTGTAAATGGCCAATTACATGCCTTTCAACTCCAGCTTGAATGTCAAGTAATTGCAATTTGGTCATTTTCATTTTATTGAACTAGTTATTGCAGTCCAATTTGATAGTGTATCCAAAGGCCATGTTAAGGAAAAACAACAATACCCGCCACCTCCTCATGTAGAAGCCTTTTGGGATAAGATCATGACGGAGCACTCCAGGGGCAATGAAAGGCACACCTATTGTTACGATTCCGGACACCCTTTCCGGATGAAGGATGGCAAACGTGTAAACCGGTTGGACTCCAAAATCCTTCCCAACAAGAAAAACCTGCTTCATGCCATCACCAAGAAATCAAAATATTTGATTATGCTTTGAAAAGAATAGAATTGCAGTAGGAATTTTATAAACTTCGATATATTTGTTCAAGCTTGTGTGCAAGATTCAAGCCATCCATTAGGTGTGCCCCAAGGCTTTGATGGACTCATAGTGTGCCAAAATGGTTGTTACAGGGCCGTAAAGGTCGCTATCTAAAGGTAACAGCGGCAACCGTTACACATTACAGGAAAAAATGACCCGTAATGGCCCATTAAACTCCCTATAAAGGCCGTAATGGCCCTATAACGATCTATTATGGGGTCGATATAGGTTTTTCAGTTTTTTTTAATAAAAAAAGAGACTGTAACGGCCGTTACAGGCCATATCGTAAAAGTAACGGTGGTGGCCATTACGGCCACCGTTACTATTATAGAATACCTTGGATGGACTAGTCCAAAGTCAGGCCAGTCCAATCATCATGTGGGCCACACATGTATGCTGAATGTCGACCTCTAAGCTAATGCTTTTCCCCCGACAGTGTGGCCTACTTGATGATTGGACCAGCTTGATTTTTGGCTAGGTGCGGCTGTTTTAGACCACCTGTGATGGATTTCTTCGATCTTGCAACTAGTGTGGAATTAGAAATTTGCATATTTGGTCATGGTAAGAAAGTCTCTAATCAGGCATTTCATAGAACTTGTGGGAAGTGTTGCATTTTTCTTTTCTGACTTGGATAGCCTGACTTTTAAGAGGTATTATCCAGTACTCAGGCAAAGCTTGCATAGTACCGTTGGGATGGCCCGTGCACGAAAAATCCCCTAGATTGTCATAAATACACCAAAGGTTTACATGATAAAAATAGGCTGATACTTGCATCAGATGGGCCACGCCATTGGGTACAAGTTGGGAGGGAACAACCACCCTTGGTTTGTATGGAGGGCCCACCATGTTGTGTATATGGAATCTAGGCTGTTCCGAGCTTTCATCTAGTCAAGATGAAGGGTCAGGCCAAAAATCAGGTTGTTTCACCCAGGGTGGGAGTCCTCTCTCACATTGTTCTGTGTTGTGGCCCACCCGACCGTCAGATCGGGCTGATTTTTTACACCAGAGGGTAACATCAGGCTACGCATCTGATGGACAGGTTGGATGGCCTGCATACATCATGTGGGCTCCCCATCTTCCCGGTACCAGCAGTAAGTTGGAGCATACCTCTTTGTGGTATATGGCCATTTTCAGTGAAACCCATCATAAAATGGTTCAAATCATTGAAACATGAACCCACCTTTTACAAATTGATAACCTTAACATGGCCTTGAATTAAAATTTCATTCAACATGAAAAAATAATAATTCAATTGAGAGAGAGAGGGGGGGGGGGGGGGGAATCATTGGGCTGTCATACCTTAGGAATGCCAAGGCAATCAATCATAGCAAGGAGATCGGCTGTGAGGTCATCAAAGGATGCTTTCTCTGGTTCGGGCGGCTGTTCGGACAGACCATAGCCTCTTAAGTCCGGCGCGATTGCCCGGTATCCGGCATTTGCAACTGCAATCATCTGGTATCTCCACGAATACCAGATCTCTGGAAATCCATGCAAGAAGACCACGACCGGACCTGCACTAGAAAACCAATAATGATATGAAGGCTACACTTGGAAGTCACTAAGATATTGAGGGCCAATTGAATGCATTTCATCTATTTCTGCTTTGATCAATCTAGATATCCTTTCTTTCTACTTTCAGCAACGAAACAGTACAAACACTACCAACCAGGCTGCAGACATTGATTCTCCTCTGCAAATTGATATTTCAATCATTTCATGTAGTACTTGAAAGGGACTGAAACTTCCATTCCAGGCACAGAAAAGCCCAGAACTCATAAACTGCCCATTTGGGTGTCATTTTCCTAGCCTCCCCAAGGGTTCAAAACCTTCAAATTGGCAATCCACACCAGCAGTCATTTCAGGCTCGCTTGGGAGCTTGTAAATGGAAGTAAATGGGAAATGAAACTGGAGGTAAATGAATTGGGAGTAAATGACTTACTTAGTTGTGTTTGGCATTTGAAATCCAAATATTCTGTTTGGATAGAAGTAAATGGGAGGATTTGGAATGCATTGGAAATTTTCAGTATATTGGCAGGAACATATGTGATATCCCAAATTAGCATGATAAGAATAATTATAATAAGCCCATTGAAATATATACTTTAGCCAAGCACTTGTTGTCGTGAGGTAGACTCTCAGGAGTTTCAACACAAGGTCACGGGGGTTCTCGTGTGTCTATACACTTTAGCCAAAAAAGGAAGTTTTAAGTATCGGGTATGCCACAAACATAAGAATCACAAACAAGCAACTTGCCAACATTTTTAAACTTTCCATTTAGATGGCCAACCTTTGAACAATTTGGATCATTTTATTTGTGTGATTTTAGTGATATAGCCAATAATTGGATTGTTTGGGAGTATCATCAGCGTGCCACATGTATGACGGATATGTGCACTGTGACACCTTCATTTACTCGTGCGACTCTCCAAGGGAGCCCAAAAAGGCATTTCGACCCCATTTACTTCCGAATCCCTCATTTGAAAGATGATTTCAATTTGCGGGCCTATTTACTCCCAATTCATTTCATTTATATGTATTTACTCCCATCCAAACGCACCTCGAAGGCTATTTACCTCCATGTATTCCCAATTCCCCCCATTTACCTCCATTCAGTTCCGGCATAGAAAAACAGAAAACTGAAGATCCACCCATTTGGGTATCATTTTCCTGGCCACTCCAAGGCTGCAAAAACTTCTAAGTGGAGCTTCTTTCTATTGACTCTCTGTTTCCGGGGGGTCGTCCGCTTGAACAACTCCCATTGAGGCTGAGTAAAGAACTAAAGCTAGCAGCTCCCCCGAGAATCCACACAAGCAGTTGTTTCAAGTAGTACTTGAAAGGGACAGAAACTATCAGTTAGGGCGCAGAATATCAGAAAACTGATAACATGCCCATTTGGGTGTGATTTTCCTCACCGCCCAAAGGCTTCAAGAACTTTAAAAATTAAAGTCCACCAAAGCTATGATATTCAACCAAAATTCGATTTGGAGGCAATTCCAAATCCAAACACTAACTAGAAAAGCAAAATTCGCAGAGCTAAATAGGAGTTTGGAATTGAGTTGGGACCTGATCCAATCTCTGCCACATGAAGCTTGAGTCCTCTTACATCTACATACTTGTGCTGAATCTGGTCCATCTCCATTGTTGGTAATTGAAGCTCTCAAGAAGGGGTTGCAGAGATTTATATATGCTTCGACTAATAGAATTCATTTCCATGTTTTGTTATTGAATTAGTACTGCTCCCACATTCACTTAAAAATTATAAATAAATAAGTAATGCTGGCGTTGGTTTTTTTTTTTTTTTTTTTTTTGTGCTGTCATTATATATATTGTTTGAGATGATGATTGGTTCTTGTGCACCCAAACGTTGGTAAGAAAGAGAGCGGATTAGGTGTTACGATTACCATGCGGGGCCACGTTGATGAATTTTTCGTATATCCACACCGTCCATCCGTTTTCCCATATCATTTTAGTACTTGATCCGAAAATTTAAGGAGATCGTAATCTCAGGTGGACCCCGCCACATGAAACAGTGGTGAATGACCATTAAAAGATTTTCGTGGGCCAGAAAAGTTTTGGATCAATCTGATCTTTATCTATTCCCTTCATCCAGGTCTGGTTGACCTTATTAACGGGTTTGATGTAAAAGAAACAATATGGTGGGAATTACTGTGGCCCTTGGGAAGTTTTTAATGGTGAGCATTCAATCAACACTGTTTCCTGTGGTGTGGTCCACCTTATCTGGAGAAACGGATGGACAGCGTGGATATATAACACATCATTAATGTGGGCCCTACGGTAAGCGTAACACCTTAGCGGGTGTGCCCGGGTAACACTTAATCAGCTTTATGTAAGAAATCATTGTTTTATGTTGGAGATTGGCCTGATTGGATTTTTAAAATAAATAAATAAATAAAAATATTCCAATGGAAGTCAGCTCTTGGCGTAGATTCCCAAGACGCCTTTTGGATCCCTAAATCCGCTACCAGACATGCGAGGATGCACATGCGAGGATGCGGATTAGATACTTACAGGTTGAGTAGCGAGTCGGCTACTCAAGTGACGTCACCATGTTCTATGGGCCCAACTATGATGTATGTGTTGTATCCACACCGTCCATCCATTTTGAGATATTATTTTAGGGCATGAGCCAAAGAACTAGGAACATAAAAAGCTGTAGTGGACCCCACCACAGGAAGCAGTGAGGAAAGTGATTCCCACCGTTGAAACTATCCTAAGGCCCACCATAATGTTTATTTGACACTACAATGAATGCGGTCTTTTGCTATGTCTTGCTTGTGCTTGCTGATCTAATTGTATCCTAAGTATACATCCATGAAGCTAAGTAATACGTGCCCGGTGGGTGTCTACTAGCTGGCTGATCCTCAGTAGTAAAAAGATATCCTCCGGGCAATCTTGGTTCACGTCAGTGTAGTCAATACAAACCCACCATTTAGTGTTGGCTTTTTTCACCGGCATGACATTAGCGAGTTAATAAGGGTAGTGGACCTATTCAACAAAACCGGCCTAAAGATGGTGGATGACATTCTCATTGATTGTGGCATACCTCTCCCCATTGAAAGCTCATCTTTTCTGTTGGACGAGCTTATATGGTCAGGATTCACGTTTAAGCAGTGGACCATGGTTCTCAGATCTATCTCGGGCATGTCCTAATGAGACTATACGAACACGTCGGCGTTCTCTCACAGGAGGTTTGTCATTTCAGCTCGTAGTTGGGACCCGAGAAGTGACCCAAGCTGGACTGTCCTTACAAGGTCTTCCTCAAAGAGCTATACAGGGACCAGGTCTTCCACGGACGTTCCTCTTTCTGTACTTTCCTCCATGGGTTCTAGGGAGGTGATCTGCATGCTAACTTTTGTCATGTTCTTCTTCGGAGAGCTATCGAGTAGCATTGCAAGGCTTCGTACTAGTCGCCCCTGACTCTGTCGACCCCATGCTCGGTCCAAAATTTCATGGACAGGTGATAGATGAAGATTGCATCCCACGTGGTGTACAATGATGGTCTGCTCAAGATCGCGTTGTACACTGAAGGGCAATCCACCACAAGGAAATCTACCATGGTAGTGACCTAGTTGGAGCTCTCTCCTGCCGTCATTAGCATAAGGATGTTGCCTTCCGATGTCATGTTCTCTCCTATGAAACTAAGTAGAGGGGTTCGCACGGGTCGTAATCTTGGCCTTCATATCTCTATCTTGTCGAAGATAGCTGAAACATGATGTCTGTCGAGCTCCCTACGTCAATTAACATCCTGTGTGCTTTGTGGTTAGGCACAAACATGGTGACCACGAGTATGTCATCATGGGGGTGTTGGATCCCCCTTACATCCACCTCGGTGAAGGTGATCATACACAATTCTATCATCGGCTCCTTCCCAGGACGACTGACGAGGTTCACCTGATGGACCTCGTCAATGAGCCTTACACTCCAAGCATGAACCCAACGCGCTTGGTTCAAGTCGTCTCCTTTGGTGGGTCCACCGAAGATAATATGAATTTCCCTAACCGGCTCATTGTTGTTGTGCTCCTCTCGTTATTCCTGCTGAGGAGTTGGTCGGTCTTCTATGTGCCTAGCAACAAAATTGTATAGGTAGCCCCTCTGGAGGAGGGACTCAATCTCCTACTTGAGATTAGAGCAATTGGTCGTGTTGCGTGCATGATCATGATGAAATGGACGGTATTTTGACCCGTTTTTTTTCTCTAAAGTGGGCCCTTATCTTGTTCGACCACTTCAAAATTATCTTGTCTCCAACCTCCATGAGTACCTGCTATGGTGTGGCATTCAGTAGAGTATACCGGTGAAACCGACTCTATGGAACTCGAGGAGCCCGAGGAGTGCCACCCTGGTCGTTGTCTCTTTTTCTTTTGGGGTTGGCGTTAGGTCCCTCCTTTGCCTCCTTTCTTTTTTTGTCTTTCGCCGAGTTGCTCTCACCCCTGGCATCATTGTTGGCGCTGAATAATTCCTCGATGCTGGTATATTTTTAGGCCCAGTTCATCTAGTTGGCAAGAGTCTTTCGAGAGCTCTTGCTAAGTGAGAATAGGAACTCCGTTGTTTAAGCCCAACCACCATGGCTATAAGGGCTACCTCATCGGAGCAGTCATCAACATAGACGGCCTTGGTGTTAAACCAAGTGATGTAATCCTTCAACGATTCGTTGTCTTCTTGAGTTAACATAAGAAAGAGAGTCATCGACTTGCAAATATCTTTGCCTCCAATAAATTGGGTGGCAAAGTCCCTGCTGAGCCAGGCAAAAGAGTCAATAGACTTCAGCTTCAGTTTTTCGTACCATTTTCGAACTGTCCCGATGAGTATTAGGGAGAATGCCCCACGAAATTGCAGTAATGGGCCGCAGTGCTTTAAGTGTGAAATTTTGGCGGAGCTATAGAATGTAAACTAAGTCCTAAAGAGAGGGGGGGGGGGGGGGCTGATTAGGACCTATTTAAAAATATGTCTATTAAAAATAACAATTGCCTATTTTAACTAATTAATAATTAAACTAAACTAAGCAATGTAACTATGAGGCTCTTAAACTAATAAATAATCTAATCATATAGGCTACTTAGTATATGCAAATTAAACAAATAGCCTATAGCACAGTAAACATGTGAGCATGAGACATGGTACCTGTCAATCACAACATTCATTTAATCATATAAGCATATAATTAAACATTCAACCACATTGCATAATTAAACAAATGCTCAAATGACAATCTTAAACACAATCATGTAAAGTGGTTCAACTATGTGCCTACTCCACTCCCAGCGGACTCACTCTCCCTAAAGTGTACAGGATTTCTCCATGGAAAGTTTTAAATCAGATTTACCTCAAACCTTTAGAACCCTACATAAGGACTCTACAATTCATGCGCTACACAAGAGTAAGGTCTTACACAAGAACCTAAACTTTTATGTCCTACACAAGGACAAGGGTCTTAATCTCGAAGCCGACAATTTAAGCTACATGGGCTAATGTCCTAATCCTAAATCTAAGATTTATGCCTTGCACAAGAGCAATAATTCTACTCCCAAATCTGACACATATTCTCCCGCTGGAGGCCTATATAAGGACTTGAGTTGATTTTTATTTGACTAACCAACAACTTACGTCCTTCACAAAAACCGCGGATTTAAGTCACACAGGCCAAGGTCCTACAAAAGAACTTAAGTGAGTTTAAACACAAACTCTTGTACTCTAACCTACATAAGAAATGAGCACAACAATGGAATCTGAAAATGACAACTAACTTGTCTGATTGAACCTCCTTAGTTGCTTGATCTTTGCTCTCTCGTGCTTCAATCAGCTCCACGATCAATCTCCTTGCATTTGATGCTTCTTTAAGATGACCAAGGTGATGAGAATTCTCCTACAACTAGTGGGTAGTTGTTTATCATAGGGGATTCAACTAGATAGGTCTCTTGGATGATTTGGACAATGGTTCACCAAGATCGCTTAAGTCCAGTATTTAGGAAACGGAGGAGTTCAAGCATATTTTAATGTTGAAGTTGGAATCCTCATTAAAGTTGTAATATTAAAGGAGATGGCTTATAACTCAATGGAATATAAACAATGAATAAGGAATATGCATTTGAAACATCTTACATTCTATTGCTCTAAAAACCCATAAAAATACCCAAGAACCAACTGTCTTTTTTTAAAAAGTTCGAGCTCTAATGATAAAAAAAAAATGGGTAGAAAATGGCTTGTTCGATGACATCGAACACCTTCGATGACATTGAAGATCAAGCCTTTGATGTCATTGAAGGGGTTCGGTGTCATCGAGAAAATTCAAACAATATGATGTTTTCTTACCGGACATATCTGGACCATTTTTCGATGTCATTGAAGATCTTCGATATTATCGAACATGAAGTCTTCGATGTCATTGAAGTCTTATCGAAAATTGATGTTTTGGGCTATCTCTTATTCAACAGTTTCACAAATCTTCTAGCATTCTTTATTATGTTTCCTTGTTCTCCTAAAGTTAAGAGATGATCAAATTAATATATCTAATTGGGACAAGATCATCAGTAGGCTATAGGGTTGTTTTGGGTTAAGCATCAGGGTCACCAAGGCCACCTATTTACATGTTCTTGCTGCCTTGATGCGTCTGCTTTGCGATGTCTTCGGTCTTCACTTTCCAAAGGCTCAAATGACTTTACGACACAACGATTCACATGATTGACAAAACATGGTGCAAAAATGAGTGCACTAACACCATACACATCACAGGTCCAGAAGCTCCATCAATGCTCTAAATGACTGCAAGTGCTCCGCCGAGTCGCCCAAACCCAAATAGGATTGTATATGAGGCATTCTGAACCTAGGGGTAGCCGAGCCCGCGTAATGTCGTCAGTGAGCGGTGGATTGGTCTGCTCAGGGAGGGCATCATGAGATAGTGAGGGCTTTGCTTGGTATGCTTGCTAAATATTATCGAGATGGTCCTAATTCTCTTTGATTTTCCATCATGGCTTATAGAGATTTTCTCCCGAGCTCGTCTCTTATCTTTGAGGGTATGATGTATGTCATATTCGGCGAGCTTTGTGGTTGCCCATGCCTGCACTAGGGTGACAAGGCTTCCCCAGCTCGTACTTGCCCCTAATGTTGCTTGGGGCACGATTATACATGGTGGGACTGCTCAATCGCCGCCTTTGCCCCTTCCTGTTGGTTGGCTGAGGCATCTGTTGTCTCTCCAACAACCTCATGATGCATTTACGTTATCCGAAGGGTTCCGACCTGGTTCTTAAGAGAAATGAGTCGACTTCCCCGATTTCGGGATTTCTGTACCACAGCTCACAAGGGGTGACTGGGACTGGGGAGGTGATCATAAAGCCCAATCCTCGCGTGGACGAGACCCGGTGGGAGAACTCAGTTGCGATCGGGGCCTTCACTTTCCGTCTTGCTATCAGATGTCATATTAGGAACACTAGTAGCTGAAGACGGTGAGAACATGGCTTTGTCGAGTTTCCATAAACAACACCAATCTATTTGTCGTTGTACTCTAGCCAACAGATAAAGATTGATGTATAATTATACCCTCCGATGGATCATGCAAAATATAGAGAACATATTAACAACGAAGGGCACCAGTGACCAGCTATGGATCCTTCGATGCGTAAGTCGAGATTTTCGATTTTCTAAATGATGTGGATTAGGGCTTAGATCTCACCTCTTTTCTACCCTTATTTGGTTTTAAGTAATATATATAGAGTTCGGGGGGAGGTTTTGAATATTGTCTTTTAATGTGATACGCTGGAGAGTCCCTATTCTAACGGGATTCTCATCGTGTATCTATTGGAGTGATTTTCAGACAATACCAGGTCGGATCCTTTTCTACTAGATTTCTCATGTACTTCTCGTATTGCCTCTCTGGCAGTGGTCGACTTGGTCAGCTCGAGATGCTGGGGAGCTCGGGGCTTGAGCTCCGTCCTATCGAGTTCCTTACCTATATTGTGGATATTGCTAGCGGGGTGAGCCATCTCCTATTGAGCTCCATCCTTCAACAGCTCTGCTCGGCGCTCATTTTTTAGCTGGAGGACCTGCTCTTCTTGTGTTGATGGGCCTTCTGCTTATACCTCGGTCACCCCAACTTGGGGTTTACCTCAACTCAAAGGCATATCATGTGTAGATAATTGTTGCTCTTCTTGTATGAGGGACCAAATCGATTTTTCCCCACAATAATGAGTATGAGTTTCATGTGCACCATTAATCCATTCTCATATATTGTATGGCATGAGCTAAAAAATGAAGGGAATCCAAATATCAGGTGGACCACATATAGGAAATAGTGTTAATTGAACACCCACCATTAAGAACTTCCCGAGAGCTATATAAGTTTTGGATCAAGTTGATATTCATGTTTTCCGTTCATCCACCCCTGATTAACATGCTCGATGTCAAATACACATTACAGTGGGCTGTATGATGTTTATAATAGTGGGTGTTCAATCATCGTTGTTTTCTATGGTGTGATCCACTTGAGATTTGGACATACCTCATTTATAGGCTCATGCTGTATACTGATCTAGAAAAATGGATGGACTGTGTGGATAAAACACATCATCATGGTGGGCTACAAAAGCTTTTCCGACAGTACACAATACGAACTTGGGTGTTGTGGTGTGGGCTATACATTGCAATTTGAGTCCACCCTCACCACCACCATCTTTGTTACCACCAATATTCAAAATGTTGGTATTGCGTTATGTATCACACCCTTGGGATATGGATACGTATCGGTTATCGCATGGGATCTATCAGCTTTATCGCGTAATGTATCGTTGTTGTTGGAAACATTGGAAATTTGGTCAAACTTTTCAATGAAATTTCAATGGTTGTTAAATAAGACATCAATACACGCTAATAAATCAAAGCATTACCAAAAAAAAGAAAAGAAAAGTGTACATAATAGGTTTTCTTTGTATGAGGTCCTCATCTATACATTATCTAACTAAATTGTTGCAAGTATATTAAAAGTTTATTCATGTAATTTATAAATATAAGAAGGTGTGTGGAATCACAAGCAATATATTCAAAAGCAAAAGAAGAATTACTATAAGGTTATATACATGTTTGATTTAATGCTTGAACACAAATATTGTAACCGATTTATGAGAAATTAGAAAATTTTGATTTTGTTATTTTATTTTATTTTATTTTTTCCATAATTTGACCCATCTCCTCCAAATCTCAAAATCCAAGCTCTCATGATTTTTCCATGCAAGACATGAAAAACCATGTATTTGTAACAATTTGAGAACAATTTAACATGATTTATAAGAAAAAAAAAATGGAAATCGAAAATGCTCTCAAACATGTGGGATATATCCCACTACTTTTGTTTTCCATATCGCATAGGTGGGATAGAAGATATATAGTGGATATATTGGCTAATATCGTCAATACTTTAAACACCAGTTAACCACTTACATGGGGAGCAAATTAGGTGGACTCCGAATCCACCTACATGTGTAAGACCCCTGCCTGTGGGGCTCTTAGTGATTTATGTGCCTTAACTCCATGCTGTTAAACCATTTTAAAAGCTTATTTTAAGGCAGAAAGCCAGAAATGAAGCGTGCCTGAATCTTGAGTGAACCACACCACAAGAAACAACCGTGATTGAATCCCGGTCATCAAAAAATAAATGGAGTCCACCATAATGCTTATTTTCCATCCAACATGTTGACAAGGTCACAAAGACCCGTACGAAGAGACCACACAAATATCATCTTAATCCAAAGCTTTGGTGGCCCACAAGAAGCTTTCAGTGGTCAACTACTACTGTTTCCTATACTATGGCCCATCTCATATCTGGATCTGCTTATTTTTTGGATACTGCCTTAAATTGAGTTTTCAATACGGATGAACGGCGTGGATGTAGTCACATACATCAAGGCGCAAAATTTAAGCAGGTTCATCACGATGATGTCCTGGCACATCGTTTAGGCAGGTTCACAGATCGGATTGGCTTCACCGTTTGAATCAATGGGATGTGAATTGCCTGTGACATAAGCTTGCTGGGCCACGTGATGTTTGTATGAAATCCACCCAGATCACGTTAGAACATGGGCCAAAACTTTAGCAGGCTGCGCAATGGAAAACAGTGAGAATTGAATGTCCACCGTCAAAACATTTGTGGGCCTCAAAATAATTTAATCAGATTAATATTTTTGTGTTTCCAGTTCATCTCAGAAGGAATGACCTTATGAACGGTGTGGATGGCGTGTAAACATCCGGTGGACCTGCCTCTTTTTTTTCCCATGTGCAATATAATCATAACAGATGACCTGGGCAGACTGCTGAGTTAACTCTTTGGGTTCATCATCATTAATGTATTTTATCCCCTCCTTCCAGGGGTGTACATGAACCGAGCTAGTTCAACTTGACTCGAAAAAACTTGATTCGACTCGGTTCGAAGCTGAGTTCAAGTTGAGCCGAGCTGATTTTTTGAGCTCAAAAATAAGTTTGAGCCGAGTTTGAGCAGGGCCAGCTCGACTTGACTCGTATCGAATCCAGCTCGAATCGAACTCAAATTAAACCAGTTTGGTGACTCAGTTACTTTGCCATTGATGTTGCTCACCAAGTGTTTGATAAAATGACCCAACGAAGTGTGGCTAGTGGCAAAGAACGCATGTACATGAAATAAATACCATTTTTTTCTTGGTTTTTTGAAGTTTTTATGTTACTTAGAAGGTGTTTGATAAAATACCTGTAAAACCATTGCTTTTGTTTCACATACAAATGGGTTTTAAAGGTGCAGTCTAGGTGTTTGTGGAAATGCCTTAATGGCGAATTCGACTCGATCTTGGCTCGAACTCGGCCTGAGTTGTTGACCGAACCGAGCCGAGTTGGCCAATCAGGCTTGAGGACCAAGCCGAGCCAAGTTCGAGCTGAAGTCAGCTAGTGGCCGAGTCAAGTCGAGTCGAGCAGAGGTCAGCTCGATTCAGTTCAACTCGATTTACACCCCTACCTCCTTCCATTCATTTTATCTGATCATTTTAAATCTTGAGTAAAAAAAATGTAGCATATTCATATGTTAAATTGACCATACCACAAGAATAATGTGAATTGAGTGCCTACGGTTGAAAAATTCTCGTAGGCTACAAGTTTTGTATCAAGCTTATATTTATGTTTTCCCTTCATCCATGTCCATGAGATCTTGTGAATAGGTTGGATGGAAAGTAAACATTACTGTGGGGCCAAGAAGGTTTCAACCGTGAATATCATTATTTCCACTATTTCATGTGGTATAATCCATTGGAGCTTTGGATATGCTTAAAATTTGGGGTCAACTCTTAAAATGAGCTGGAAAAAAAAAAAGAAAAAGAAAAAAAGGATGGACGGCGTGGATAAACCACATACATTCACGGTGAGCCCATATGAGTTTCCACGGTACAATGAGAGCTTACCGAGTAACTCAGTACGTAATCCATTTCATTTCTTACAAACATCACCGTATCACCGTGGCACAGCTTCGCGGAAGAGGATTGGCCGGCATACCACACACCAGCAATATAGCTGGTGACACTCCTCGATCGAGTTGTAGTAACAGTTCAAAGGAGATCAACGTTACATGACCCCAAAATGATGCATTTATTATATCCACACAGTTCATCCATTTTGGAGATCATTTTAGAGCATGACCTGAAAAATGGACCACACCACAAATAGCAGCGGGGATAACCATTTTCAACGTTAAAACATTGCTAGGGTCCACTATATCGTTTATTTTCCATCCAATCTGTTCATAATGTCACAAAGACCTGGATTAAGAGGAAAAGCAAATATAATATTGATTTAAAACTTATGTGACCCCCAAAAGGTTTCAATGATAGACGTTCAATCCCTTATTGCTATTTGCAGTGTGGTCTACTTGATATTTAGATTTGTCTTATTTATTTATTTTTTTCTCTCAGACCTTAGGACAAGCTTGCCAAATGGATGGGCGGCTTGGATATAACAAATACCTCATCATGGGACCCACAAAACTTGGTGATGTCAACACACCAGCTAGATCGCTGATGTGTGGTACACCAGTATGCTTCCCAGCTAGGTCGAATCAATGGACAATCGATGCTCTTTAATGGACGCGGAGTGCTTCCCACTAATCCGTTTGGGCAGGGCTCCGTGGGATACACCGTGATGTAAGTGTTTTATCCATGCTTTTCACCGCTTTTCTCATATCATTTTAAGGTATTATCTTAAAAATGAGGCAAGTCCAAAGCTCAAGTGGACCACACCAAAGGAAGCTGCAGTGATAATGACAGCCACCATTGAAACCTTTCTAAGGGCCACAATGATTTTTTTTAACCATCCAACCTATTCATAGGGTCATGTGGAAGTGGTGAAGTGAAAACTTAAATATCAGCTTGATCCTAAACTTCTCCACCTCCCAAGAAGTTTTTAATGGTAAACATTCAATCTCCATTTTGTGGTCCACTAAAGCCTTTCAACTGCCTCTTTTTTTTAAAATTATATATTAAAATGATCTGAGAAAATTGATAATGATGTGGATAAAATACTTACATCATGGTGGGCCCCACAAAGCCCTGTACAGGCAGGGATGGAACGCAATCCGCGTCCTTCGTACGTGTATGCATTCTTATAAACAGGTTGGATGACAAATAAATATCACCGTGGGACTGCGAAGGTTTTAACTACCGAAATTATTATTCCCACTTTTTCCCGTGATATTATCCATTTTAGCTTTGTATATATTTTAATTTTGGGCTCAACCCGTTAAATGATCTGAAAAAACGGATGGACGGCGTGGATAAACCAAATAAATGCACAGTGGCCCAACTAAGTTTACTCAGTATGATAAGAGCGTACTGAGTAACGGTACGCGATCCGATTTCGTATTTAAGAGGGACGTGGATTGCGTCCTACCTCCGCACGGACGGATTCTGTTCGAGCAGGGCTCTGTGGGGCCCAACGTGATGTAAGTATTTTATCTATACCGTTCATCCATTTTCTCAGATCATTTTAATATATAATATAAAAAATGAGGCAGTCGAAAGGCTTAACGGACCACAAAGTGGAGATTGAATGTTTACCATTAAAAACTTCTTGGGAGCCGGAAAAGTTTAGCTAGAGCTGGGCATCGGACCGAGTCAAATCGGATTGGGCCCAACTTGACCAGATCCGAGGTCTGCATGGCCTGACCCGAACTCGGTCAGAACCGGGACCGAGTCTTGGTCCTCTGACCCAATCTGATCCTAACCCATGTGGCCCTGGACCGCTCCGAGTCTAACTCAGTCAGGAAAACCGAGTCGGATCGGATTGGCCCAGGTTCGGATCCGATCCAAGAAAAACAAAAAAGAGGAGAGAGAGAGAGAGAGAGAGAGAGAGAGAGAGAGAGAGTTTGTACCTTGATATGACATCGCTTCTTCTTGTTGAATCTGAGATCAGTGTGATTGAGACTGCAGTAGCCATCTAAACACCAGCCTGGAATGGGACGGTTTAAGGAGCACAGACCCACATTACCAGCAATTCAACAAATCCCTAAATCATGTGGTTACGAATGTTCCATCACCACACTCTAGGCCAGTGATCCCATCCAAAAGTGGCCCACCAAATCAGCAATTTCTCATCATGTGTTCAGTACATGAACAGCCAGGCTGAAATAGAATTTGTATGAAGTCCACATCAAAGTAGCATTTCTCCAACAAAGAAATTATTGTTCTTCCTATGGCTCCCTCGCGCCCCACCTGCAATAAATCATGACCGCATGATCGCTGAACAGGTGAGCATATTGCCATCACATGAAAAAAAGAATCAGCTGCCTACAGAGAGACTGTTGTAATAACAAGGAACAGATGATGTTCATGACCCGACATTGCCAAGCCAGAAAAACAAGGGGAACTGTGAAACAGACATGAAAAGCAAAAGGTAATGATGGATGGATGAATACTTGTCGTTGCTCCTCACCTCTGTGAACAGGATCCGTTTCACGGTCTTCACCAAGAACACAGCCATGCAAATGCACATCCATGGCATCATGAAGTAATACGCATAGCTCCAGAAAATCCACCATGATGCATGGGTTTGTCACTGCTGTCCATCCATTTTTCCAAAATCACAACAATCAGACATCCTAGCAATTGATAGGTGGCCAGAAAAACAACAGTTCAAATGAAAATTGGCAATTGCCAATATATAGCAGAAAATTGAAACAGTTGCAATCATCTAATCTTTGACTTTTGGGAATCCAAAGTGGCGACCACCATGTGAAATATCTTTACAACATTTTTTGTAAAAAAAAGGCCACAAATATCTAACCGTTGATTGAAAAATTTACAACATTTTTTGTAAAAAAAAGGCCACAAATTTTCCTAAAAGCATTCAGTCCCTTGCCCTGCCAAATTGCATTGTTATTAACCTCATCCATGGGCAAAACTGAGGTGGCTTCCAAAGGTAAATCCTCCACATCCATGGGCAACCTCATCCACACATTTAAATACTTCTTAAGGCACATGCCCATGAGTTGGATGTTTTTCCAAACCACAAGTTTTTCCAAATGTGGCCTACTTATTTGTTTGGATGTACAAGTCAACTGAATTGCAAGTGTTCCATCTAATCAAGAGATATAATAGGTTGTTTATATCTACTCGAAATATTGCCTAACTATCCATCCCAAATTGTAAACGAGAACCAACATGAAACACCCGTTCACAACTAATCAAGAGATATAATGTTGTACTGAAGGTTGCATCTTTTTTTACAGTGTACAGGAAAGGTGGAGATATGAACTTAGTCAAGAATTGGGAGGTGTGACTTTTATTTAGATCTTGAATATTTAGAAAAATTAAGAAGCTTGTTCTCTTTGCATGAATTGCAATGGTTGTGTGTGTTGTTTCCTTCTAAAACTTTGCATGCGTTTCTCATGCGTGTGGATCACACTACTATACTCATGATCATGATCTTTTGATCATTCACTCAAATGCATAGACCTCTATTTTGGCATTTAGCTTTTGTGCTTTGAATCTAAATGCATTATTTGTTATCAAAGCAAGTTCTATCCTCTTGGGAACTTGAAAAATAAGGTGTTTTTCATTTCTTTTCTCCATCTCCTAGCATTCCATCCCAAACCCATCTTTTCCAATCCCTGTCATTTCCATCCCAAACACTTGCAATTCAGTTATTGAGACAATGTGTTAGATTGCACCATTATTTCATGAAAATATCATGATATTTTGTGCCACATTAGACACGATATTTAGTGCAACCAAGATGTTAAGAAGTTGTATGGATAAAAAATTGTTATGGTTACGGCAAATACCATGAAATTTCATGACTAATCAGTCTAATTTGGTGCAGATTTTCATGAAATTTGGTACCAAACACACTTTAAGCTAAAATTTAAAAAATAATAAAAAAAGAAAAAAAAAAAAAAAGATTAGGTAACATGCATATGCTAACATAAACCGTGTCCAACATCATGTCCAAAATCAAAAGTAAAAAAACCTAACAAATACATACTGACATATAGATTAGGTAAAACTTTCATACATTCAAAACCCTCTATATGATGAATGCCTTTGTGGCATGTAACTAAATGAACCTTGTCCATAATAGTAACCCCCTCCTCCACCTCCACCTTCGTCGCCAGATTCATCCTTCGGTTCTCTTTTTACTGATTCAACTGCAGGAGAACTCTTGGGCCACTCCGAGCTGGATGTGTCCAAAAAATGGTCGTTCACCTCTGCTGAATCGGATGGTGGGGATCCCTTCCCATCGTCGTCATTCACAGATGCAAGAACTTTTTTTAGACGCTTTTTATGATCTGATTTGTACGGGATTCCCAATAGCCTATAAAATGCTGCAAGACTTTTAACAAACTTTGATGGTCTATTTGTGCCTGCTTCAGCATCATGTTGTCTCGGAGGTGGATGTTGTTGTCTGGTACTTCTTGATCTGTATGCCATTTGCATACTTTCTTTGATGGCCTCTTTATAATCTCGTTCTTCTTGCTCCCTTAAAATTTTATCTTGTTCCTATTCTCTACTATGGTGGTTGTGGAAGGCCTGGAACTAGAGCTAGAGCCAGTTGCAGTTCCTCTGCTAAACCCTTCTTCATTTATAAGAGGCCTACTTCTATATATTCTTTGGTTAGTTGTATTGGTTGTAGTTACAGGGTGAGGGTTGTGGGAAGTCTTTGTATTAGAATCGAGAATGACTCCAAATAAATATCGGACCTCCTGAGAAGCTTTGCTACAAGGTGCGGCATCTCCTCCCCGACAAGCCAAATGTAATTTGAGTCGATTTGTTTTGTTGACAAACTGTTTTCCACACAACTTACATTTCAACTTTATCTTTCCATCCTGGGAGTAGGTTTGAACTCCATAATCCCAAATATCGGCCGATGCATCATCTTCCGATGACATATCTACTGTATATCTGGTTAGCTTAGGACAAAAAAAAAAGAGTTATGAATGAATACAATTACTTAACAATATAATAAAAGATTTAAACAACTTTATCTAATTGAATAATACTAATGAAAAAGGAGAAATATTCATCCACCCATGAAACATAACCATAAAACTTAAATGTAACTGTTTTAACAAAATTACAAATAACATGATATAACAAAATTAGAAGACATTAAAATCATATTGCAGCTGCAGGCACTGTCTCTTCTATCTTGTCACTCTCCTCTTCATCGAACTCCTCATCAATAGAGGTCTCTTTCCCCCACATCGGACGCAGCCAATCCTGAGTACAAATGAGCGCTTCAACCGATTCAGGTGTAAGTGGGCTTCTATACTTGCTTACGACCTTACTCCCCATACTAAAAGCGGATTCTGAAGCCACAGTTGAAATTGGAATTGATAATATATCGCGTGTCATTAACGAGAGCACAGGGTACTGCAACTTACCAGATCTCGTCCTCCACCACTCCAAAATATCAAAATCATCGCCCTTATTTAGAACTAGAATATCTTCCTTGAGATACTCTTCAAGTTCTGATCTATGCATTGTGCTTGAGTCCCTTTCAACTATGTATAGTAAGACATGAAATCATCTGTCGTGTCTTCTTGCAATTCATCAACAGCAGAACTAGAACCCACATGAGGAGATTGTTCTTTTGCGGTACACGCATACAAATTGTATAATTTACTGGCTGCACTAGAAATCTTTTCGGCCTCAGCAATACCCATCACACCATACGACCTATTACATATGAAGCCAACGATAAACATCTTGTACCAAGGATCAAGAACAACCGCAACACCCATTAACAGACTACACTCAGACCAATACTTATCAAACTTTACCTGCATACCTATGGTCATGAAGTGTAAAAAGTCTTGTCCACTACTACTTTTACGCAAGGCATCTTTTACCTTCCAAAGTTCAGGCAGAAGTATATTTGCTGTTGGATACTTGCAGCCTGAAAATTTCTTCGTGCTGTTGTAAAAAATAGAAAGGAACTTACGAACTGATTCAGCTCTTGACCAGTCATCTTCAGAAGGTAGCCAAATATACGCACTATCACGCTCCGCATAGTGAGAGAAGGCATGTAACACCTGGTCCATTCGATACTATTTTCCATGCTTATGATGATTGAAGTCCTTAGCTAGATATGGATTGATCATTCATAGTACATACCCAACTGGCCGGAATCCCAAGACCTTGAAACCTATCTTATATCGACCGCCCCATCGCCGCGATCGTGGAGGTACCACCCGTGCATCGGTATGATACTCCGTTAGTGAGATACGCCGTGAAGAATAATAAGTGTATCATGTGCGAATGGCACCATGTATTTCATTTCACACATGTGCACAACACATGTCAAGCACACATGTACATGCCACACATGGGTGAGAGAATCTCTACCCATGTGTGTGATGTCACATACCCATACCTCTTCTCTCTCATGTGCATAAAAGTCAATCTTTCTCCATGCCATACATTATGCATGACCACACCACACCATGTCATCCCATGCTCCTTTAATCCACCATTAATTGCAAAGCATGAATTAAGTACCATAATCCTATCCTAAGCTAATATTAATCACATTAGCTTAACTTAATCAAAAATTTATCCATTTCTTTATAAATACCCCTCCATCCCTTAGCATTTCACCATTTTTCCATAAGAGAGAGAGAGAGAGAGAGGAGTGATCTTGGTGGGCCATCAACTCCATCAATCCCATACCTTTCATCCATCTCAACCATCAATTCCATCCATTCCATACATCTCAACCATCCATCTAATTCATCAAGGTGAGTACACCCACCCTACTCATTCTTATTTTATTTTTGTTGTGTTTATGTATGGTGGAGATGATGTTAATGATGATGTGATTAATGGTGTGGATGGTGAACATAGTATGATTGATGGTGAAGATAATTGCAATAATGATGATGATGCTATTAATGGTGTGGATGCATAGGAGAAAACATATAAAAATCAATTTATTATAGAGTTCATGTGGGACCCACTGATAGTAGGACCCACCAAAATGTTTGTATGGCATCCAAGTCATCCAACCATTGGCCCATTGGGCTGGCCAAACTCACACACACCTACACGTATGTAAAAAAAAAAAAAAAGAGAGAGAGAGACGCTGCTTGCTAGTAGCAGCGTCCCATTAATTTGATTTAAAGGGGCAGGGGCTGTGGGTCCCCAACAGGCCCCACTCATGATGTATGTATTAAATCCACGCCGTCCATTCAATTTTTCAAATCATTTTAGGCGTTGAGCCAAAAAATGAAGCCAATATATTTCTCTGGTAGGCCACACCATCAAAACTCATGTGAAAACATGCTAAAACATATAAAAGTACTTTCTGGGGGGCCCACCTGAAATTTTGATGTATTTGAAACTTGGAATGACCCCTTAACTTAGTGGGACACACGTAATAGACAGACTAGATCGTCCTGTTATGGGCCCTAAATATGAAAATAAAAAAAAGAAAGAAAAAAGTTGCAAACAGCAATGACGCTGTTGCTGCTCTCAGTTGACGCTGGAAAGAAGTGAGCCCCACCACAGGCTCTACCTTGATGTATGTTGAACATCAGCACCGTGAATTTGATGGGTCCCCTCTTAAAAAGGGGTCATGCCAAAAATCAACCGTACAAAGAACTTAGGTGGCTCACACCGTCTAAAATAATGTGCAGACATGGCTAAAACATGTAAAAGCACTTGCTGGGCTCCACCTGAAATTTGGATGCATCTGAAACTTGGACTGTCCCCTCCATCAAGTGGGACACACATAACAAATGGACTGGATCGTCCTATTGTGGGCCCCATATTTAAAAAAAAGAAAAAAAAAAAACTCAACAACGGTGACGCTGTTGCTGCCAGCGTCTCCACTGACGCTGGAAGGAGGTGGGCCCCACCATAGGCCCCACCTTGATGTATGTAGAACATCAACACCCTGCATTTGATGGGTCCCATTTAAAAATGGGTCACCCCCAAATTTCAGCCGTACACAGAACTCAGGCGGCCCACACCATAAATATATATATATATATATATATATATATATATATATATATATATATATATATATATATATATATATTAATAATAAATAATAATTACAAAAAAAAAAAAAAAAAGAGATTTGGATCAATCTGATCATGGGGTATGTGTTATATCCAAACCGTCCATCCATTTGGCAAGTTTGTCTTAAGGCTTGAGAAGAAAAAAATAAGATAGATCTAACTATCAAGTGGGCCACACTACAAAAGTGGCAGGGATTGAACGTAAACCATTGGAACCCTTTTTGGGTCAGAAATTTTGGAGCAGTATGAAATTTGTTTTTCCCCTTAATTCAGGTCTTTGTGACCTTATGAACAGATTGGATGGAAAATAAACGGTATGGTGGGCCCTGTAAATTGTTTGACGGTGAAATCATTATCTCCACTACTGTTTGTGGTGAGGTCCAGATAATCTTCGGATATGATTCATTTTTGGATGGTGCTATAAAATGATCTCAAAAAAAGAAAAGAAGAAATAAAAATAAAAAAAAAATAAAAATAGATGAACTGTGTATATGCAATAAATACATCTCTCTGCACCCATGTAACTTTGATCTCCTTAACTGTCTGTACAACTCGAAGCTCGAGTATGTAAATCACCTGTTAGGTCCACCTGAAATTTGGATGTATCTGAAACTTGGTCTGACCACTCAACCAAGTGGGACACACATAAGGGATGGGCTGGATTTATGAACCACACCTCTGTGGCCCAACAAATAATTATGAATATTTAAGGGAGGGTAACCCTCTCAACTTGTATGTGGTATGACCCACTTTGATGTAGGTGTTATGCCACTTAATCCACCATGGTTATGACATGATTTATATTTAAGATCCTCATCGTTTATCTATTTTATCAACTATTTTGACGATATGTTACCAAGACTTAGGCCCATCCAATGATTAGATAGTCGTACGTTCTGAAATAATGCAAATTAAACTCTCATCATTGAAAATTCATTATGGGCCATCCTGACGATTTATTAGATATCGACCCATATACCGGGTTTCCTTTAGGCCATTATCCTACAGAACAGTCAATCTAACCTGAATTGGATCATACAATACAAGGCTGTGAGGATAAGTACTTAACTATTGAATCCAACCTAAGGCCACCATGGTGTATCTATTTAATCCATGCAGATCATCCACTTCCTCATATCATTTTAGGACTTAGACTAAAATAATCAAAGCAGACCTAAGTCGTAGGTGGGTCACACACAACTCAACCTCATGGGAAATTCCCATGGACTCTACTGCATAGGACCCATTATGAATTCCATTGATATGTGAGCCCAAGAATGTTAAGGCTCATTTTGAGTGAATGCCATGTGGGCCCATCAGTGATAGCCTTGTTTGGGCCAACCATTGGGCATCTTCGATAAGAGTTTGTAAATTCCATATGTGGAATGTATGATGAACTGGTATTGTAATTTTTGAAGTAATGATGATTAATCCTTTAAATGGGCTGATTGTGGACATCCCTTGATCACTTGGCACTTTGGTTAGAGTGCGGCCCCAAGTAATAGGATCATGATACTTGTGTTTAAACTCTTAAAAACATGTTTAATTATAACAAATATATAAACTCTAGTGGTGTGAGGGTGTGATATTACCTGTTTGGCCCATTGATCATGTGGGTATTTGATGTATGTATAGCCACCTAATCATAGGCAATGGTGGAGTACATGTAGTATACGTAGTCATCTAATTGTATGAATGTGAAATACGTACAAGGCCACCTAATCGTATGAAATCAAGTGGCATTGATGGCCATTCAATGACGTAAGTTTGTGCTTATCGATATAGATACCGCCACTTGAATCACATATAACTAAGTTGTACACTAACCGAATGTGATGTAGAGTTATATTACCCAAGCTAATGCTATTAAGGTCCTGGATTCTATACGCTGTGATCGCTAAACCGTAAATGGTACGATGAAACGTGGCTCTTGGCCCTTAACTATGCAGCACCAAATATGAGTCATTAACTATGTGACGTGTGAAGTGGTTGTAGTATGAGACTTATCATAATTGGTGTAGCCATGTATTTGTGGCCTATGGGCAAGGCCCATTGAGATATATTTCTGGCCCATATGATGAGGCTCATTGTGATGTATTTGAGGCCCATGTGTAGGGCCCACCTATTGTGTATTTAAAGCTCATGGGTCGTGAAGCCTGATGTGGTGTATTCATGGCCCATGAGCCAATGCCCATTGCGATGTGTAGTGCACATATGATACGGCCCAGTGTGATGTATATGCGGCCCATGAGTGAGGCCCAATGCGATGAATGTACGACCCTTGTGTGAGACCCGAAGCGATGTATCTGAGGACCGATGTGGTGTGATTTCACCATGATGTATGTATTGATATTTATGTGGGTCATTCCTTGGGGACAATTTTGGTTAAATGTCCACATTGTCGAAGCCGATTGTTGAGGCCGGTTATTGATACTGATTATGAGTATGTGACAGCGCAGCATTATCATACATGCCCATACACATCATCTGCATGTTTGTTATGAGATGTGGTTGACCATTGCATATGTCGTTGGACAGATTGTTATGAGACTCCTTGATAGGCGGAGGTTATCTCACATAAGTGCACGGTATGCGCAGGATTGATGCATGACTGTATTGTATGACTCATGCATCTTGCATTGTGTGCCCTAGCGACATCAGGGCCGTAGCCTCCACAGGTATATCGTGGATGGCCAGATGGGACACCGGAAATATTTGGTTCTAGCATACGGGCGCCATAGATGTCCCTGGGTGAAAATTTCTAAACCTCCGAGGCCAGGAGACGCCCCAATGTCGAGACCGAGTGGATACATGAGCGCCCGAGTGCCGAATACTAGGAGGCCGCGTCTCCCACTGTGTCGTGGTCGGTTGGGAGGGGGTGTGGCCTTACCTGCCCAAGGGTAGGGGGCATTGTTAAGCTGAGTATGACTAGCTTGTGAATGGGTCCGCTATCGATGTCATGCCCTAAACCCAGCGATATTGGCAGGTGAATAGTGAGGTTTCTTACACTCACTTGGGTTGTGTTGTTGGGAAAGGAACAGTGTCATTTGGAGTGTACTAAACCTCGGTGATGATCCCAGGATGAAGCTTCTTGATATGTGGACTTATTGAGCGGGAGTTGCATACTCATTCATTCATTCATTCACTATTCATTTGGGTGCGCACCTATTTGTTGTGTGTACCTTTGCAATGGCCAGGATTTCGGTTGGGGCGAGCGACTAACCTGAGATCAGGAGTTTACCACATTGAGTCTGACTATCCAAATTAGGTATGGGACTATCTTGGATAGAAGTCCCTTGTGATAGACCCCATAGTCTGCGATACTACGTACTACCATCCCGACTTCACTCCAGCATAGTCATTTCATTCGCACCACATATTGCATTGCATCCTCGACATCTGATATTTGACTTTTTATAACTTATCATTTACATGCTGATTTATATTGCGTACTCTGATATTGTATGACTCATGGACTTGTCAGTATTTTCGATATTGTATAATTATGGCATGACAATATGATGATGACGACGTGATTACAGATGCATGTAATATGGTTATGACTGTGGTATGATTTCCTTGTAGCATATTTATCTTGCCTGCTTGTAGGACATACTGCACACACGTGTGTACTCACTAGGCTTTTTGCCTAAGTCTCCTATTTCTCATTTTTTTTCAGGGTTGGAGTAGCTTGGAAGACTTAGCTTTCTTGATGCATTGCATCTATTCTTTAATTTGACAATGTTGACGTTACGTATCTTTTGCAAAGCATTATACTTATAACCATCGGGACTTATGATGGAGAGTGTTGCTTGGTATTTTGATCATGAATCTTCATGCTCAGGTATTACTATGTATATAAAAAAAAATTCAGTTAAAAATCTTCCTTGTGGTGCGCCGAACTCGGGACTTGGTGTATGGAAGTCGAGTACCGAATTCGGGGCATCACGGAAGCTGTCCGTCCCCGGGTTTGGGGCGTGACAAGGCAGGTCTCAAAGCTATCGCTGAATTCAACATTTTAAAAGTTGAATTCCAACGTGTCGTGACATCTAACTTTATTGTTCTCTGAGTTGACAAATTCAACCGCTTCACGATCTCATTCCATGCATGTAATCGTGAAGGTGACCCCCATATGTACTTCACACTCTCTCTTATATTTCGATCATGGGATCGATTGTTTTAAGGCCTTCTTGTACAATTAAATTTAGGATGTGGGCACAACACCTAACATGAAATATCTTTCCATCAAAATACAAGTCACCAGTGGCCTTAAACTGGTTGCGCAAATTCATTATCACGCTATCATTTGCAGAGGCATTGTTTAGTGTAATTGTCGAAATCTTCTTCTCAATTCCCCACTCCATTAGACAGCTGTGTATGTAGTATGAAATCATCAAACCACTATGAGGAGGCGCAAAATAACGGAAGTTTATTATTCTCTTACAAAGCCTCCATTCAGCATCAACGTAGTGAGCAGTTAGAGACATACCCCTTTCGTTGATTGGATGTCGTCCACAAATCTGATGTCAGGCTAATTTAGGAAATCGTGGCTAACTCTCCTTTCAACTTGACCTTCTCGCCTTCATACATCTTCATACACACCCTCCTGCTTGTTGTACGAGAGACCTTCTCGTATCTAGGGTTAAGGCATTTGACTAGTCCAACAAAAGCAGCACTCTCTACCATCTGAAATAATCTTTCATCTGAAATAATTAACTTAGCCGTCCACTCATTCACTAACTCTTTGTCATACTTGTACATGGACACTGATGGACCCCCTGTAGATTGCGAAAATGAAAGTGTTTGTTGCCTTACCCCACTTTTTACTTTTTTAAGACACTTTGCTAGATGTTTCTTCAATATTGTGGTCGAACCATCTGCTTACTTAGCGTACTGACTCTTGTAGTGTTTGCATTGTATCTTCATTTGGTCGTTCTTCAGGATTACTTCTTCAAAATCTTCCCATACTGCCGACCTCTTTTTCGTATTACCCGCAACATGTGACTGTGTGGTACTAGTATCAACCATGTCGACGGGCACCTCTTCATGTTCAACACCTAATCTTTCATCTTCAAGGATCATCGATGATGTAATTGATCGACCACCAAGGGCCGAGGACAGAGTATTGGAAAGACCCCCACTTTCCATCTGATAGTTGAAATATACTAAATCATATTAGCATTAGTAATCTAATGCTAACAGAGTTATACTAAATCCTAAATTAGTTACTCATCCAAGGTTGGATAGATTGTAATACTTTCATATTCTCATTTAAACATCCACGCCGAAAATCCGGCAGCATCTCCCCATGCCTCTCCAGATAAGTTAATCTTACGTTACATTCCAATGCCAAATATCTAAAGCAATGTAAAGATATTTGGCATTGAATATGAAACGAAAGAAACATATCTAGAGAGAAACGAGGAGATGGACTGCGGATTAGGCATGAACATTTAAATAGGTTATATGAAAGTATACTATCTATCTAACCTTGAACTGTCCAAAAAGGAACAATTTGAACGATTTCTATGTCATAAAAAACACACTATATCTATGTATGGCCACATAAAAATCCTCAAACGGATAACTAATTATCTAACTTACAAGTAACAATTAAATCCTAAATTAGTTACCCATTTAAGGTTAGATAGATTACAATACTTTCATATTCCCATTTAAACATCTACGCCGAAAATCCGGCAGCATCTTCCCATGCCTCTCCAGATAAGTTGATCTTACGTTACATTCTAATGTCAAATATCTAAAGTAATGTAAAGATATTTGACATTGGATACGAAAAGAAAGAAACATATCTAGAGAGAAACGAGGAGATGGACCGTGGATTAGGATGAACATTTAAATAGGTTATATGAAAGCATACTATCCATTTAACCTTGAACTGTCCAAAAAACGGGACAATTTGAGCGATTTCTATGCCACCAAAAACACACCATATCTATGCATGGCCACATAGAAATCCTCAAACGGGTAACTAATTATCTAACTTACGAATAACAATCACAAGTCACAATTATAAACCAACAAGTCACAATAATAATTTAAGAAGAAAAAATGTAATACATATTAAGCTAACTATATAATGAGAAAAGCGAAGAAGCAATGTAATACAATTAGTTAATTATACAATTGTTAGCCCTACAAGCACCTTTAGACATGCAAGTTATACAATATTTTCATGATTTTGAAAATGATTTTACCTGGCCCATTTGAGCAGAGTATCAACTTGATTTTTGTGCTTCTAAGAAAATTGAGTAGGGGTGAGAACTGAGAAGTCACTGAAACCAACTATTTGGGGTCAGCCCCTAATCTTATTTTTTTTGCCTCAGATGATCTTTACAGTGCGACCCACCTTTTGCACAGATTGGATTTTCTAAATATGCGACAAGTTGGAGAAGAAAGTGTCTTCTTGTTATATTATGAAACATAAAATTCAACACATAGGATGAAATGTTTGGCCCAGAATCATATTTCTGATTTCTCACTTACTTAGGGCTACCAAATACAAATAGCCCCAATGCTCCATTGAGCTTTTTTGGCACATTGAGCTTTTTGGCCCACCGAGTCGTCTCTCACGTGGAGTAGACTTTGTTTTTGGGCTATTTGTATGGTCTCAGAATCCCAAATCTCTTTACGGGCCAAGCAAGTCTTGGGCTCTCTTGAAATCCAACAAGGTAGGCCTAGGCAATTTAGAAAGATGGCTCTTGCTTTGGCCTTAAGGCACAATGAGCTCGCATTGATGAATGCATTTGTTTGTGGACGGAGTACTTAAGAGTAGCCCTTGTGCACCTTGTAAGGTGAAAAGGACCCTACAAGCCATTCATTTGTTTTTATTTCCAGACACCTCATGTTTATGTCCCTATTCATTTCTCTCTCTGCTAATGGATGTCTCTCTCATTGCATGTGAATCTTTTCCATTTCTTATTGTTTCTTAGCTAGGTAAAAGGAAAATACATTCGGCATGCTAGTGAAAAACAAAAACTAGAGGCTGATACTGATCACCCGATGGTGTGCTCACACAAACCCACAAGAACAGCAACAACAACCACAATGAAAAAATGGGGGAAATCGGTAGTGCTCAAACAATCTAATTTTGGGACTATGCCTTCACAACAGTGGGGTCTACAATTTAGTCAGTTAATTAATGTAAGTTAATGTATGCCAAATGTTCAATTTATGAGTGCTTGAATATCATAAAACTCATCTCCCATTGACATGATTGAGGTTTTTAGCAACTTTAAAACTCATCTGGTTAGCCCTACCCATAGGAGAGAAATATAGGGGTTCTACAAGGATATGACACCTGTGTTGTTTTATTATACGTGTGGCCCACCTGATGCATGGACCTATTTGATTTTTAGGCAACAACATGATGACCCCAACTCATGAGTGGCTCAAATCCCTATATGTAAACTATGTCCATATGTTAGTTAACCATTGCTGCCATCATGTCACGCCATTCCCTTGTGGGGTCCATAGGACCATAAAAAGCACACTAGGAAGTACCAGTGATAATGACACCCACCATTGAAACTCTGTCATAGGGTCCACTCTAAGATTTTATCTGTTTACTTTTTTTATTCATGCCTAAAGGTAGCTAGAAAAACGGATGGACGGCGTGTACATACAATACATGCATGAAGTTAAGCCCCACGGTCAGGTACACACCATGTTGGGTGAGGTCAAGGTGACACCTAATCTACTTCCAACGCTTAAAGTGTCACTACTCTGGACTCCAGTTGCGTGGTGCAGTTCATATCAAGTCCCCAGTGGGTTGACATGGTAAAATTCTATAAGCCTTAATATGATGTATGTGTTACATCCACACTATCCATCTATTTTTCCAAGATCAATTTAGGGAATGAACTCAAAAATAAGGCAGATTCAAGTCTAAGTGAACCACACCATAGAAATTAGTGGGGATTCAATGCCTGCCATTGAAAACTTCTTAGGGGCCATGGAAGTTTTGGATCAAGCTGATATTTGTGTTTTCCCTTCATCCACATTTGTGTGACATTATGAACAGGTTGGATGAAAAATAAACATCATAGTAGGCCCTAGGAATGTTTTAATGGTGGATGTTCAATATCCACTGTTTCCTATGGTGTGGTCCACTTGAGATTCGGACCTACCTCATTTTCTGAAATTTGTAATAAAATGATCTGTAAAAACCGCCGGACAGTGTAGATATACAACACATACATGGTGAGCCCATGGTTAGGGAAACGCCACAGTGTTACTCGGGTAATACTTAATCCACTTCCTATTGCTGCGGAAACTAAACAATTTTCTTGAACTAACAATAGTTTGAGCGTACGTCCACCTTCATTTTTTTAAGGGGCCCACCGTGATATGTTCAGAGATGCACTCCGATCATTAGATGTATAATCCCTTATTGGACTCACAAGCAAAAAAAATATATATATAAAAATCATGCTAATCTATGATTTAAGTGGGACCTTTGATTTTTATAGGGCCCATCAAATAAGAATATAAAATCCAATCGAACCATTAGCTGCCACACCAAATGTTAGGCATGGAACAAAATCTCAAGTGGTGGATGTTGTCAACCCTTAGTTAGACCCGCACATCACGGTGCCAGCTCAAAGCTCTTGCACGTTCCCAACATTGGCAGGGTACGATGCAATCCGCGTCCTTGCATTTAGAGTAGGGCATCGGACCGAGTCGAATGGGGATTCAACAATCAACACCCACCATTGGAAAATAAGAAGATGATTTATAAGAAGAAACTATCAAAGATTCAAATCAAAATAGAATCCTCACCAAAACCTGATTCAATCAAGGAGGATGAGAGGAGACTGGCGTCGGGCGACGGGTAGGTAGCAGAATGGACGTTGAAGAAGAAGAGGAGAATGGAGAGGAAGAACCGAAGAAGATTGTCCGTCAGGTAGGCAGCAGATCGTCGGGCAGCAGCGCTCGTCCGTCGTTCGGATGCGGTTAGGGTAAGAAAAGAGGGGAAATGGAGAGACAGTAAAAAAAAAGAGGTTAGAAATGTTAGGGTAAAAAAAAACTGAAAAAGATATTTTATAGCACCCGCCCGCCGTTCGGGTCGGGTATACGGGTCGGGTCGGGTCGGTCCGGACATAGGGCTATCCGGACTCGACCCGAAAATAAACGGATCTGTAAATTCTAACCCGATCAGGCCCGATCTTGACCGTCGGTTTTGTTCAGAACGGGCCTGATCGGGTCTGATCGGGTCGGATCCGACAGATCGGGTAAAAAATGTGCACCTCTAAGTTTAGCATCAATCCAATATTTAAGTTTTCACTTCATAGGCTTCCATATGACCTTATGAATAGGTTGGATGGTAAAAAAAAATCATTGTGGCCCTTGGAAAGGTTTTAACAGTAGCTGTCAGTATCACTGCAACTTCCTTTGGTGGGGTCCACTGGAGCTTTGGACTTGTCTAATTTTTAGGATGATACCTTAATATGATACGAGAAAAGTGGTGAACAGCGTGGATTAAACATTTACATCACAGTGGACCCCACAGAGCCCTACCGTCCGGGCAGACGCAATCTGCGTCCATGGATGAAGGGACAAAAATAAATCTAAGCTTGATCCTCTGCCGCCTCGAGAATTTTTGAACGGTAGAAGTTCAATTCACACTGTTTCCTGTGTCGCGGTCCATTCGATCTCTAGATATGCTTTATTTTTGAGATCAACCCATGAAATTATCCAATAAAATGGACGGACGGAGTGGATAAAATAAATAAATCATAGTAGACATCCCGGAGTTTACTCAGTACGGTAAGCGTACGGAGTTACTCAGTACGAAATCCGCTTCCCTTAAATACAATCATGGCCCACCTAGTGAGTGGATCATGGTGGGCCCCACCGTTTTAATGGTACAGATGCCCTAAAATGATGAGTTTTAAGCTGGAAAGATGGCATGACGACACAGGTGGTGGGGATCAGTCACGTAAATATAAGAGCAGAAATCGACAAACCGCCATATCAGTACTCGAGCGGGGACGAAGCCCTAACGAACGGCTCCCTCTCCCGCCATAGCAGTTATCGATCAGAAAAATCCTAACGAACACCTGCTCTCCTTCTCTTCCTTCCCTCTCCCCTCCACTCCTCTTCTTTCTGCAATGGCGCCTTCTCAGTCTCATCAAGTTAAATCCCTCAACAAATCTCATGGCCGCAGGCGCTTCGTCGTAAGCTCTCAGAAGACCTAATCATCGTTTTCCCCCGTTTTGAAGCTGTTTCAAAACCCTACAAACTGCTTGTGTTCATTCATTTACGATTATGGTCTTACTTTTTTTTTTTTTTTTTCTTTTTTCAGTTCAAGAATTTCGCTCAGAGACTGGAAGAAATCGAGATTGATGTCTACCGCAATCTCGACACGATCAAATCCGAGCCGTCGGATGGTTCTTCATTCTTCCGAGAGAGCCTTCTTCATTGGCGGGTAGGCGCCACCATGCCCTGGTTTTTTTGATTTCCGTTACTATTTTAGCTGAAAGTAAAGGCGTTCCCTTTTTCTTACTGAACTCTAAAATATATATAGAAAATGAGGTCGTTCCTTGACAAGTTGTTGGAGGCTTATTCTACAAGTTATTCACTTCTGAGTGAAAAGTTATTCGCCTGACTGTGAAAGTTATTCACCTAATTAATAATCTGCTTACTCACTTGCTTATGCTCCATTGCTATGAGGGGCCCACCGTGTTGCATCCATGCCATTCAACCTGCACATTGAGCTCTACCACAATGATGGGATGCATCACCTATCCTATCATTAGTGGGTCACACCATAGAAAACAACGGACAACCACCCAAAACCTCCAAATTCACATGGTGGCGACTTCTCAACCATACACTTGGCATAGTGGCTTGTTAATCCACACTCTTCAAGTTGATGACCAAATTGTGGATGGAGTATAGCTAGAAAGGTATACCTAACAAGATGATAACTACCATCTGAGTTTGTCCATGGAAATTGAACCACTCACTGTTTTACTTTTATCTGTCCATTTTACAGCTATCCATTTTGATGGTTAGGATTTCTTGATCAGTGTGATTTTAGAGAGATGCTCTATCTCCAATGTCACCCACCAATTGGATCGCGTGGATAACTATCCATGGATCCCACATATGAGGAGGATGAGTCATAGCCATTTAAAAAATTGTGAACTTTTACAAAAGTCTAGCCGTTACCCTCTAAAATATGTTTCCTTTTTTTTTTTGTGTGTGTGTGTGTGTGTGTGTGTGTGTGTGTGCTTCTTTCTTTGTTTTCTTTTGTGTTGATGAATGGAAAATCTCTATTAAAAGAGGGAATAAAGGGATACAAAAGACATTGCGGATGACTAGGAATGAGTGTTGCAGCCGCTAGAGTATCCCGTTGCACAGTAAATGTAGCCATATACGTAATCTGTTTGGTAGTGGATCTCCCTTGCCCATTGCTAGCTTCAATGGACCCAATGCTTGGAGCAATGATACCTCATCGTTAGTCTGTTGTTTCTTGCTGTGCGAGAAAGGCTAACTCAGCCTTCCCGCTCTTGGACGTGCAACTATGGGAAGAGCACCATGGTTTGGGTCCTAGGTGGCATTGTCTAATTGCCTCTCCATGATGAATGAGCTAAGAGGCCTTTGAGTTAAGGCTCCCCTACAAATGTCGTTGTCATTTCTGTTGCCGTAGTCGCTCCATCGTTACAAAGTCCTATCACGCCTTTTGAATTGCCTAAGCCGATGGCATGGGATGCCCATGTGAGCCTGATGCCTCAACCCTAGAAGAGGGTCCAAGGGAGAGTTTTTAGACCAGTTTTCCAACAATGAGGAAGGAAGCACTCCAAACATTTGTAGGATATTTCACTAGCATGGTGAGATGATGTGAAAATGGAGCACATCTGTTTGGGAAATGGTGACCTCTATTCTCTAGGTGGTGGTTGGTGAGGATTTTGTCAAGGCTAGAAGTCGAAAAAATATGAAGGGGAAGCTGGAAAGGCTTTGGGGGATGTGGTGCACTATCTCATGCCATCATCCCCCCAAGGATTTTGCAACAATCATTGATGAGCACCCCTTCACAAGGAACTAACCTGAAAATTAATGGGAAAGTCCTCCCAACCCATAAATCCTTTCAGAGCCACCCATTTTCTCCTATCCCAACCGGGCAATGCCTTCAAAGACACCTTGCACGAAATATCCCTAGTCTCCCAATCAGAGGCATCATTAAATTTGTTTACTAAAGTTTATGAGGTGGATCTTACACCCCTTTCCCATAGAATATCTCTTGGAGTCATTGTAGCCTTTAAGCAGCCTTCATTGCAATCTTAAATATAGATAAACAACAAACTTAAAATTAGCAATTGTATTTTTTGATGGAAAACTCTTAAGATTTTGTTATTGAAAAACGTGGGACATGGTTATTAAGAAAGTCGAAAGAAAGCTTTCAAGTTGGAAAAGTAGGCATCTATCATTGTGGAGAAGATTCACACTAACCAAAACTGCTATGCCGAATTTGCGTCTTTACTTCATGCCTCTTTTTTGGTGCCTAAGGTGGTTTTGGACAGAATTAGAGAGGCTAAGGTGGGATTTCTTGTGGTAGGGTGCAGAAGTGAGAAGTTTCATTTGTTGAAGTGGGAGGTTTGCTACCCCATATTGGGAGGGTGGAGCAAGAATGAGGAAGCTGGAAGATAGGAACTCAATTTGGTTACTATTGGAGTGATTTCTTATGGCAATGCATGCTTTTTGGGCCCCATTAAATGAAAACTTATTATGTAATGCATTTTTTTACAATTTTTTATTCCTAAATATGTAAATATGTCTATTTAGGCATATCCTGAAGTTTCATCGAAAAATTCCACCGTTTTCCCCATGTTTCCCCCATTTCCCCCTTTTTCTAGTTATCGGCAATATTATCGACGATAACGATATTTTATCTCCAGCCAGCAAAACTTGTAGCGATACCGACAACTCGAACACCGGTTCTCACCACATCAAGGAAGCCAAAATGCTTCATCATAATATTATCTTCCTTGCACCTTGTGCATTTCAACATTCTTTAAATGTGGATATCATTTGATGCTTCCTCCCGATGTTGCTTTTGCTGATGTTTTCCTTGAACATGCTTCTAACAGTGTTTTAAATACAGTGTAGCGTATAGTGTAGCGTTTGGCCCTTAATAGCGTGTAGTGTAAGCTACACGATACTTAATATTTTTAATAATAAATAATAAAAAAATATGATAAAATTACAAAATGCATAATTCCTATGAGTTTTTGACTGTGAATTTGGATCATCAACTACATATTTCTATGCAAAATCTCAAATCTCTCCGTCTCTATGCCTTTAGACATTCTCTAAGTGTGACCTTTTTTTTTTTTAAAAAAATAAAAAATATTGAAACATCACAAATTCACTATATGGACCACAATTTGTATGGTCTGGATTGATCAAGGCGCTCTATCCACGATATGGACCATAATTTGGATGGTCTAGATTGATCTAGGTGCTCTATCCACGATATGGGCCATAATTTGATGGTCCCTATTGATCTAATGTAGTGTCATGTGTGATGGGGATAAGTCACCGCCATTTTAAAATAGGTGTTGAACTAACATAGAAGAAATACTTAAAAAAGAAAAAATGAGATTTTAGGTATTGTGCGTGCACTGCATGCTATGCTATGCTACATGCCCTGTAGCTAACGCTACTAGGGAGCTATGCTACCTGCATACGCTACATGGTGTTTCAGCCATGCTACATTACATAGCATACGCTACACGCTACCCTACGAGCACTATTGAAAACACCTGCTTCTGTTTTTTTTTTTTTTGCATTGTTTTTTCATATTTTCTCAGCTAACCATATTTGTTATTTATTTATTTTTCTATTTGTGCTCCAAACCAGGAATTGAATACTGCTGAGGACTTCATTTCATTTTATGAAGAAATGATGCCATGGGTGCAAACGTTGCCTCAGATTTTATTGCAAAAGGAAACTATCGTTTCAAAACTTATTTGTAGATTGAAAATGGAAGCGAAATTATCACTTGAACCCATTCTCAGGTATGTGAAAGCAGTTTGTATTACCATGCTACTTGATGTATTTGTCTTACGGTACGCTTTTGTAGGTGTTTGTATAAACAAGAGTTGACTGTTAGAATTATCAAATTTTTTTTTTTTTTTTCTTCTGAATTATGTTTTTTTAAAAAAAAAAAAATTCTGTTTTTGTGCCATGATATTTCAGAGAATGTATGTTCTTCAACATTATTTTGATGAGTGTGTGAAATCTATTAATAGAGCAAAGGAAAAGAAACATCAAAGAAACAGAAAAAAAGAACATTGGCAGCAAGATGCTGCCGTAAGAACAGCTGAAAGAAAAACAAGGACTAGCTGTACAAATGTAACAAAAGATCAGATCTGAAATCTCCCTCTTTTGCAAGAGTGTCTGCTTCCGAGTTTGCATCTCTTGGGATTTGACTGAAGGAGAGCACCCCATACACATACTCTAGGTTCCCCAACAATGTCTGCAATTCTCCAAGAATATTGATTCCCATTAGCCCACAAGATGCACTTGATGAGTCTCTTTCAAAAGAAACATGGCTGAGATTCAAGTGAACCGCCATTTTATATGCTTCAAGGAAAGCAGCTACCTCCACAAAATGGAATCTCTGATGCGTAAAGGACCTGAAAGTTTTGCAATCATGTATCCCTGACTGTCGTGACTATACCTTCCACACCTAGACATCTCTCTTTTTTTATTGACAGAAAACATCTCTTATTGTACTACGTTTAATGCTTCAATAACAGAGTGGCTAAGAAATGAAACGCAATCTCCTTGCTGCTTGTGCAAAAAATCAAGGTGCCATATGCAAGAATGATTTTTGGAGACCTTGATTTTTCACGAGATTTGAAGGAGAGAGTGATGGCAGGCAAGTGCAAGAGAACAGTGGTGCAAAATGGGTGGCCTCCTAATCAATTCGCTTAAGCTTTGGTGGTTGCTCCTTGAGAAATTGGGGAATGGCGGGAGTGGGTGGCTTTGTTGAGATGACCGAGAGGATAAGGAAACTTGTTTATTTGGGTCCAGTGGCAGTGAGGGACTCTTACAAGTCCAACCTTAGAGCATTCGTTATGTTTTTGAAGCTTTTCAAGGATTTGTTCTTGTTTTTTTTTTTTTTTTTTTTTTGCTTTTCCAATCTTAGAGCATTCGTTATGTTTTTGAAGCTTTTTCAAGGATTTGGTATCCTCAAAATGGAGAGCTGGAACTTCTACTTTAGCTTGTATTATCAAAGAAGCTTTCACACTTATTCCTAGTTGAGCAAATCGTGAGGTGGATCATTTGGCTAAGATTGCTTTATGTAGGATTGACTTGTTTGTAGGCAGTCACTACAAGCACTTTAATGCTTCCTTTCTGTGGTGTCAGTGTTCTGTTATTCATAAAAATAAACTTAAAAACCTTCATCATGCCATGCTATGTTAGAAACTTAGAATAGAGCAAGGTATGTAAAAACAGTAACGTAACGGTAACGGTGGTCACCGTTATGCACTATGGGGTCGTTACTGCTGTTACTGAAGAAATGGCCTTTTATGGCCCTGCAACTGTCCGTTATGGGGCAGATAAAAGGTTATATATATATATATATATATATATATATATATATACGTCCGTTACAGCCCGTATTGTAACAGAAATGGTGGTGGCTGTTATGACCATCAATTTTTACGGAATACCATGGAATGGAGAGATATTTCTAATGATTACATCTTGATGCATGTAACACTATTATGTAGAATGTTGTTTGAGTAGTTTTCCCATTTGATGTGGAGTGTAGAATATGCCCTTTTCCTATTTGAATTCCTCTTTTGTCAATTCAGAGTATGTTGTTCGATGAGAGTGCGAAGTAACTGGGATTATGTTTCTCCAGGTTGATTGCAGCTCTATCAAGGGACCTCCTAGAGGAGTTTTTGCCGTAAGTGTCCTATCTTTTTCTTTGTAACATCCTTTTTTCTGTAAGGCATTTGCTACATGTCCATAAAAAGAAAGGATATTTGGTGCATATCTTTTTCATAGGTTCATCCTAATTTTTGTGTTCTTAAGTGTCATCCTCCTTTTTTTGCCCCTTTAGCATTAAAGTTTTAATTATGCTAGCTTTGAGATGCTGTTTTCTTTCCGCTGCTCTAACCGCCTGATTGCTTTCCTTGATTTTTTTTTTTTTTTGAAGGAAAACTGATTTGGTTTTATTAAAAAATTGCCTTGACAAATGTCATTGCAGAAAATAACACAACCCCAAAAATCACAACCTGAGCAAAGTTTGTAATAGATGCCTTTTGGCTGACATGGAATTTTCTTGCATTCAAATCATGGACGTTTCTGATCGAAGGTTTAGAGACTCAGTACTGATGGCTCACTTGGTCATGACTGGAACCGATATGACTTGATGAGATTGATATGATTTGCCTTGCTCTATTCTTTTAGATTTTATCTTTCTCAAAAAAGTATAAGTTTTCAGAAAAAAGGACAGGAGGATTTATAAAATGACCTGCCAATTGTCAATTGAAAATGAATTCACACTAAAGATGATTGAGTTTGGTATACAAAGTTTCAGCCCCTGCACTGAAACAGCAAGTGACTTTTATGGGTTGGCTGTTACGTATTTCTATTGGACGACTCAACCAATATAGATAAGTGTCAATCAACTCAGTTTGGGCTGATATGAGTCGCCTGTTGTATTGGTGTCACAACTGAGATTTTTAAGTTGCCAGAAGCTCTTTATCTTGTTTTTGATGGCCTTACATTTTAGAATTTTCAGTTCTTGCTGATTGTAAATCTTTGGCAGCTTTATGCAGAGGATAGCAGATTCATTAGTGGACCTCCTTAAAAATGGCGGTGATAGGGAACCTGACATCCTTGAGCAGGTTAGAGTTCATATACTTTATTTTATTTTATTTTGAACCACTCATATATATATGTAGTCAATGGTTATTAATAATTTGATCTGGAACTCCTGATTTACAGGTTTTTACATCTTGGTCATATATCATGATGTATTTGCAAAAGTATCTTGTGCGGGATGTTGTTCTTGTTCTCAAGTAAGTAAATATTAGTTATTCAAATTCCATTCGAAACTTAAAAAATAGCATTGCATTGAACATAAATGCAGAAATATGCTATTTTTTAAAGGACAATGAGTTTATTTTATTGAAAAGCTGCTTGATAAAAATCAAGACAGCAAATAATACACAAAAGAATACATCCAAAATGAGAATACCAACATTACAGGAACATAGATGAAACATCAAGAACATTGATGTGTTTAACCCCAGATGCCCATTCTATAGCATCCCCTTGATTTCCACATTACTACTTCCCACGGCCCTTATTCGTTGAGGAATCATCACTGGTTGCGTTCCCCCCCAAATATTCCATAGGACTGCAAGCATGATCAATCGCGAATACACTAGCCGCTCCTTAGTAAGCACTACACCATGCCACATGCAAAGCCATTCAACTACTGATTGTGGCCTCGCCCAGTCGACACTGAGATCTTTAGAAAGGCCATCCACACTGGATGCACAAAGGAGCAATGAATGAATAAATGATCAACTGACTCTGCCTTGTTCATGTATAGAAGACAAATATTGGGTAGAATCATGAACCTTTTTGGAAGATTGTCTATGGTTATGATGCTCTTCCTTCTACCAACTAAACGAAAGATGCCACCTTGGAGGGAGCATTGTAGAACCAAAAAGCATTGAAAAACTCATGTCTTCTTGTATTCATCGATTTCCAAAGCATCATGTAGAAGGACTCGACTGTGAATTTACTGTGGATGGTTTTTTTTAGAACTACTTGACTATATTTATGAAGGAAAGAGCAAAAGTTTTTTCTATATTTCAATTATTTCATGCTGAGATTAGAAATCAATTACAAAAACAGATCCTGCATTCAAATAATGAGGGAGAATTCTTTCAATAATATTTACGGAAGCATGGAAACTTACACTAGACATCTTGAAGTAACCCAAACTCTTTTATTTAAGATTAATGTACCAAGGTATTTTTGGGGAGGTGCTATACTGACTACATGTTTTCTCACCAACCGTATACCCCCATCTGTTTCAAAGAGAAAAGTTCCTCTCAAAATTCAAGTCCCGAGTGCATTTTATTCCTCTCCCTCTAAAGGTTTTTGGGTGCATGTTTTTTGTTCATTGTTTGGGACCTGTGTTTGACAAGTTACATGTCTCAACATGGTACCGTTGATATTGTCTCTCCGTAAATAGTTCGTATGCCCTGAATCCTGATGTTACTTCTTTGAATCAACTCCGCTCTTTCCATCTGAGTATTGGAAAGGACACAGGCACATTGTGTAAGGTTGTTTTACCTGTTTCCAACACATCACTCTTTACTAATCCATATACTACTTGGCCACTCTAGGTATGCACTAGATGGAATAAAGGTGGTGGTGTGCTGCCTGTCCTTCATGCTTCTCAACCGTGGTCTTCCATGTCCATAGATCCATTGCTCTCTCCGATCTTAGATGATCTACTAATTGCTTTACATAAAGGTGCCCGATCTTGCACTCATTCATCCAATCTCCAACTATGTTTTTGTACATCATTTGTCTCGTGTTCCTTGTCATCCGTTTTTATTCCTCATTCCTTTTAGGAAGCCCTGTCCAGTAGTGGTTAGGACCAGTCTATGGATGACGAGATGCAAGCATTGCATTTTAATGGGACATGGGAGTTTTTTTTTTTTTGGTTACACACGCACACACACCCCACACACTCACGCTAGCTAGTGGAATTTCACCACCTATGGGGTACTCGAACCCTTTACCGGGTGTTGAAACTCCTGAGAGTCTACCACCCGAGCAAGAGTAAGGACCCATTTTAACGGGACATGGGAGTTGACGTCATTACTCGCAGATAAGTGAGCTATGGGGCGTAAATGGGTTTACCCCATTAAGTATATTCCAGATGGTCTTGTTTTGCAATTAAAGGCTTGTCTTGCAAGACGGTTCACACCAACCTTTGGTGTGGATTATTTTGAAGCTTTTCCCCTGTGGAAAAATTAAATTCTATCTGAGTTATTATCTCTATTGTCTCAATTTTGAACTGTCCTTTACATCAGTTGGATGTTAAAAATGCATTTCTGAATGGAGATCTATATGAGGCAGTGTATGTGAAGCAACCTCGTGGGTGTGTTGCTTAGGGGAAGTCGAATAAGGTGTGCAGGCAAAAAAAGGTCAATTTATGGGTTGAAGCAATCTCCTTGGTCATGGTTTGAGAAATTTAGTCAGGTGGTGTTAGAGTTTTGATTGGTACGGAAACAAGCTGATCACTAAGTTTATGTTAAGAAAGGTAAGGGTCCATTTGAGATTGTGATGGTTGTGTATTTTAAAGACATCGTGGTTGCAGGCATTGATGATAGTGGCATAAATGGGTCTTAAAGCATATCTAAAGCATCATTTTCAGACCAGGGACTTGGGCAAGCTGCAGTGTTTTCTAGGTACTAAAGTGGCCAGGTTCATGGCAGGAATTAATTTGTCCCAGTGAATGTATTTTACAGACTTACTATCAAAGACTGTTTTGCTTGAAGCCAAACCTGTTGATATTCTTATGGATCCTAATCATAAGCTAGTTGTGGATAAAGGGGACGTTGATGATCCAGGCAGGTATTGTAGGCTGGTTGGCAAGTTCATATACTTTAAAATCATCCATCCTGACATAACCTTTGTTGTGGGTGTTGTCAGTTGATTCACGCAGGTTCCTATAACTTCTCATTGATTTATCTTTTTGTGAAAGAAGTTTTTTTTTTTTTAACACACACCACATGGGTACTCGAACCCATGACCCCATGTTGAAACACACAGGGTCTACCACTAAGCCTTGAGTAGGGACCCGAAAGAAGGGAAAGGGTTGTCAGTATTGCAATTGCAGGTATTGATGATACTTTCAAAAGGTACCATCAATACATTATAACTTATAATGGAGATACTTGTTATGTGATATTTAATAATATTTTCGTTGACACTTGGAAGTCTAGTGACTTTCGGGATGTTTCGTTTCGACCAAAGTCGATACTGATGTCGGCTAATGCTATCATTACTACGAACACTGGTTATTGATGATGGGTGTGGTTCATACAACTATATGACCCATCTAAGTCAAGCCCTTGGCCGAATCCCTCTTGTGGGCCCCACCTCACATGGGTCTTGCCTCACACGAGCCACTCACCTCGCACGGGCCGCACACATCGAGTGTGCCCCCGCTTCACACAGACCACCCCACTCGAGCTCGGTGAGAAAATGTTTATGCATTAATCACCCTCGGTGAGGAGTCTTGAACACGAGACCTCCCACTCTGATACCACTTTTGATGCAGGACGACTAACCACTTGCTCTAAAAGCTTAAACTGATAGTGTAGCAAATCAATCCTTTTATCTCATAGCCCAGGTCAGGCCCTCGACCGAACCCCCATCGCGGGCCACACTTCACATGGGTCTTACCTCACACGAGTCACCCACCTCACATGGGCCGCCCACCCCGAGTGTGTCCCCGCTTCACACATGCCACCTCACTAGAGCTCGGTGTGAAAATGCCTGTGCATTACAAGGTGTAAAAAGCATATGCATATTATAAGAAGTCAGGGGCAAATTGGTCTTTTTATTGTTTTTATTACTTAATGTATACAAGCGAAGTGGAGGGTGCGTCCAAACTTAACCCTTCATTCTTCTTTCATTCTCCATCTCTTTTTTCTCTTATTGCTTCTTTGTGCTATCTTTCTATACCAAACTACACTTTCAAAATCTACTCCGTACATCAAATGCAACTCCTCATGTACATTTTCATCACAAAACTCAGCCTGACCTAAAACTTGGTCACAATACAAGGAACAATGTCAAATTACACCGAAACCCTCCTAAATTGATGCGGTGTGGCCCACCTGCATTTTGGATGTCTGATTTTTGAAGAATCTCTTCAGCCAGGTGAGTGAAGCTGGATGAACGGGTTAGATGGGAATTGCACGCTATTGTTCGTCTCACACACAAACTTATGGTTGGTATCCCATTCCAAAATTTCCCCATGGTGTGGCCTGGGTAGTGAATGGCAGATATTTCACCCCAAGGTGTAATGTTGAGATCTGCACCTGATGGATGAAATTGGTGTCACACACGCACACAAGGTAGGCCCCACATAGCTTGAGCATTGTACCCTTGCTTACAAACAAAACTCGTAGAGGATTTCAGTCCTTATACACTTGTAATACATATGAGAAGTTTGTAGTTCGCTCCCACTTTTTACAGCTGCTTCTCCCCCCCTCTCTTGCGCGTCTTGCAATCGTGTCCTCTGCAATGCCACATATGCTCTTCATTACAATCATCCATGGAAATACATATAAAAAGATGGCATTGAGGCAACGCCACCTTTCTGCATAGGTAGCCTTGACAAATTTCTTTTCTCTATGTTATTTCCTCATGACCTTAGTGTTGGGCTTTCTCTTTTTAGGTTTTGATTATACATTCACGTACGTATGTGCTCATAGATTCCCTGGAAGCTGTTCCTGTGATACTACTAACAAACTGTCAAGATTCTGATGGTCAATTTGAAAATAGAAAGTTAGAAGAACTAATTACTGATGTTTAATTTCCAATCAGTTTGCATGCAGTTAACATGGATTTTATATTTCTCTAACTAATTGAACCCTAAGTGCTTTTCCTTTTTTCCCCCCCTTTTGCATTCTATGTTGAAGAATTACAATTCGTCTGAGGTATTACCCCAAAGATTATGTCCAAGAATTTATGGCAGAGGCTATTTCATTTTTGCTGAGAAATGCACCGAATGAGCAACTTATAAAAGGTATATTATTGTGCTGTTCTTTTGTATACTTCCATAAACTCATCATGAACATTTGTTGAAATGTGGATTGCAAAAACATGTGACAAGATGTCTTACATACTGCAGTCACCATATCCTACATCTAATATATTATTAGGTTATGCAGATTATTTTTCCACATCCATATCTCATCATCATGGTCATCATTGTAATCATCATGCTTGTTAGTCGATTGACCATGTTTGGCTGCGAAGACATCTGATTGTAGGCATTTGTAGAAGGCAATGTGATAATAAACTCAGAAGTGACAAGGTGGTTTGAAGTGATAAGTTGGTTCGAAATAGTTCAAAATCAGCGTAAGAAAGAGTGAAATGCTTGGCATCCTTCTCCTAGAAGGTGTGGAGGTTATGGTTAATGTCTTCAGGTGTAAGACTGTTTGTTTCTGTCCACCTATCTTGTGTGGTTAAAGGTGCTAGGCACACGGGGCATCCCAGATGCACTTGCCCCTATGGTGCCCGAAACACCTAGGTGGACGTGTCAAGATTCCGTGCGCAATTTTTTAATTTATATAATAAGCACTGATATTTTATGATTTATAGATACAAGTCTTAAAAAAAAAAAACTGTCAATCCTATTCAATTTCTCTTAGCCCAAAACCCCATATCCCCAATTTTGTCAAAATTCCCTAATTCTAAAT
This sequence comes from Magnolia sinica, assembly GCF_029962835.1. Classification (NCBI taxonomy): domain Eukaryota; kingdom Viridiplantae; phylum Streptophyta; class Magnoliopsida; order Magnoliales; family Magnoliaceae; genus Magnolia; species Magnolia sinica. The sequence goes on from NC_080586.1 coordinate 76,763,449, forward strand.
CCTAATTTTCCAAATTTCCCAAATCCTAACCCAAAAATTTCATTTTTCCACTCCCTCAATTTCACCAATCCAAAGCTACAATTTTGCGAAAATCCCTAAAATTTCCAAACCCTATAATCCAACCTTTAAAGTCCCAAATCAATCTAACCTAAATTATCAAATTCACTGCATATCTCTTGTATGGCACCAACAAAAGCTCAAATTGCTTTCACGAAGTCTAATCTGATGACTTAATATGCTATTTAGAAGAAGAGATAAATGAGAAATAAAATATATAGAAAATTGTCGAAATTTGGGGAAGAATATCTCAATCTTTAATCTCGAAGGAATCTTATCTATTTTTACCGTTATTGGTCAGTAAAACTGCAAAAAACCACACATATTATCGGTACCCGACTTAAAAAGCCACATGTACTGTAGGAGCATCTAGATGCACTTAGGTACTAGGTGCGTCAAAAGTAAATGCCTCTCCTGGGGTCCAAGTGAAGCATAATAGGCCCAAAATGCCTACGCGTGCACCTGGGTTGCCTTTGATCACACTTGCTCTTCGATGCGTATGGGTAAGCTGACAAAGTGGTTCTGGGATCCATAGCTTGAAAGAGTTGAAATAAAACTCTTAGCATAGAAGAGCAAGTACCTATTGTTTGGAGGTCGCATCACTTGTATCAAAGCTGCCCTCTGAAATTTTGTTGGTTTATTTTTCATCTTTACTGCAATTCCCTGTTAGCATTATTTGACGTGTTAAAAACCTTCAAAGAGATTTTTTATGGAAGGTATGGATGAAAAAAAAAAGTTCCATTTATTGTGTGGTAGGCAGTTTGCAATCCATAAATCTATGGAGAGTGCTATTAAAGGATCTAAATTTTATGAATCTAGCATTGTTGGGGAAGTGGCTTTTGGAGGTTTGGCACAATAGATAGTCATATGTGGAAACAAGTTATCGAAGTATAGAATGGAAGTTGGTTCACATATGCTTTGCCCTTTATTGAGCCTCGAGTGTTTGGAAGGTTGTAATGAGGAGATTCCAAGAATTCATGAAAGGGCTTCAGTTTGAACGGGGAGATGGTTCTTGAGTTTGTTTCCTGGAAGATAATGGCTCACTGAAAATCCATTTCCCATTTCATATGGAGTTCAGCTATCTCATAATTCTCATTTCTCATCTCACCTCCCAATCGGGGGAACTTATATCTCAATGTTTGAGTAGGTAGCGACAGTGTTCGAAATATCGCTATCGTGTTATGTATCGCACCCTTGGGATATACAAACGTATCGGTTATTGCATGGGATATATCGGTTGTATCATGCAATGTATCGCTGTTGTTGGAAACATGGGGAAACATTGGGAATTGGTCGAATTTTTCAATAAAACTTCAGTGATTGTTAAAAAAGGTATCAATACACTCTTATAAATCAAAACATTATAAACAACAAGTGCACATAATCGGTTTTCTTTGTATGGGGTTCTAATCTATGCACTGTCTAACTGAATTGATGCAAGTATATTCAAAGTCTATTCATATAATTTATAATGTAAGAAGGCGTGCGAAACACAAGCAATACATTCAAAGCAAAAGAAGAATCACTAGATCAGGTTACATACTTGTTTGATTTTATGTTTGGACATAGATTGCAACCGATTTGCGAGAAATTGATTTTTTTTTTTTCAATTTTCCACAACTCAGCCCCTCTCCTCCAAATCTCAAAATCAAAACTCCCAAAACATGAAAAATCATGGATTTATAACAATTTGACACTGATTTAACATGATTTACAGAAAAAAAGGATCGGAAATCGAAAATGCTCACCAGATCAAACATGTGTGATATATCCCACCACTTGTACGTTTCGTATCGCATAGGTGGGATACAAGATATATCGTCGGACATATAAGGCCGATATTAAAACACTGGTTATAGTGCATGTGGATGTGGTATAAAGTATAAGACATCAACATGCATACAGTTTGGTTTTTTTTATCATGCACTTTGTTCATAGGTGTTCATATGAAGTAACACATAACATGTTGTCATGGATCATTACTGTATTGGTTTTGGTGCACTCCGATCTGCCTTCACTCTTGTGAGTATATCTACACTATATGCAGGGACAATGTTTGTAGATCTTTTTTTCCATGCATTACTTTTTTTTTATCGGAGTTGGACTTAGTAATTGCTAGAATGCTTTAGGTGTTAGAAAGATCATATTTGAAGTTGCAAAGAAACCCTCATCCGAGCGAAAAGTTGGAGTCAGCTCTTTGTTATGGCATGTTTTGAGAGGAACTTCATCAAGATTGCACTCAAAAGCCAAGAAAGTGTTACGGTTGTTGATAGACAGTTCTACTATTGGCATTGGCGACAAATTTACACCAGGTAAGATCTCCTTGTCCTTCAGTTAACCTTCATCGTCATGATGTGTTGCTCATGATTTTGATTTGTCCCTACCATGTTTATTGTGGTGTGTGGATTTGTTTAACAATATATTACTTATGAATTACTCCGGAATTTATCTCTCTTTCTGTATTTCTCCTCTATTTTGTAATGTGTATATGTATCATTTGGCCAGTCCTTGCGTCTATGCAGCAAGTGATTTGGTGGACATTGCAGCTAACTCCTATAGTAGTGTCTTTAACTCGATTCTATGATTTTTCAATCAATATGTTGATGTCATGCATGTGAAAACCCCTGCATGAATTTGTAGCTTTTCAAGGTTAAAATATTTGCATTACAGATGCAGCATGCCTTTTTTTTTTTTCCTTCCCTTGAAACAACCCAACCTATTTAACTATTCCAACCTTCTCATTCGCAATCTATGCTGCCTATGCTGGACTACAACACACTAAGAAATTGCAAAGGAGAACCTTTATCATATGTTATACTAATAGAGATAAATTATGTCCTCAAGTGGGGGTGAGGGTCCAGAATCTAAGTGTTGGATTCGCTTGAACCCCAAATTTCAGGGCACGAGGACATGACTACATACGCAAATGTTTTTAAATTTTTGTTATAAAAATAATTCTTAACCTATTTTATCACTTTTACTATATTTTATTAGTTTTTCAATAATGATATTTAGCATGGCTGAGCCATATCTAACCGATCCTTGCACATTTTATTTTTTTCAAGTCATATCCAACATAGGTAGGTTGAGGGATTTGAAGAATCAGATTTCATAGTGACTAGATGTTCTTGCAACTTGTTTGAATGCAACCCAATCAATTCTAGTTATAAACGCATGATCCTGAGCACATTTGGAAGTAACTACATAGGCTTTCAAATGGCACCAATTTTGTATCATTCGAACATTGTTTGGTACTCGAATAAATGTCCTCTAAATAAGTGACAAATGTATGAAAAGAAAACCTGCCCAACAAATCATCAAAACTACAACTAATCTAGTAATAGACTTACTATAGTTAAGGGTCCGAAGATCAAACTCTATGGACTTGTGGACCCATGGTTTGACTACACATTTGGGAGGTCCATTAACTAATTGAATGTGTGTGGGCCCCAAAGATTGATCAGACAACTGTCAAGGCTCACAAAGTTGACCGATATATTGTGGGATCCACTATTGGGCTTTTGTGCTATGCTCCTTCGAGTTTGATCTTTGTACATGCCCAATGGTATGGACCTCCTTTATTTCGTGCCATTAACAGTTTTGGTGGGAAATGAGGCTAGAGATTGGATTGCTTTGTTGGTATGCTTTGTACGTTATCACCCTTTCTCTCTCCCCGTGGTCCGAGTTCTTCGCCAGGTCTTCTATCTTACCTTTGATGTTTGCAATCCCCACGTTGATCGTTGTTGGGGTTTGATCAGAATGCCCATTTCAATTTTAACGAACTCTGAAATTTTTATCTGACAACTAAGTTGTTTGTCACTTCTTTTTTTTTTTGTTTTTTTGTATCAATTCGTCATACAAGTCATTTTCTGGTCTATCATTTGATCCTAACTCTTTGTCATTTTATCTCTTATTTGGACCATTGATAGGTTGCTTTGGATGACCACATTCCTAATTCTATCCTTCCTAGTCTTCTCACATGTCCATCCCAACATCCCCATCCCAACAACACATTCTCTGCTCATGTTATCTTCTAACTACCATTGTTCCCTACATAGTTGTTCGTACTAAAATCTGGTAGAACTAGATCAATGGCGCAGATTGAGCCATGTGGCATATTTGATATCTTTAGGGCATGTGCCCAATATATGAAGGACATCATATCTTCGAGAAGCTTTAATGTTTAAGCTAACTTTGGATAAGGACAAGTAACTGTTAAGGCCATGTCAGTAACTCAACACTAGAGCACGTTCTGGGCATTTGTCGAAGGCAAACTACAATAAAGGAGAAGTAACTGCTCTTTCCCAACTAGTTACATGCAAAGGCGCCACGTGGCAAGTGGTTATTCTCGCACCTCTCCTAGGGAAGGCTATAAATAACAGAGACAGATATGAAGAGAGGGATCCAAGAATCAATCAATCCAATACACAATCAAACCCAAAATCATTCAACCAGCACAACGCTGTTTATCTTAGCTTAGCTTACCGTCTCCGCTGCTCTTAAGCCGTGGGATGCTTAGTCTCTAGGAGTAGTTTACTTCAAGTTCGTCCCTACGATCACAGCAGACCGACCTTAGTTGTAGCCAGAAGAGCTAGACACTGAGCCGAACCAAGTCGAGCTTGGCTCAACTCGGTTCGGTTCGGCCAACTGCCTACCCCAGCTCGAGTTCGGCGCGGCTCGATCCTTGAGCTTGACTGGCCATTTCGGCTCGGTTTGGTCATCAGCTCGGGCCAGCTCAAGCCGAGTTTGAGTTTGAGATTTCAAACTGAGTTCGAGTTCGAGTTTGTACATAAAATCCAATCCATCAACATTTACATCATTTCATATATGTAGAAATGAAAATCAAAGATGGCTTGCAAACAGAAAAGTGAAAATATTACAATTTACAACCTTACGGTGTTCTGAAAATCAATTTAATATGTTCCATAGGAGGAGCTCGAGCCGCTATCTAGATCTTCATATGCGTACTTGTTCACCTCTCTTGAATCTGAAAGTGGAGGGAGTTTTTCATCGTGCTCTTGTATAGTTTGAACTAGCCTTTTCAGGATTTCTTTGTGAACGGATTTATTCTGAGTACCCAATGCCCTATAAAATGCAGCGAGAGTGGAGAGAAACTTGGATGGTTTGTTACTATTCTTTTTGCTCGTGCTCGATCCTTCTTAGGCATCATGTTGTCTTAGAGGACATATTTAATGACTGGAAGCCTTTTCCATACTATGTTTCAAGTTGAGTTGTAATTGTTCTTCTTCCAATATTAATAATCTAGCTTCCTCATCTTCCTCTTCCGTTTTACTTCTCTTTACTCTTCTTGTATCAAAACTTTCACCAGTTACAACTCTTGTGGAATGTTCGGATGAGGTGGAAGGTTTTTTATTTAAATTTAGAAGGGTATTACAAAGAAGTTGGACCTCCTTTCGGGCTTTACAACACGATTTTGCGTCTCCACCTTGACATGATAGATGTAACTTGAGCCGATTGGTTTTGTTAACAAACTTTGCTCGACACAAATGACACAAAATCTCCATTTATCCGGACATTGGGGAGTGTACTAAGGAACCGTAGGGTGAGTTGATGACATATCTGCACTCCATGTATTGGAAAAATTAGTATTTTGGCAATAATGAAGTATGATAAACAAAAACAATAACGAAATATGATAAGCAAAAGCAATAATGAGATATGATAAACAAAAACAGTAATAAAATATGAATTATATGATAAACAAAAGCATAATATGAGAATGAAATAAAAGTCATTGCATTTATAACCCCCTTCAACATTACATTCAAGTACACATTACACCACTTTCAACAGATTGACAATAATTTATAACCTCTTTCATGTTGATGTTGTTACAGGTTGAGTTTCGTCTTAAGACTCGATCTCCTCATCCTCCTTAATATCAAAACTACTACCTCCCCAATTTGACTAATTGAACAATAACAATAACAATAACAACAATTTAACATTAACATTAACAATCACATTAACAACAATTTAACATTTAACATTAACAATATAACAATAACAACCACATAATAATAACATAACTAACAATAACAACAACAACAATCACAATATTAAGAATCACACAATAATAACAATTTAAATTAACATTGACAATAACAATAACAATAATTTAAATTTAACATTAAGGGTTTAGGGTTAAAGGGTTTAGAGTTTTAGGGTCTTCGGGTTTAAAATATATAATATGTTTATATTTTAAAATAATATTTATTATAATATAATATATATAAATATATAATATACTTTAAAATTATTTAGGGGTTTAGGGGTTAGGTTTTAAAATATTACACACACACACACACACATTGAACTGGGCTGCCCTGCCACAGAAAATGGCCGGCTGAGCTCGGGGGTGGTTTATGGTTATATATATATATATATTTTAAAATATATAATATATTTTATATTTTAATATTTATTGACATTGAGCCGGGCTGCAATGGTCCATGGATAGTGGCCCACTAGGCACCCATGGACAGCAAGGTGTCCCAAATCAGTTACGTATCAGCCATAACGGCCGATACGTAACAGTAACAGCGTTTACCGTTACACGATACGGGGAAGTCCAGAAAATGGAATCGAAACTGCGGCCGTTACAAGGCATAATGGCTATCACGGGCCCGTAACAGTTGTTACGGGCAGTAACCTTAAAAGAAAATAGAAAAAAAAAAGAAAGAAAAAACGGAAAAAAAAAAGTAACCTTCTTTTGCTTCCTCCTCTTCCTCTTCTTCCACTTCTTCTTCTTGCTGTGCCTGCAACTCCTTGCAACGTTGCTACAGCTCCCTGCGGTGCTGATGCTCCTGCTTCTTCTTCTTTCCCCTCTTGTGCGGCTCCCTCTCCAGTCTCCACCCTCCCTCTCGTTTTCTCCTTCTCTCTCTTTTTCCCTTTCTTTCCCTCTCATTTTTCTCTCCCTCTCTCTCAGTCTCTAAAAAAATGAATGGGTGGCATGGCTGTAAAACAACCACGCACCTTATTTTGTTAATTCATCTGCAGCGTACGCTGCTTAGTGCACTTGCACTGTTTTAGTGCATGCGGCCGACCTTGATTTATGTGTTGTATTATATATCCATGCCACTCATCAGTTTTACTAGATCATTTCAAGGCATGGTCCCTAAAATGAAGCAGATCCAGATCTCAAGTGGATCGCATAGTAGGATTAAATGGCCACTGTGCACTTGCATTGTTTTAGTGCATGTGGCCCTCCTTAATTTATGTGTTGTATTATATATCCATGCCACCCATCAGTTTTTCCTGATCATTTCAAGGCATGGTCCCTAAAATGAAGCAGATCCAGATCTCAAGTGGACCGCACAGTAGGATTGAATGCCCATTATTAAAAAATTATTATGGCCCACTGTAATGTTTATTTACCATCGAAACTGCTGATAAGGTTGCATGGACCTAGATTAAGGAAAACACAAGTCGCAACTTGAAAATAAAAAAAAATAAAATAATAATAGAAGTTTTAATTGTGGGAATTCAATCCCTACTGTGTGGTCCACCAAAGATTTGGATTTGCCTCATTTTTTGGACCATGCCCTAAAATGAGTTGGCAAAAAGGATGGACAACATGGATATACAACAAATGCATCAAGGGGGGTCATATGTTCAGGGCGTCATTCACTAGTGGTCCACCTAAGGTTTAAATATGCCTGATTTTTTGGATCATGCTTTAAAATGAGCTGGCAAAATAGATTGAGGGAACGGATATACAAATACATCAAGGTGGACCCCAATTTCACGGCCTCACCCACTAGTGGTCCACCTTAGATCTGGATCTACCTCATTTTTGGACCATGCCTTAAAATGATTTGATAAAATGGATGGATGTCATTGATATACAATACATACATCATGGTGGGCCCCATGTACATTGATATACATGGATCCAATTGCTGAATTCGCGCTTCTGCTGGAATGTATTTATAAATCTGATCCAAATCAGTTGAACGCATCTTAAAAAAATAAAAAAAAAAAATCAGTTGAACGCAGATAGGATCATATGGAGATTGGAAAAATCTTCCATCTTTACAGTTAAATCGTTCTACAATTTGATCCATTCCAACCACAGTTATACAAAAGATTTCCTTACTCATCATATTTGGAAGTATTCGGCCCCTCCTAAGGTAGTGGCTTTTGGGTGGCTGGTTGGAAAAAAGAAAATTCTGACGATAGACAATTTGAGGAAAAGAGGGATGGTCTTAACTAATATCTGTTTATGTCGCATGGGGGAAGAAGAATCGGTCGATCACCTTCTCGTTCATTGTCCTTTTATTGCTAGCATTTGGGCAGATTTTACGTCTCGATTTAGAATCAATTGGTGTCTATCGGAATCAGCGGACCTTCTTCTGAAAGCTTGGCATGGAATTAGAATAGGAAAAAAAAGACCCAGATATGGAGAATGGCTATCCTTGCAATTTGTTGGTCCATTTGGGAAGAAAGAAATGGTAGATGCTTTACGAATGTCTCCAATCCCATAGACATTTACGCTTCCAAAGCGAAGTGTTTGTTGATAGAATGGGCTGTTCAAGTAGATGTTTTAAAGGATTTTGATTTTCTTTTTCTTGGAGTTTAGTTTGTTTCCGCCTTCTCAGCGGAAGTCTGCCCCTGTTTCTGTACTTTTTCTCCTTTTAATATATGTATCGTTATCTTTTTTTTTTTTTTTTTTTAAATGTCCACGAGGCATACATTAACTCAAAATTAATAAATTAAATTATGGCACTATTGTTGCCAAGTCACAATTCCAAAATTAAATTGTTTAAATGATTTTCACCGTTAATTTGCAAACACTTATTTTTCTGAAATAGGATCATTTGATATTTTTCATTCTTCACTGTTCAATAAATATCCATCAATCCATTAGTGAGATAAGTGTTAATAGATTGCATGAATTTAATGTTGATTTGGGGCATCGAATGGTCCACCAAATCAGTTCTAAATCGACAACACTATTTACTTGAATATAATTTCAAATTTTTTCTTAAGATTTATTGGGAAAAATTATATTAATTTGTTAGATATATGAATTACATAATTGGACATAAAAGTCCCTAGATTGTATGCTGAAATAAAATGTACACAAGTGGTATTAGATTCATTCTAATTAATTCATATTGATATTATATAGTTAGATAATTAAATATAAAAGATTTGTTGCCAATACTAAGTTGTCAGGTTCATAAATTCATCAGGCAATCCAATACAACTTCTCACCAAAGAGTGGACTGTTACATTGCCATAAACATGTTCCAAATTATAAATAAATGCATATTTGGAATATTTAGAATATTCTGGATTTAATGGATATTTTTTCATAATTTTTTGGCCAAAAAAATTGCACTGTTACACACCCTGTATCGGCCGATACGGGGCGTATCCGTATTGGTAACGGTGGGCACCGTTATGCCACCGATACGGCAACGGAACACCTTGATGGATAGACATACAGTGGCCGACCGAGCAACCAAATACAGAGAGAGAGAGAGAGAGAGGAGATAGTACCGCGCGGGTAGGGATGAGCTCAGATCGGAGGCAGGGACGGGCGCGCACCGCGCAGGGCAGGGATGGGTTTAGACGTGCATTCAGACAAAGAGAGTGTGAGACAGAGGGGGAGGGCCAGGGTTAGGGTTAGGGTTAGGGCCGGCTAGGTGGGGGCATTTGGACAGAGAGAGGAGAGGATAAAGTGGAAAGAGGGTTTTAGAAATTAGGGCTCAACCATTGACCAAGTATTTATATTATACTTGGTCGATCCGAGTCGAATTGAGTTCGGTTTGTGTCTAACTCTTGTAGCTAGTAGTTGTAATTCCCTTCCCTCTGTGCCTGCTTGCCAGATTTAAGGGAAGACCCTAGTTTTGGGAACCGTCTGCCTACGCTCATACGTTGGGCCAACCGTAGTTGTAATTGTCGGCATTGCCTAAACTTCACTCATGAGCACGCTGCTCTACGAAGCACCCAGTTCCTCTCAGTCCGGTTGGTGATGCCGTGTTTGTGGTAAATATCGCTTATTTCCACATTCATCTTCCATCCATTTCCGTTTGTTCAACTATACAATTGCTGCACCTTCGAAAGTCCTTAATTTTTAAGCCAAAAAAAGAGCTCATTGGAGGAAGAGCCCCAACCTTCGCCAATCGTTGGATATTGTTCGCACTCAACAGTAGGTTGAATAGACGTATGGTCGAACTATGACCGAGCATCGTTCTATCTTGATGCCAGGGGTTGGTGGTCACGGTTTGAATCGGACCCAATCGGTTCTGGCACGCCTGCAAACCTCGCACGTGTTTCGTGTGGCCGAATTCAAGACCAACAATAGCATAACTGGTTGAATGGCTCTCATCCATTATTTTCCTTTTAAGTTTTGTAGGCATGTGGCAATTAGTCAACAATACTCCAGAGGCACAACTCCACTTCATCAACCCATTTCTAATTCTACTGGGAACATCCTCGCATCACATCATTACTAGAGCTAAGGTAATGGAACATATCTCTTTGAGGAATCTTTTGACTATTTCTTTTATAAAATAACTCTTTACTGTTGATTTAACTAAAGCCACATTTCTATAAATATTCATACTAAAATTGCATTCCAATTACTCCATCATAGTTTTGCTAATTTTTAGGCCTTTAAGCTTTAAAGCCTTCCCTGAAACCTACGATGTAGCATTCTCCTTTCACCAGTGTCCAAGATGAAATCCCTTGCTGCAAATCAGGTGACTCAGCCCCAACTATTTTTGAGTCATCTTGACTTGGGATGAGTCGGTCTGAATCAGGATGAGTCGACCTAATATGGACCAAGTCAGGGCTGATCTATTTGTCCTGCTTCTTAAACAGGAAAAAAAGGTTGAGGGAGGGAGGGAGGGAGGGAGGGAGAATGTGGGGCTCCACTACTGGGACGTCAGAGTCTCACTAGGTCATTCACACTCTGAGCTGATACTCTTTTATATCTTTTGTTTGTCTTAAAGAAATTCCTTGAGAAGCTGATACCTTTTCGAGCTTGTTTATGACTGACGTTGGAACCTTGAGAAGCAAATAGGGTGATCAGGAAGGGCAACGTTTATAATCGTTACTCACTTATAGTGAAAGAGCTAGCTATGCTTCCGCATCCCTAATTTTCTTTTAAAACAGAATTTGTCTTAGAGCCCAACTGAAGCCCTATGTAGGTGATAGAAAAAAATAACTTTCTGTTTTTCATCCCAATCTTTGTGCCAAAAGACTGAAATTCCTATCATTACAGGCAATTTCGACCATCCTGCTTTTACTTTCAATGTGAAGACCGGTGCCTCAAATCACCTCAAAATTCATTAAGGTCTTCAACCTGATCTTCTCATGTTTCAAAGTGCCAAGGCATCTTTAGGTGAACTACAGGGTGAGAGACGGAAACTGGCTGTCCCCGGACTTCCAACCATGAAACCTTTCAAGAGATTACAATGCTCCACCATATCAAACAGTTTACTGAGACCTCCTGCCACTATTGGGAACAAGAGTGATGATGATGGGCAGCATTCCTGTGGACTCAAATTGTTTAAGAACCCTGCTGATGAGCCTTTCATCAAAACTGAAAATAAGGTGGTAGTAAAGCATTCTCTCATTGACCATTGTTAACAACAAGGCAGTATTTTATGATTTTATCTCCAGTAATAATGATTATAATTATTTTATTAGCGATTTATGTAATTTTTTTTCTCTTATTCTTTCATTTCTGTGAGATTTTCTTCATTATTTCATGAGTAAAGACAAAAGTTCAAACCCAAGAAATATAAGTGAGATTTGACACTTTGGCAAAGATAATGTTCAAACTTGATTGGGAATTACTCTTCCGCTCAAGGTCCTAACTTAATCATGATCATGAACCAGTTAAACTTTGTACAATTGGAACTGTCATGGAACAGGTTGAATCTTGTAGGACCCAGCATTTCATAGTGTCACTTTGATGTTGGAGATTGATTAACTTGTGATGAACTACAGTCTTGCCGTTAGTCATGGCAAGGAACCTTCCCTCTGACACGATGACACCAATCACATCAGCAAATCCCAATCTCCCATGAGGTCTTCCCTCATACAATTTTTTTTTTCTTCTTCTCTCTCACGATGAGGTCTTCTCTCATACATGGGCCCTGTAGCCAAGAAATTACTCTACCCTTTTCTCTAGTGTGGATATTCCGTTCTCCCCACAAAGACCATAAGCTAGCTAAATAGGAAAGGCATCAACGAGCATTTTCTTCCTACCATTCTCATTCAATTGGGTGATAATTGAAAGAAGAGAGAGATACAACAACATGAGTGCTAATGATTGCCCAATGGAAAGGGATCGAGTAACTTCTTCACCAATCCATATGCAGTTCTTGTTCTGTTGGAAAAATTCACTTGATCTGATTAATCTTTGGGGTCCATAGTTTGTAAGCTGTATGCATTTTCTTTTTATGCTTGCTTAGTCAGTATATTTGGACTTTTTTTTTGTGGAAGGGATATTTGGACATATTTTGATCCCCGGCTTCTATTTGTATATTTTTTGTGCCATGTTTGTCTCTTTCAATTTCCTGTTAAACTGACTTGGTTTTTGGAATAATGTGGTTTGGGTTGCCTCATTTTGCACCATGACCTTGAGTGTATAGCTCTTTTGCAGGTTCTGACACTGTTGTAGAGGTTATAACTGGTGCTTTTCAAAGATTATGGGAGGAGCTTGATTCCGAAGAATTGAATTTGGTGTTGAATTGCTTAACTGAGGAAATATTGGGTTGTGTAAGTAATCGATGCTTCTCATATCTGAGTCGGTTGCTGTCTCTCCTTATATCTACCATCCAGTTTAGCAAGGGGTGCAAAATTTTTGGTAAGTCATGCATTTCTTTTGACTGTTTGACTCCATAATTTCTTAATGATTCCTGTTAGTTGATTCTTTATATTCTTTCTACTTTGGTCTGAACTGAGAAACTTTTGATATGGTCTTGCATTGTTATTAAACACAGAATACCATTCGATCGTGCTAAGCCTCATAGAGACAGTCATCATGCCTTCGGCCACTAATAAGATGGAAGAGGATTATTCTTCAGATGTTGTCAGTAGAACTCTGCAGTTAATGGTCTGCCTTCTTGATATCCTTGATGACCCATCAACCCTCTCAAGGATTTCATTGCAGTGGGCTCCAGTATTTGAGTTGAGAAACTCGAGGTAATAGCTTTGAAAGATTAATTGATTGATTCCAGTATGCATATGATCTCTAGATCGTTTGATCTTTATGATCTTATGGTTTTGTTTTCAGTTTGCTACCTTTTATCAAAGGACTACTTGAAAAGGATTCCAGTATTCTCCATGCTTTCAGAAGTTATATAATAAGGTAATATCTGGCATTCTGTCATTGCTGAGGTGCTTGCTAAAGCTTATGATCTGTTTTCATATTTTTGTTGTATTTGGTATCTTGGTTTTCAGTGCGCTGAGTGATTTAATTGAAGCTTCCCCTGAAGAAGTTCTTTATTTGATGCTGACATTCTTTGAGAGACTGCAAGGGAAACTGCAACTGTCTGATGGCTTTGATGGAGTATCTGAAGATAAAGTTTCACGAATATGCAATTTCTTTCAAGAGACAATCTGCAGTTGGACCAGGTTGATTAGTGATATTGCAACAGCAAGTGATCAATCGATTGTCCACGAGTCCAATTTGTCTGTACTCTGGGGAACTGTCAGCTGCTACCCTTACATTTTTGGTTCACGAGCAGACCTTTCTTTGATAATGAATTTAGTAAATGCTCTTGATCAACTCCTGACAAGAGAAGCTGGTGAGATATTTTGTCCTCTGATTGTTCCAATATGATCTATCCCAGACCATGCTTTATAGCATGTTATTTACATCAGCTTCTTTTCAGATGAAATTGCAGGTTTCGAGAAGAAAATTTGGCTAAGCCTAGTTGGTTCTGCCTTGGTATCTTATCATAAATCGTCTTCAGGTAGGCAGTCTGGACTTTCAGAAACAAGCAACTTCTTGCAACTTGCAAAAAAATACAAATCATCTGCGCAGGTGTTGTGTGCTGTGGCTGAATTTCTGGACTCAATATTTGGGTAATATCATCTGCCCTTGAAAGTTGATATAATTGTTGAATTCTGGTGTGTTTTTTTTTTTTTTCATCACATCTTCTTCTTAAACTGTATTTAGATTGTTAACTAGTGATTCGTGTTTTTGGTTCTCCTTCCCTCTCCCTCTCTCTGTCTCTGAGGGACTCTCTCTCTCTCTCTCTCTCTCTGAGGTATTGAACTAGTGTGATTCATATGTTGACATTTTGTAATCTTTGACCATCATTTTACAATACCAGTGACAGGACTACATGGGAAACACATCCGAGTCATAATATATTTCACCCAGATCTTGAGGTCGAGAAAGCTGTCGATGCAATCAACATATTTGCAGATAACTTGGGCCTTTCAGATAAGGCAATTCGGACATCAACTCTAAGGATATTGTGCCATTACAAACCTATAGATTGTCAACTGTCTACGGGTGATCATCATGCTCAAAAGAAACTAAAAACAGAAGGATCTCAGCAATGTGCTGAAAATTCACACTGCAGCAATGTATGTTTTTTTTCTATTCTCATCCCGTTGTTGTTTCTTGTCATGGATAATTACTTTTGGTTTTATTTTCTTTAAAAACAGGTTATTCAGATCCTCCTTGCGATTGAGGCAACTCCTCTTTCAATTTCTACAAGCAGGAAAGTTGCAGTCCTAATCTCTAAAATACAGATGGACCTTGCTGCGGACAGGATCTCTGAAGCATATGCACCCGTTCTATTGAATGGAATTATTGGCATCTTCCACAATCGATTCAGCCATCTCTGGGAGCCAGCAACCGAGTGCCTTGCAGTTCTATTAAACAAACATGCTGGGCTTGTTTGGGACAGATTTGTTCAGTATCTTGGAAATTTACAAGTGAAGTATCTGGCCTCTCCTGGTGATCATGAGAGATCGGATTCTGAAAGTTCCATCAAGTCAAGCGGTATGAGCTAACTTATCTCTTCCTTTTCTTTTCCTTTCTTTTTTGTTTTTTGTAATCATCTATGAGCTATAACTTATCTTCATAGCTTGTGATATGGCATGTTTTTTTTCCCCACAAGATATATGATACTAGAATCTTTTTGTGTTACAGTTAGATACATGGAACCTCGTTTCTTTCTTTTGCTAATTTATGATTTTATTGATTGAGATGGAAAGGCAACAGATATTCATTAAAAAGAAAGGGTAGAAATCTGCCAGATGCTATAACTTTTAAATACAGACACACATACATATGTATGTATGTATGCCAATACATGCGTGCACACCTACCCACCCGCCCACCCACACAGAGACGCATGTGTATGCATGGAACCAATTAGCTGGGATAAGGTTTAGATGATGATGATAAATGGACGTACGCATGTAATACACGTGTGCGCATGTGCTCGCATGCACGTGTTCTTTTTTCTTTCCATAGAGACTAGGAGATTGGATCTAATGGCGCAACTGGCTGATGGGGAGGATCCGCCCAAGCGTAGGCACTTCCAAGCTAAGCACAAGAATTACACAAAGTAGAAGAAAACAATCTAGATTTTTTTTTTTTTTAATTCAATTCAAAGTGCCTTGGTACTACTCATCCTAGGTCCTTATATAAGCATTTGAAACGTACACATAAGGAAAACTCATAATGTCATTGACAACCAATGACTTGTTACAAATATGGAAATAAATAAAAAGGATAAGAATTTTTTTTTTTTGAAGACACAGGGTGTCCTCACCTCTTTTTTGAAGTGAGACTAATCCCTGCGGATACACGCAATCACCCACAACCAAAATAAAAAGGATAAGAATTAATTGATTTTGCTAGCTAATTATCTAAATAAGCTAGCCACCTAAATAGGAGGCTTGGGCCTCCTTATTGATGGACCGGCTGTTGGGCTTGGCACTAGCCCATGGGTCGTGGCCTAGATCAGCCAGCATCATCGAGCCATAAGAAGAATGCTTGGTAATAACTCACTTCTTGGTCTTCGACCCCCTCAGTCACTATTAACACCACATGCGGACAGGAGTGGGTGCGTTGGTGCTTGCATGCGTGTGTTTGTGGCCAACAGACCATAGGAATCTAGACATTATCCTAAGCTTATGAATTGGTGGATGTCTATGGCTAATGAGTTGGTTATCCTGCTCTTATCATTCATGACCTGTGGACTAAGCGAAAAGGAAATCTTTTGCAAAACACAGAATCTGAAATTACTAGAATACATAGCATTGGATTTTGAAGCACATGTAACATATCCAGTAATGTTAAGCAAAAGTCTCTTCTTTTCGAGAATGCTAGAAGTGAGGTAAAATCTAACTGCCTTTCAACATCGCTTAGGTCTCGGAGTCATTAGAATCTTCATACCAATTTGCTCATGCAAACTCAATTATAAATGCTAACTGTCATTCCTTCTTAGACTACACTAATGTCAAAGGTTATTTGTAGGAGCCCTTCAAGCTGGCAGATCCAACTTTCGTTGTTCAGATACCAACCTTTTATGTTCTCAAACTTATTACCATTCCTGCATAAATCCTCCATTAGTTACATGATATGTGACTGTGAGTTGATTTTATTGCTGGAGTGGGAAAGCAACAGCTGTAAAAAAAATAAATGGAGCAGCGCCGAGGTAGCATCTATGTTAGTTAATATTAAAGAAGTTAGAATATGTATTTGCTTTTACTAATATAGGAATTAATTTGTTCAGAAATTGTTTTCATAGAAACTTCAAAATCTAGACTCGTAGAGAAGTAAATTGTGGACAGTACAAATTGATTGAATTGGAGTTCTCCATGCTGAAATCATGGCAGTGGTGGTTGGGAATTGGGATATGAGCACTGGGACTGTTAAGTGGGAGTGAGCTTCTAGAGTTGGAGCTACATCACGGCTAGAAGGCTCCTATGAATAAGAACCATCCACATTAACATGATGGAATTTCTCATCCCTGTCATCTCTCTTTGGATTTTTTACTTCTGTTTATTAATCTATATGCATTGTGATGCAACATATAACCAAATGGCTATCCTTATTTCAATTAGTGGCACCATTCTAAAAGTTCAAATGTTAATATTGGATCTGATTTTCAGCTCTGGGTGAGTGCTTCAATTCATTTGTTACCCTGGATACCGATAGCACGCCCTGCACCATGGTATTGGTTATTCTGTTGCAGTCGATCCAAAAGGTCCCAGCAATTGCGGAGTCTCGATCTCGACAACTGATACCTTTGTTCTTTAAGTTTTTGGGGTCCAATGATGATGATATTACAAGGTAACTGCTACTGATCATTTCATGGTTTTTTAAAATGCTTAAACATGCACTTTTGCATGAATGCATATCTGATTGCACATTATCTGCTTTTCCATTGATCCTGGAATTACAGCATCAGATCAGTTAACTGGCATTCTAGCAAAGGCAAGGAATGGAGGGTGGTCCTTAAAGAATGGCTTAACCTTTTGAAACTGATGCGCAACCCTAAGTCTTTATATGGAAGCCAAGTTCTCAAGGAGGTTATGATAAATAGGTTTGTTTGCATTAATTTCTAATATTTGGTGCATGTTGTTTCTTTGATTTTCATGCAACTATTGTTGTTATTTTCTATTCTTACATTTTCAAATCATGGCACTAGATAGGGTAAGTTGATGTGGATCCGCTTATGACTGTTGTAAGGTTAATAATTTGAATTCTGTCCGCGCTACATTGTTTTGCAGGCTTCTTGATGAAACTGATTCTGACATACAATTGAAAGTTCTTGATTGTTTGTTGAATTGGAAAGATGATTTTCTGGTCCCATACAATCAACATCTTAAAAATCTGATCACTTCAAAAAATTTACGGGAGGAGCTCACAACCTGGAGTTTGTCAAAAGAATACCATCATATTCAAGAACGTCATCGAGGACATCTAATCCCTTTAGTTATCCGGATACTGATGCCGAAAGTCAGAAAATTGAAGACACTCAGCTCACGGAAGGTAGGATTTATGTGTAAAATTCAAAATATTCATATTATCACTGAATTCGTATGAGGTAATACATAGATGTTTGTCAGTTTAGACCATTACCTTCTCTTTCAGTGCTTCATAAGATCTATTTTTGTTGTCAGCATGCAGGTGTGAGTCACCGAAAGGCAGTTCTTTGTTTCCTGTCAGAACTTGACATTAATGAGCTCCCACTCTTTTTCTCCTTGCTATTAAAGCACTTACAACCTGCTGCTTATGGAAGTGAGGGTTTTGAAAATCGGTTTTGGAGCTCATGTGAAAGTTTTCTAGATGAATTTCAGGCATCCAACTTTGTAAGAAATTTTGTTGAAGATACGATCACAAATCTTTCTTGGAAGAAGAGATGTGGATTCTTGCATGTAACTGAAGATATTTTGAGAACGTTTGATGAATCACATATTGAACCTTTTCTTAATCTATTGATGATATTTGTTGTGCGGATACTGGAAAGTTGCACACTGAGCCTAATCAATGCAAAGAGCAGTGGTTCTTCTCTTGTTGGGGATGATTCTACTCTTGACCTGCCTCCACATGAGTCATTTGGTGCTACAGAAGATCCAATTATGGTAAGATTTGATCATGCTAAGTATTTATTGTTCAGAAACCTTATTAAAAATCAGTTTTACAGAAGCAGGATTGGTGTTCAAACTGGTTCGTGGGTCAATCTGGTTGGCCTGATCCTATCTTGTTGTCGATCAACTGGTGAAATTGAGAAAATGACAAATGATCTAAAAAACCATAAACTGAAATGGATCTGCTGCCTAGTTCTGAAGAATCAAGTTTAAGGTAAGTTCACCAGTTTTGGCCAGAAAACCAGATTGACCAATTGTACTTGTGAGGTTTGGTTGCTGTATGATTGAGTTGATGCAGTTTGTCCAGTCTTATTTTAGAACACTGCTATTCTTTTTTATTATTTATTATTTATTTTTAAAATTTTCTTTATTTATCCTATTTTCCAAGAGTGCTGTTGAGTTGGTGGAAAAAGTGATAACTTCCTAATTTTGTCCTATTGCAGACTAATACCGCTACTAAGCAGTTTAAGGATTTGAGATCCTTCTGCCTGAAGATCATTTCATTTGTTCTCAATAAGTATGAAAATCATGATTTTGGTTCCCAATTCTGGGACATCTTCTTTATGTCAGTGAAACCTTTGATTGCCGGTTTCAAGCAGGAGGGTTCTAGCAGCGAGAAACCAAGTTCACTGTTTTCATGCTTTGTTACAATGAGTAGAAGCCCCAAACTTGTCTTGCTTTTGGATTGCGAGAAGAGTCTTATCCCTAATATATTCTCAATACTGACAGTGAAGACTGCTTCTGATGCTATTATAACTTGTGTTCTTAATTTCATTGAGAACCTCCTGCACATGGACAATGATTTGGAAGGTCATGAGGATTGCACCGTAAAAAGAATTATACTGCCTCACATTGACGAACTGATCATCAGTTTGCACACTCTTTTCCATTGCCACAAAGTAACCCAGAGGTATGGATTTTTGTTTATTTAGTTTGATGCCATTCTTCCTTGTTAATTATTTCTCTCCTGGTTTGAAGATTGCTCTTGCCATCATGGATTGTGCTCTTGATGAATGATTTCAACAATTTTCTATCTGTTTCAGGTGTCTTTTTAAATGATCTGTGCAAATGTAATATCACAATTTTTATTTAATTTATCTTAACATGAGTGGCATGTCAAATCTTGGGCTGTGCAAATGTAATATAACAAATTTTATTTAATTTATCTTAACACGAGTGGCATGCCAAATCTTGGGCAATTTCCCTTTCTGTTTGGGGCTTTCTTATTAGTTTTGAGTGAGGTCAATTCCTATAAGGACAAAACAACTTGACCCTAGGGCTTTTCTTATTTGAAAACTTCTGGAAGCCCTTAGTTCTAACTGTTATTTTATTTTTGTTTTGTTTCATGAAATACACACGGCATCGGCTGTTTTTCTTATAGTGACAACTATGCTTTAGCAGTAGTTTGGCATAGGCAGTAGGGTCATGGCTCTCATACCATGAAACTTTTATGGACTAACACATCAGTTTTAAGACAAACTTATGTGCATTGGTACCAAAATTTCCCTAATAATTCCATTCCAAACCAGGCACTTAAATAAGTGGGGCTTATGATGTCAATACGTTCTCTCTGGGAATCAGGGCCATGTGGTGTTGGGTTGCATCTGCTGGAGTACAGTTGCAGTTGGGGTGTGGAGGAGCTTTTTCCTTTGTCCATGGAAAGCTGTCTTATTGGCTTGCCCTTGGACACTGCCATATTTACTTATTATGGGCAGCACTATCCAATTGACAACCTTGTCTTAAATGAATCCTGCATCCAAACTCTATAGCCTCCCTCAGACATGAACATCCATGTTTTGAGTATAGCTTTTCACGCGTCCAAACAGAACCTAGAGGTAGCACGACCCATGGCCTAGTTGCACAAGCATGAGGTAATCAGGAGGGATCTAGGTGTGGGATCGACAAGCATTCATTTAAAACGTTAGCAAGTGTAAATGCCTAGGAAGTGGGAGTGGAAGTGCAAGCCTGAAACATGAGTTTGATGCGGGAGCAACACCTTTTGAATTGTTGAAAATTAAATGTTTTACTACATGTAGGTAACTTGTATTTTACTTCAATAATATTAGAATGGTCACCTCTTAAGTTTGGAGTGGCTACTATTCATTGACTCCCATCTCTTGTCCTTTCTATTTGCTTTCCAAGTTGGTGTTGCTTTTCTCCTTCCCCTTGCTTTCAGTGTGAGGTAGGAAGATTGGAAATGGATAGAGGATGAATGATACCAATTTTGAAGCTCAGAACCTTCACCAATGTGCGACAATTTAGATACATTCAACCTAGATCATGATAATAAAAAAAAAAACAGCAGTTAAAAGCATAAACACGAATGCTTTGTGCAAATCCCAATAAAGGCATCGGCCAATGGAGTTTTGAATCTTTCGCAGGAAATAACAAAAGCTATAATAACCCAATCATTCAATAAAAACTTGAGCATCATTCAATAGAGTTCTTACATACTTTGTCTCACAGCAAAAGAAACAAAATATAATCCTAGCCATTTTTTACTTTTAATTTAGTTGCACAATCCGTCTAACCAAGTGCTTCTCCCACTTCGGACCTGCACTCCCGCTCTTGCTTCCTAGTTGTTTATACTTGATAACATTTTGAAATGGACTCTTTCCAACTTCTGCACTCGAATCTATTGTTGCATCGCTTCACATTTGTGCATCCATATTTTTAGTCCTTACCATCTATTTAATACGATATTAAAAATGACTAAAACATCCCTAAATGGTGTCACAACCGTACAAGCTTGCCATAATTGGTTTTAACTCACTAAATTATATTAGAATTACATGACATTGATCTTGTTTGGAAGCTAATTGAATAGGGTTCAAGCATGATCAATTTCGTGCCGTTCCGCAAACATTTGGCGCTTGAAAAGTGCCCTACAAAATACTATACTAAAGGGAAACTTGAACAAGTCATGGCTAACTTTAACTAGTTAGCTAATGAGTCCTGTGGACTTGTGGACCCCATTGTGAAATTGAACCATTGATTTGGGTCCAAATCTATTGCCAAACTTGATGCAGGACGTGAATTTAAATATGATATGTAAGATTTCAGGCTTAGATCACACCAATTCAGAAACAATCACACAAATTCCACATCCCACATGAAAATCCAAACATTCAATTAAAGGGGAATCCATGCAGATCCAGGCCTACACACGTTAGGGCTGGATCAATGAAAATTATGAACCAAACAATACTCAAAGGGAAATAGAAATCACCCACGCATGTATAAGAATCAGTCCCTAATCCAAGGGATTCCCCAATCTCAATTCAAGGAACTCTTGGATGAGAAAAGGGGCAAATCAATTAGGGATAATGTAATCTAGGGTCAGGATTTATGAAATCATGTATAAAAGAGAGGAAAATAGGAAGAAACCTAAACCTGAGACAGTCCCTGCGTGTGGACAGCGAGCCAGGTGCGGGCGCACGTGCGCGTGAGGCTGGCCGCACGTGTGGTGGGGGACGGAATCTATAAACGGATTCCTAGGCCTTGGTCGGCCAAGCTTGGGCTGCAAAACCGCCAAATCTGACGTCGATCCGAGCTCTGGTCTGAGTGTGGTGCTCCGCCGAAGTTTCAGCTCGCCCGTGGGCCGAAATCTGGAAACCTACTGTAATGAAGAAATCTGATGCAACAAAAGGGACGAATTTGAAGTACGGATGGTGGGGGAATATGGAAAAAAAGATGATGGAGGATGGGGGTGAATCGGGATTGATGTGGCTTCGCACCACGGTAGTTAGCCCTTCGAAAAGGGAGGGCTTCGCACCCACTTTTGAATTCTTCCACAACTCACGAAGAGAACAGAAAAATAAAGGAGGAATTTTTTTATTAACTTCAATGAATCAAAAGAACTACAAGGGGTGCCTATTTATAGGGAAAATCCTATACCCAAAACTCGCACCATGTGCGCAACCTATTACTTGGCGATGAAGTAAACTAAAATAAAAACCAAACAAAGAAATCTAAAGTGTTCACAATGTTCTAAATAATAACAATAAGCAAAACCTAAAATATGAAATCAATCCGACGAGGGGGCCAAGATCATGAGATCCCATGATGGGCTTTTCTTGACTATTGGGCCCACTTTTTTTGAACCAAAACTTGTCTTCTAACTAGGAGACCCTCCCTGGATGTTGTCATCGAGCCAGATCGATGGTGGGGTTCTCCTTTTGCGTACGTACGTGCGTAGGGGTGGTGGTGTGCGGGCATGCGTGTACACGATGTCCTCATTAAAACCCTTGATCCATATCCCCAATCAAGCCAATATGAACCATTAATGTGGTCTAGATCTTTAACCCAGATGACTAGATGGTTCATATTTTGAATGCAGTCAATTGGATTTCTCATATGTTTAATCAAGACTCCTTGGATTGCATGCTTTTCAATTGGCTCTTGCCCGGCCTATCTGGGAACCATATGATGGATGCATGGCCTGGATGCATAAATTCCTTTTGGCCTGAAAAGAATGTCTTGAAGTTGAAAGCCGATGTCAATCCACGAGCCCAATACACGTGTAACACCCCGGATTTTGTAACCTGAGTTTAGAACTCATTTTCCGAAATCCTGAGTGTTAACCTTTAATGATATCCCACATTTCTCTCTCTCTCTCTCTCTCTCTCTCTCTATATATATATATATATATATATATATATATAATGAGCATCACAACGTAAGAAAGGAAAATTACACATAAAGGGAAAGTCTAAAATATACATCCCAAAATATATAAGTGGTTGACCAAAGGGCTTATACAAATCAATGACTCAAATATACAAATATAAAAGAAAGTACTAAAGCAATTATGAAAGAAACCGAAAAAGTAATAATTCTAAGCTACAAGATCATATAGCTCCTTGTGCTCTACTTGAGCGCCAACTTGCACATCATCTACTCATCTTGCACCAACTGAATTTGTTTTGATAGCGTCAATGGCTATCCCAGTGAGGTATACCCCCCCAAGATTACCAAGGCATCACAATAGTTAAGAATAGTATTCAAATAACACTCAAGAAGATACACTATTCAATCTACACTGCATAATAGAATACAAGAAGGTATAATTTACACTTCGCAAGTAGAATACAAGAAGATACAACCTACACTTCACAAGAGAACACAATTCATTTTTTACAAGTAGAATACAAGAAACTACAATATCCAATTACAATTCATAAGTATCACACAAGAAGATACAATCCACGTCTCACAAGTATAACATAAACAACTCATCCAAACTACAATTTAAAGGATAACACAAGAAGATACAATCCACATCTCACAAGTATAACATTAATAGCTACTCATCCAAACTGTAATTTAATCTTGATTAATGCATGAATGCATGAAATGCAATCAACCTGGGGATAGACATCCAGCTGAACAATTGAATGACCATTTCAAATAGTCAACCCATTTATGCAAAAGAAGGGGTCTTTTAAATAGTCGACCCATTCTAAATACAATAAAGGTCGTTCGAACAATACACCAGTCTTTCAAACAGTCAACCAGGCACCTAATAATGCCCATGTGCCATGTATGCATGATGTTGTTGGATGATGTGGATGGGCGCAATGGAGATTGTTGAAGCGATCTTTCGAAGCTTTGACGCAAATTTCCCAGTGGGTTTGAGCTTTGAAGATGATGGCCGATTTTTTAGGGTCTTTGTAAAAGATGAGTGAAAATCAGGTTGCTAATTAAAACTTTTGATTTATAGAGATGCCCTAGCTCTCCCAATTCGTTGGATGAAAAATAAACGGCCTGGATTTAATCCTGGTGCCAGGTTTCTAGAAACAAGTGATAAAAGGAAGTTTTGCCATAGGTTTTCTTCATGAAACCCTAATCAGTTTGTTGCGAATGGAGGGATATGATCTTCTCACTGAAGGGCTAAGATTGCAGGAGAGGCCACCACACGGATTGCCAGCTTGGCAATAAAATGGTTTTTGTTTTCGGAAATACACTGCACGCATGCATCTTTTGTGCTAAAGATCTATGTGTGCATGCGTGTGGAGACGTGCGAAAATAGTTAGGTTTTGGTCGGAATTCCGTCTAGAGTAAGATGGACGGTTTGGATTTCCCGGACGGACTCTAACAGTGACCACACATCTGAAACATGGACACTATCCGTTTAAAATGCCGCTCGGCGGGAAAAATGGAGAGAGAAATCCTCTCTTTTTTGAAAGGATTCGGGTTAACACCCGATTTGACCAGGCATGTGTTCAGCGCAAGTGCACATACCAATACTTAGGTGGGGTCCACAGTGATAACACGTGAAATTGATCCTGCCAATTGAGCATTATTCCAAAGTTGATGTAGAACCATAGCTCAGGTGGGCCACACCAAGTGAAACTTTGTTTTAATTGTTGATTCTCGACAATCTAATGGTCAAATCATATCCGAATATGATCATTAGTACTTATAATGGTTCCTAAGGGAACTTTAGGTGGAATTAGGTAGTTGCTTAAGTATTTATCAACTAGATTGTGTGGTTTAGGTGTGTATTAACAATCAGGCTCTTAAGGACACGATGAACGGTGGATCTCGTCATTCAGTCTTCGAAATCTAAGATAGACAATTAGATTTATCTATCAAGAAGATTGAAATCCTAAAAATAGGTTTATCTAATGATGTGATGGTCCTTCTTAAAAATCAACAAATGGAAGGCTTGATTTATGGATGAAAATTACTCCCAATGGTCAGATTTAGGCTAGAATGAAGGAATGAAGGTGAACGTTCACATAAACTAGATTTGTATTTATACTGAGTTAGATCTTCATGGTAATACCCGAGTGCTGAAAAGTATGGGCGTTACAACGTGTCTAATCTTCTTCTGTGTTGTTGGAAGTGGATGGTGTACGAGTACACATTTGATCAGCATCTCTTGCAAGGGATGGTATTGTAAGTCAAGCCACTTTGCTTATTCTCTATTCTCCGACATCAACTTTGCTTCTTTTGCGGAAGTGATTTTTTGGCCTCCAATCGCTCTAATGCGATTTTTCTGCATTCTAATTGCAAGTTAAATGGGTGAAATGGGGGAAATTTTGGATTTTTTCAAATTTTTTTTAAATTGTTTTCACATCAAAAAATTGGAGGTCAAAATCCATGATTAGGCATGCAAAATCGTGGATTATGAACTTCATTCCACTCTCTCTCTCTCTCTCTCTCTCTCTCTCTCTAAAAAAAAGGAACTTCATTCCACTGATTCTAAGAAATTTAAATAAAAAATTGTTCAATTCACAAAAACTCACCGACTTGGTTTCCAGTATTGCACGCTCTCCGTTTTCACTCAAATGCCCCTTTTCTCTCCAAACAAAAGAAAAGGAGTGTGGTTGAAATCCCCTTAAGAAGGTAATCAAAGGAAAAACTCCCCGTGGATTACCCGATGCACGTGGTTGGCGGGTAATTGCGTGCATCCGTGGGGAATAGTCTCGCCTCAAAAGGGGGGCGGGGACACCTTGTCATCATAAAAAAAAATAATAATAATAATAAAATAGTAAGAAAAAAAAATGGATATTTAAGGATTTTTGTCGAAATTTCCAATATTTTCAGAGGGGGCCTAACGCACTTAAGGTATCATTGATACATATCGAGGTAACTTTTAAAGGCGGTATCATCAAAATATCGCAATGTATTGATATTTCGTAAAATATTGCATGATACAGGGTGTTTCATGAACTAAAGGTTTGTTTCGTATCGCCCATGTGTGATGCCATTAATATCGGTCGATAGTATTCATATTTAAATTACTGCATCTATAGGGGTAGTAAGAAAAGACTTCATGGCCTATGTTCTATTGAAGGTCTGGCCCTTGATAGGTTAGAATGGCAGAACAAGATTCATATTTGGGGTAATTGCTGTTCATTTGAAGATTTTGGGTGATATGGTACTGTGGGTTGAATTGGATTTTGTATTAAATTAGGGCTTGCAAATTTGGGTATGGTTTACAGTTTAGGCTAATTGGGAAAAGTAAGAAAATTAAGGGAAAAGAAAATGAGTGGAGAAAAATTTGTGGAAAAAAGGGAAAGAAAAAGGCTTTGGAGAAATTGTGAAGGGAAAAGTAAACAAGGACAAATTCACTTGGAAAGAACTGACACATATAGCTGGATACGAAAATTGATATGGGTAGATTGGAGAAGAATCTATACTTTCAAATAGGGGATTCGCATTAATGCATACCAATTTGAAGCTCAAATTGTTTACCAATATTAGTAATAATGAAATAAAACAGCGATTAAACGGATAAATATGGGGAATCACTCCATGCAAACCCAATGACATCACACTGAAGGGTTTCTATAGGCATCAAATCAATAGAAATATTGAATCTATCACAACAAATAATAATAAAAATCTAGAACAAACAAATTCACTCTATGAAAATAATCAAGCATCGTCAATAGAAGTCCTTATATGGTTGCTATTAGATATGGCACATGCAATGCACATGGAGAGGAAGTGGTTTGCATAACGTGGGAGAAGGGTGTGGAGAAGCAAGTCTAAAAGGGCAGTTATTTGATCCTCCAGTAGAGTGATGGTTGATACTCCGACACTCCATGTCTACAATTTTCTTTGTGCCTGCATATCAACCATCATACTCTGCCACCAAGTATCAAAGTTGTTTTCATTATTAAAAGCAGAAACGTGCCAGCAAATGGCTTTGCCTTGTAAATTACTGAATGCCCTTTTGGTTCAATACCCTTCTGATGCCCCTTAATAAAAACCTAGTTTCAGCAATTCAAAATATTAATTGTGTGAAAAGTTTTTGCCCCTGGCTTATCTCATCATATATTGGTAGAGGTATACTGTTTCTCAAAGCAAAACAAACCTGAAATGATCCTATCCATCTATTACTCTTAATCCTAACTATCTAATATGAAATTGATTTATATATCCCTAAATCTTGTCAAGACCATACAAGTTTTTTGTAAACTCTCCGTAACTCAAATGATATCAGAATTGCATGATCTTGGTCTTGTTTGAGAGCTTACTCAATGGACTTTCAAGCGGGATCAATTTTTTCCCATTCCAACATCCTTCAACACCTGAAAAGTGGCATACAAAATACTAAAGGGAACTTATTTAAAAAGTCATGACTAACTCTGAAAACTGTGTAACCACACCATTGATTTTGGTCACGGTGTGCCATCAAACCCTGATCTGTTCTAGGTCCTCAAGTAGGCCAACCTGGACCATTTATGTGGTCCAGGTCTTCAATCCGGATGATCAGATGGTCCGGATCTTTAATTTGGATGGTTGGAATTATCATATATTTAATCAAGATTCCTTGTATGGGCATGTTCTTCAATCGGAACAGCTTGTGGGGTCCATCAGGGATCTATCTGATGGATATGTGGGCTTGATGCATCCTAATGGATCAAATTATGGTTGTTTGGGAAGAGTAGGGATAAGGGAAATTTTCAAGTTGACAGAAGGAACATTGTACATTCTTTTTCCAAGGCTTCAAGGAGCTTAGTTGTGCTTCCGTTTTTTGATAGGTTAATTGTCTTTTTGGATCAATTTGGTGTTGAGTTTCTGATGCTAACTGGAGGCTGCCATATCTCCTCATGTATATCTGCTACTGCTTTGGGGTCTTAATATATACTACAGTTTTGGGATGGATGCTCCTTGGCTGTCTACTGTTCACTTTTGTGACGGATGGAGCTCAGTCTGTGAGTTGTAATAGCCCTTGGTTTTTGGAGTGATTAATGCCAGTCCATATGTCTTGAAACATGTCTTGATTTGTGCATTTCTGGGTATCTTTCTTCCTATTTAAGAAAAATGGGATACCTTAATTTCATCCATTGAGCTAACAATCTTGTCCACTTTGGTGTTCATATGTGATGAAAACTTGACTTGATTAGCCAATATTGGTCTCAAACTTAAACAGTCTAGTGATTTATGCGTGCATGTCATTAATTTTTGTTATAATTTTTGGTGATTTGTTTAGTGTTATTTTGGCTACAAATTTCTTCCTTCTGCTTTTATTATATCATTGAATAAATTAAAATCATTTAAAGTTTGTTTAACACTTTGAAAAAATTTCAGTTCAACTGTCTTTTAAGATTCTCCTGTATATTGTGGTGCTCTTGATACTTGAACTCCAGGATAATATTCATCTAATGTTATAATTTTCATCCATTTCTGTATGCGTCAATGTTTTTTCATACTATTTGATGGGTAAATTGGTAATAAAGCTGTATTTGAACTATGCATTTGGTGTTTTCAAGTGATCTCTATGTTTGTATGCTTGGGAGTTCAGTTGGATTGAGAAAATCATTTATTTTTCTTATTGAGATATGCTTGTTGTCAGGTTTCCATTGATTTTCATGTGTAAGATGAATTTTCTATTTTGCTCGAGAATCTTTTTTCATGAGCGGTAAAACATATTCCTTATGTACCCGATGAGGTTTGGGCGAGCAGCCATTACCGTGGGTTTGCTCCCTACAGCTGTGGGTTCCCCTCGTCGGCATTACCCGATACATGTGGTTGCAGGTGATTGCGTGTATCCGCAGGGAATGGTCGCCCCTCAAAAGGGGCGGGGACACCCTGTGTCGTAAAAAAAAACATATTTCGTATATTAATTTGTTCTCTTCATTCATTGAAAAAAAATCCTGCTTATTTTTATTATTTTGTATCTACTTCAATTCCCTTCTGACTTTCCTTTGCTGGGATATTAGGAAATCTGCCATGTGGCCTGGAAAGACAGAGCTTAGAATTTTCAAACTACTAGTGAAGTATATAAAGGATCCATTGGAAGCAAGGAAATTCGTTGATATTATGCTTCCGCTTTTAGCAAGGAAAGCTCTAGACTCAGGTGAGTATTATTACAAAAATGGCATTATCAAGATTTCCCCTGAATTTATAAGCATAAATCCAGGAAACTTACAATAGTTGTGCACTTCAGATGAGTGTGTTGAAGGTTTGCATATCATTCAAGGGATCTTGCCAATTTTGGGTTGTGAAAGCATCAGTCAGATTCTGAATGCAGTCTACCCACTTCTTCTTTCTGCTGGACTGAATATACGGTTGTCCATCTGTGATATTCTTGATGGTCTTTCTGTAACTGACCCTTCTTTAGACTTTCTGGTAATAACTATCACAATCTGACCTTTGCATTGTTAGTCTTTTGCTTGACTTTTCTTAAGCAAGGAATGCCTTCTGTTTTTTGAATTCTTCCATCTTGGTTACTATCTTTCTGTGGGCTGGAGTGCAGGCCAAACTCTTGCGCGAATTGAATGCAACATCTGTCTCTGAAATTGGTGAATTTGATTATGACACTAGAGTCAATGCTTATGAAGCAATAACACTGAACTTCTTTTCTTCACTCAAAGAAGGTCATGCATTAGTTATATTGTCTCATTGTGTGTATGATATGTCTTCTGGGGAACTGATTTTAAGACAAAGTGCTTCAAGGGCACTGCTCTCGTTTATTCTGTTTGCTGCCTCGATTTTGGAGCGTGAAAAGATGGGTTGTCAGGATATGCAGTTACATGATGAAACACGTGCTCTGATGATGCCTATAGCCACGGGAACATTCAATGCTAATAGGAGTTGGACTGAAGCATGCATTCAACGCCTCATAAATAAATTTTTTCTGCTGCATATGGGTGAAGCAATGAGCAAAGAGATGTCTGTCCAAAAGGTATTCTAATGTCTACTATTTGAGTCCCCTGAATCACTCTATTACTACTGAGGCTAATACATGGATTGTTTATGCTTTCAGGAATGGATTTCTTTATTACGAGATATGGTTTGGAATTTTCCAGGAATACCGGCCCTAAATTCATATAGACCTTTGTGCAGTGATGATGCCGAAGTAGATTTTTTCAACAACATACTTCACTTACAGGTAGGTTACCTGTATAGAAGTTTGCTAATTCCACAAATTTGTGTTGAAGCCCCTGTACATGATGCCATGGCCCAAGCTGGCACCTCAAGCTGGCACCTCTGTGTGGAACATCTGAGGTATCTGTCAATCGTGTCTCACCGTGTACATGCTCTGGAGTCTGGACCACTGCATTTAGCCATCCATTTGTTTTATGCACTGTGGTTCGCCTACTGAGTCGATTAGCCTGATTCTTAGGCCAGGGTGTATACAATGTGGGATCCACCTGATGGATGGCTTGGATCTTGCATATGGTTGGGTCAGATTGAGCTGAGAGGAGTTCTGAGCTGAGAGGAGTTCCAGAGCCAACCTGCCCTTAGGTTCAATCCATTGGTCTATGGGTTGTTCCGAGTAAAAATAAGCTGGGTGTGTCTCAAGTCTGATTGGGTCTAGACTATGCAGATTCACATGCAACCCATTTATCTAGGCATTAGTTGGATTGGTCTGATTTGTTTCCCTATATACTGTAAACATCTAGTTAAGCAGCCAACTACATTTTTTAAAAGCAGATTATTACATTTTAGAAAATTACCTTCATTACAGTTCCCGTCAGGTCCCAGGCCAGGACTATTTTTGGATGGTCCAAATCCAACCCATCTAAAAGTGAGGTCCGGAGTGGGTCAACTTTCACAGGTTTCTGACCTGCCCATTTGACTATCAGCATGCTATTGGGTCCAGACCTGACCCAAAAGGTCCAATTTTAGATACAAATCCTTTTTAACTCATCAAATCGACCTGGCTCATTTGCACCTCTCTCACAGTTGTTCCTGCTAGTGCCATGAGGTTGCATGGAAAGGCTGGGATCTACTCGTGGAATTAGAGAAATTCATTTTTACATTCTTCCATCAATTTATCTAGAGCAGGGTACCTTATTTTATGATTTGTCTTTAATATAACAGAAACATAGAAGAGCAAGGGCGTTGTCACGTTTCAGAAATGTCATAACTGCTGGGAATTTTTCGGAGGTAAAAACTTTCCTCTTCTTATTGATAATCAGGATGACTCCTGTCCAACCCTGATGAAATATTTCTATTACATGCAGAGAATCACAATGAAAGTATTTGTTCCACTCTTCTTCAATATGATGTTTGACGTAAAAGAAGGGAAGGGAGAGCATGTCCGAGATGCATGCTTAGAAACACTTGCTTCTATATCTGGTTGCATGCAGTGGGATTCATACCACACATTTTTAATGAGATGTTTCCGGGAGATGACCTTGAAGCCAGATAAACGTAAGGTCCTACTACGGTTGATATGCTCCATTCTGGACAGGTTTCACTTCTCTGAAACCGACTGCAGTCAAGACAGAGAAGATAATTTATGTGAGGTTTCAGATACCAATATCGTTAAAGGGAGTTCTGCCACTGTATTGGCTTGTAGTTTTACCTCTCGCATCCCCACTGAAATACAGGCCTCCCTACAGAAGACGGTACTTCCACAAATACAGAAGTTGCTGACCTCTGACACAGAGAGAGTCAATGTCACCAGTAGCCTTGCTTCTCTAAAATTACTAAAGTTGTTACCTTTGGACACTTTAGAATCACAACTTCCAAGTATTATTCATCGGATTTCTAATTTCCTGAAGAATCGTTTGGAAAGCATACGGGATGAGGCCAGGTCTGCCTTGGCTGCATGTTTGCAAGAGCTGGGACTGGAATACTTACAGTTCATAATTAAAGTTTTGCGAGCCACCTTGAAAAGAGGATATGAGCTTCATGTTCTGGGATATACTCTACATTTCATATTATCAAAGGCTCTTTCGAACACTAGCGTTGGAAAGTTAGATTACTGCTTGGAAGAGGTCCTTTCAGTAGTTGAAAATGATATTATTGGAGGTGTTGCTGAAGAGAAAGAGGTCGAGAAAATTGCTTCAAAAATGAAAGAAACTAGGAAGACTAAGTCCTTTGACACTTTAAAGCTTATATCACAGAGTGTTACATTCAAAACCCACGCTTCGAAGCTGTTTTCACCCATTCAAGCTCATCTACAAAAGCATCTCACACAAAAAGTGAAGGTTAAACTTGAGACAATGTTACATCACATAGCTGCAGGTATTGAATGCAATCCATCTGTTGATCAGATCGACCTATTTATCTTCATATATGGGCTCATTGAAGATGTTATTACAGAAGTAAATTTGAAAGAGAAGAACAAATTGATGACCAAGACTGATAAACTATGGAATAACGAAACAATCAAAGAAGGAAATCCTGGCAAAGTTGTTTCTGGTGAATTCCGAAGTTCTCATCTGATTGGAGTGTTTGCTCTTGGTGTATTGCATAATCGTTTGAAAAACATGAAGCTTGACAAGAAAGATGACCAATTGTTATCATTGTTAGATCCTTTCGTTGGATTGCTAGGAAAATGCTTGAGTTCCAAGTATGAAGATGTTCTATCAGTAGCTCTCAAATGTCTTGCTCCATTGATAAGACTGCCCCTGCCATCTCTTGAAGTGCAGGCTGATAAGATAAAGACTTTGCTTTTGGATTTTGCCCAAAAATCAGTAACTACTAGCAGTCCTTTAATGGAGTCCTGCCTAAAATTGCTGACAGTGCTCTTGCGAAGCACTAGGATTTCTTTGTCGAGTGATCAATTGCATATGCTTATACAGTTTCCACTCTTTCTTGATCTTGAGACCAATCCTTCCTTTGTTGCCCTTTCGCTTTTAAAAGCAATTATTGGCCGGAAGCTGGTTGTCCCTGAGATCTATGATGTTGTTACTCGAGTTGCAGAGTTGATGATCACGAGTCAACTTGAACCAATTCGCAAGAAGTGCAGCCAAATTCTATTGCAATTCCTGCTGGACTATCAGCTTTCCGATAAGCGCTTGCAACAACATCTGGACTTTTTGCTTGCTAATCTGAGGCAAGGATCCATCTTATTCTTGACTTCTTGGTTCGATTAAATTTTAATCTGTCTTATAGTAGTTCAAATTTTGCAGCTATGAACATCCCTCTGGAAGAGAAGCTGTGCTTGAAATGATACATGCGATTCTGATCAAATTTCCAAAGAGCGTTGTGGATAGTCAGGCTCAGACCTTTTTCCTCCATCTGGTTGTTTGTTTGGCTAATGACAGTGATAGCAAAGTCCGTTCCATGGTTGGTGCTGCAATAAAACTACTGATTGGTCGCACTAGCCAGCATGCACTTCATCCCATTCTTCAGTACAACCTCTCATGGTATGTGGATGAAAAGCCACATTTGTGGAGTGCTGCAGCACAGGTAAGTTACTTGGTTTCTTTCTATTTTTAATGAAGTTTTTTTTTTTTTTTGTTCAGTTAAGTAATATATTTTTTCTTTATAAATATCATTCAAGTTTCTGCATGCAATAATTCTTGATCCGGTGACTATGTTATGTCACCTACTAAGGATTTCCATTTAAGTTGGAAAACATATTGCTTCAGGCTCCATTTGAAATAGGGTGTAAATTTCTAATGTACCATATTTAGATGGTGCCAACTTTAATCTCCAATTGTCTTTTATTTGAAAAATGGGCAAATGCATTCTGCAGTAATTAAAATGGAGAGTCATCAAAATGCTCCGTGTGGCCATTTTGCTCAATGTAGCACAGGGCTGAATTGAGCACAATGGCCACTTTGAATGATAACCAGAAATTTCTTAAAACACGAGAGGAAAATATACCAGAAAGATGATGTGGAATAATCTGATAAAAGTTAAGGAAGAATTATCCATAAAGCTATCATCAAAAGCCTCGACAGGGCAACCAGCGAAGGCACTGTATTCCCTGGCCGACACTACTGCTAACCACTTTGCCTCGAGGGTTTCTTGCTTCGTGCAGTGTTCGCAATATCGATACGATCGGCCAATATATTGGCCGATAATATCGATATCACAATCCAGCGATATGAAACTTGTCGGAAGATACTACGATATTTTTTTATTGTATGTAAATATCCAAAAAAATCGATTTTTTTTTTTTAAAAATAAAATAAAAGAGAGAAACTTTCAACAATGTGGATTTCCGTACCTGTAGAAGAGATTGCCCTGATCGGAAGCTACATTTAGTGGGCCATTCAAATCGAAGCGCATAGTTTGTAGGGAATTGATTTCGGAAGTTCCGGAAGATAATGTGAAAAAAATTTGGAGAAATCCGGAGATTTGGGAGAGAAATTAGGGATTTAGGGGCCGAAACCCTCTTTGCTTCAAGGGGCCAAAACCCTCTCTGCTTAAAAAAGGGCTTCCGAGCCTTTTTTTATCACGCGGTGACGTGGATTTCATGCGAAAGCCTTTCACGCATGAAGTATTTGTGCTGGGATGCTAGGTGGGGCCCACTGTGATGTTTGTGAGAAATCCACCACATCCATCTATTTTGCAAGCTCATTTTAGGACATGTGACCGAAAATGAGGTGGATCCAAAACTCAGGTGGGCCGCACAAGAGGAAACAATGGGGATTCAATGACCATTGTTGAAACATTTTTATGGCTAGAGAAGTTTCATATCAGGATAAGTTTTTTGTGTTTTCACTTTATCCTAGTGGGAATGACCTCATAAACGGTTTAAATGGCATATAAACATCAAGGTGGAGCCCAATAAAGTTTCAACAGTAGGAAACTCTTTCCCCAGTTTTCCCTTTCATATGGCCCACTTGAGTTTTGGATCCACCTCATTTTCGGTCGCATGTCCTAAAATGAGCTTGCAAAATGGATGGACAGGGTGGATTTCTCACAAACCTCACAATGGGCCCCACCCGGTGTTCAAAGTATCGGTATCGCTACAAGTTTTGCTGGCTAGGGATATAGAAACAATATCGATATCGCTGATAATCAGAAATGCGGGGAAACATGGTGGAATTTTCAGTGAAACTTTAGGAGATGTTAAAATGTACATATTTGCATATTTAGAAATAAAAAAAATTGCAGAAAGAATGCATACATAACAAGTTCCATTTAATGAGGCCTTAAAAGCATGTGTTGTTGTAAGAAATCAGCCCAACCATCCCATCCGGCCTATTTAACCATTCAACCTTCCATCTAAACATCCATCGATATTACAAAATATCAACAACACATGATATTTCACCAAGAAATCATCAACAATTGGAAAAGAAACAAAAGATTGTGGTCTCAATATCGTGCATGTTGCGATATCGATAATATTGAGATATTATCAATGTTATTAGTGACAAATTGAACACTACATACAACCATATGCCTATGAAAAAATTGAAATAAAATTATCTAATAATTTTTTTTTTGATGATATCAATATGCTTGTGATATTATTGAAATATCGTTGATACACTTATGATACAAGCATTACCTAGAATCTACAAAGTCGAAAATATTGACGATATTGATGCATTGGCAATACAAGCGACACCTAAAATTTACATAGTTGAAAATATTGGTGATTACATTAGTGATATTGATACGTTGGCAATACTTAGCTATACATTGCTAATAATTTGGTGATACTTAGCTATACATTGCTAATACTTAGAATTTCCGATACTACCAGCGTTATCGATATCGCTACTAGTGTTAACGGTATCGCTGAGCTGGAGATAAAGATAATATCGGAGATAATTTAAACACCGGCCCCACCTAGGATCCCAATGTAGGAACTTCCTGCGAAAGCCTTTTGCAGGATATCTGCGCCCGGTGCGGATTGAAAGCCTTGGAGACGGATGGTCCTGTCAGGGGCTTTGTAGGGCCCACCATGATATATGCATTTTATCCACACCGTCCATCCATTTTGATAGGTCATTTGAAGGTATATGCCCAAAATGTAGGTAAATATAAGGTTTAAGTGGACCACATTGACGGGAAGTTGTAGTGGCAATGATATCCACCAATGAAGCTTTCCTAGGGCCCATTGTGATGTTTATTTTCCATCCAATCTGTTCATAAGGTCTGACAGACCTAGATGAAAGGAAAACATAAATATTAGCTTGATCCAAAACTTTTGTAACCCCTAATTTTTTTTTAATGGTGGCCATTCAATGACCACTTTTTCGTGTGGTGTGGTCCACCTCATATTTGGATTTGCCTCATTTTTTGGCTCATTCCCTAAAATAATATGCCAAAATGAATCGACGGTGTACATACAACATATTATGTCGAGGTGGCCCCACAGTCAGGGTCCCATCATATTACGTACGTCCTCTGATGTGGTCCACTTGATCTCTGGATCTGCCCCATTTTTTTCTAAGGCTTTAAAATGATCCAAAAAAATGAATGGACGACATGGATACAATGCATGGGGCCCACACAATCTGCCTTATTTTTTGAGCCAAGACTTTTCAAAAAGTAAAGATATCAACGTCGGGAATTGGAGAGCGGATCAAGTGAGACCCAATACTCACCCAAGATGGTGTGGCCCTTAATGCGGGGCCCACCTTAATGTATGTATTCTGTACCCATATCGTTTATCCGTTTTGCCAAATCATTTTAGTGTATCATCCAAAAAATGAAGCACATCTAATTAATAGGTGGACCATACCAAAGGAATAAGTGGTGATTGACTATTAATGGGCCACAAAAGTTCTGGATCAATATGATATTGGTTTTTTCCTTTCATCCAGGCTTATGTGA
Source organism: Magnolia sinica (assembly GCF_029962835.1). Classification (NCBI taxonomy): domain Eukaryota; kingdom Viridiplantae; phylum Streptophyta; class Magnoliopsida; order Magnoliales; family Magnoliaceae; genus Magnolia; species Magnolia sinica. The sequence continues at coordinate 76,800,559 of NC_080586.1, forward strand.
ACTTATTAACAGATTGGATGGTAACTAAACACTAAGAAAACATTAAGGTGAGCCCTAAGAAGGTTTTAATGGTAGGGCCTTCAATCAATACTGTTTCCTATGGCATGGTCTACTTGATAATTGGATATTCTTCATTTTTGGTATGGTGCCGTAAATTAAGGTAGCAAAACAGATGGATGGTGTGGATATACATGTCTTGATGCATTTATAAATGTTATGCAACATATTTGAATATAGTTGTTTTAGTTCAATCGGACAACGCATAACTTAGGATCCTATACAAAGGAAACCTATTATGTGTATCTTTATTTTTAGTTTTTTTTTGAGATTTTATGATTTAAAAGTGTGTATTAAGGTAATTTTTAATAATCCTTGAAGTTTCATTGAAAAATTCAACCATTTTCCCAATGTTTCCCAAAAAGTGCGATAAATTACGCGATACAAACGATGTATCCTGTGCGATAACCGATACGTATTTGTATCCCAAGGATGCGATACATTGCGCAATACCGATATTTTGAACATTGGCTTCGAGACTTGATTTATCTCTAAAAATCCGATTATTGTCTTCCGGCCAAACCGTTCAAAGCACAGGTAGCAGTACAAGCCACCATAGGATTCTCCTTTTTCTTCCCTCTTTGTTCGAAGTGCCACATGTTAAAGAGCTCCTTGTTGTTCCAAGAATCACCCTGGAGACTTCACATGAACTAAAGAAAAACCACCACATCTTCTACACATAGGAACAATGCAGAAGGTGCATCCATTGGCCATTTTGCTTGAAACATTCAGTTTAAAAGGACTGCCTTAGTGATTGCCAAATTGTATGACTATTCAGTGGCATTAAGTTTCTACTAGTAGATTTAGCACATGCCATGCACGTGGAGAGAGAGGAAGTGTTTGCAGGATGTGGGAGAGAAGAGGATAAGAAGTCAGAAAAAGTAGATTCTTTGAGAGTTTGCTACAATATGACTACCATACTTGTGGGATAGGTTGAGACTATAGCCACTGGATTTAGGGTCATGTTTCAATGCTTTTATATGATGGACTGCACCGTAGATGGAACTGAAGATACTCAAAAGAACTCTCAGATATTGATCACCTATTTATTCATTGTTCCATTGCGACGGATATTTGGAGGGGATTCATTTTTCCGTTTACGATCTTGTAGGTTATGCTAGGTTCAATTACAATAATATTCCAAACTTGTCATGGGAGTGGGTCTATTGTCGATAGGAAGGAGCAGAATGACATGGTCTTCAACAGTAAGTCAGATGTGTTGGCTGAGGTATTCTCTCAAGCTAAGAAGAGAATGGTTTTTTGGTCAAATAGTCTAATTTCATGCCAAGTTGTAGATGATGGGAACTGGGAAAGAAAGAAAAGATTGTTTATATGCATATGCGTACATATGCATGCATGCATTCACGTACGGACGTATGCATGTATACACACATGCGCGCGCACATGCACACACACGAGTCTTCACCCCTTAATCTTGTAAACCACTTTCCTCTCTCTATGTGAGTTTGTGCATTCGCGACTACACCACATTAAACAAATACAAAATTCCTTACCCTGAATCCTAACCGTCTATTACAATGTGGTATTTAAAAAGGATTTAAATATCCATAAAGCCTGTACCCACCATACAACTCACCAGGCAATTATCCAATAACCAAAAAAAAAAAAAAAAACACTTCCACATATTGGCCAAAAGCCACTCAAATTATTAGAATCATATGATCTTGGGATCATTTGCGTGCTAGCTCAATAGGTTATCTAATGGGATCAACTTAGTCTCTAGACATCATTCAATACTTGAAAAATGGCCCACAACATAAGTGACAAAAATACAGATGGAAAACTTGCTAAACTAATCATTGATTAGCTCTGTTAATTAATTTACTAAGTTATGGACTCAAGGACTGAAGACTTTTATGCTTGTGGATCCAATGTTTGACTACATTGTGGAGTCCAGTAACTAATTGACAACTTATGTGGGGCTCTCAAATTAATCAGACCGCTAGAAAAACAGTCTGTGCAGGTTGCGGAGCCCATATTTTTTTCTTATCAAACAGATAGTGGGGCTACTCTTGGACTTTTGTGGGCCCAGATATTCTCTTTCCAGATTTGGTTTTACCAAAGCCAACCATGTACACAAAATTATCAATTAGATGTTCTTCAATGGATTATATGAATTGGGCATGTATTTAATGCAAGGAGATTGAAGGTTTGATATTTATAACCAGAGTATATATTTTATAGATTCAAAACTATGTTTTATAGGAGATGATAAAAATGTTTATAAGAGCATTGCTCTTCGTCTTGCTTCTGTTTTATTTTGTTGTTTAAATCTTTTCCTTTAGTAGCCTTATTCGCCAATGCTGCTATCTTTGTTCTACAGTAAGAGCATTATTCTTCGTCTTCTACAATGATGATTTCTTTGTTCTCCCTGTGGAGTTTTTATTCTTAATTGATATCTATAAGAGGTGTACAGGTCCTAGGATTGCTGGTTGAAGTCTTGGGGAAAGAATTCCAAAGACATATCAATAAGATAATCCAAGTAGCGCATAACATTATGATGTCTGCTCTTGATAAGGCTATGAATAATGAAGTGAGTAATTCTAATGAAGCTACAATCCCCTTCTGGAGAGAGGCTTATTATTCACTTGTGATGTTGGAAAAAATGCTACATCAATACCCAGAATTGTATTTACAAAAAGATCTTCAGGTATGGAACAACTGCTAGTCCTTTATAACCTGTTTGATTATTCTTTCAAATTTGTCTCGAATGTGTAAATATTGTCTTCGTCAATGACTTTATTCAACTATTCTAAATTCTTCCATTTCCCATCTAGTTTATTCATGATTCTAACTAGCAACTATGAACAATAATTGACATTATATCATTAGTTTTGAAGAAGGACAAACTGGCAGGAAATGCATTCTACCTACTGAATAAATTTGATGGATTTGTGAAATATATATTGAAAAGAAAAGTGACTGTTGAATTATTAAGTAGGATATTCTAACTGCTTCTGGTCAATCAATTCGACACAATTAATGGCTGAAGTGTTAACATCACTAAATTTTCGTATCATTGAGGCTGTATTAGTATTGCGGCATGTTTTATTGGCTTCTCAAAATCGTTCTTGGTAGATATCAATTAGAATACAGCTTCCACCATACTTTCCTTTTTATGTTTGCTTGTTATATTCTGTATTTTCTCATTTGTATGTTTTCTTATGGGTTTTGTTACTTGTCCCATGTTAATTATCTGTACAAGTGACTCCTATATGAACTTGCCTTACACCTAGTGTAGGGTATTAATCAGTCAAGATGTAGCTTCCTGTGTACCTGAGAGCTCTAATCCCCGAGTGCTAAGTGCATCGACTCTTTAGTAATGCAAAGTGCTTCTTGTATTTCATTGTCTCTGAGTACTTAACAAGGTTTTGAGTGAGAAATCCTACCTGACTCTATTGATTATGTTTACTTTATTTGGTGATTCATAGTGTTTCTTTTAATTTACACATATTCTCTGTGAATTGTTGCTCCTGCGTACCTGAGAGCTCTGTGTACCTGAGAGCTCTAATCCCCGAGTGCTAAGTGCACTGACTCTTTAGTAATGCAAAGTGCTTCTTGTATTTCATTGTCTCTGAGTACTTAACAAGGTTTTGAGTGAGAAATCCTACCTGACTCTATTGATTATGTTTACTTTATTTGGTGATTCATAGTTGTTTTTTTAATTTACACATATTCTCTGTGAATTGTTGCTCCTGTGTACCTGAGAGCTCTAATCCCCGAGTGCTAAGTGCACTGACTCTTTAGTAATGCAAAGTGCTTCTTGTATTTCATTGTCTCTGAGTACTTAACATGGTTTTGAGTGAGAAATCCTACCTGACTCAATTGATTATGTTTACTTTATTTGGTGATTCATAGTTGTTTCTTTAATTTACACATTCTCTGTGAATTGTTGCTCACTTGCTCCATATCTTTGCACATAAAAAATTATAAATCATGGCCCTTGTTTTGTTATGTTGTCATTTTCAATCAATGCCCATTGCCCATCTTGCCTCAATTTAGGTATTGCATACAAAGCTTTAGACCATGCCTCACCCAACATTGGCTAATGTGGCTATGGTGAGCTTTTGCATGGCATACATCAACTATTCGATGGCATGCCCTCTTTGTGCTACCTGTTTGATTGCACTCAATATTGTATGCACTGCAAGTTAAAACGAGTGTAGTCCCACACTAAAGCAGGTAGAGTCGCTAATCTGACAAGCTTTATGTGGTAAGTGGGAGTGATGTGGAAACATGTCTAAGGGAGAACCAAATGTGGCAGAAAAAGGCGGGCTTATGCCTTATAGGGACATGATCATTGGGCCGCGGAAAGGGGGAAGAAGGGAGGAAGCATGCATGATTTTGTCTAAGGCAAAACATCCATTTATAGGACTGAGGGAACACAAAATAATGCAGGGTGAGGAGAAGAGAAGCGAATGATGGGAACGAACCATTGGGGATAGTGAGGTCTAGAACATTATTGCAATTTTGGAAAGAGATAACACCAGTCTGATGGTTTTTAGGTTGATTTCTTCTAAAGTGTTTCAAGAGGAGATGAAGGAAAACTAGCTGGAGTTCGTCTTAGAATTCTACAAAAGGTGTAGAATTCTAAGATCTTAAATAGATTGGGGCTTCCTTCATCATGCTAAGAAAGGACTGAAAGTCCAAAAGATTAGACACAACTCTCGTTGGAGGCCTTTTTTTTAAAAGAGATAACAACATTTTATTAAAAAGCAATCTTCAAAAAAAAATAAATAATAAATTAAAAAGCTCACAAGAAACGAGAAAAGAATACAACCCAACAACAAAAGACAAACTTGAAAGAGGGAGCCGGCCGAGGCATCCTTAACATAAGGAGCCCACTTCGATATGAGGCCTTTGGAAATCCTAATAACCTTGTTAACCCCCGCACTTACATTCCTAAAGCACTGACCATTTCTAGCTCCCCAAATAACCTAAAAGACTACCATAATAACTAATCTCCACATAGCCCTCCCGAATTTATTCCCACCCCCATGTAGTCCACAGAAGATCTTCCACCGACTTTGGCATCACCCACTTGACCTTAAACAACGAGAGAAAATGGTCCCACACTCTACGAACAAAACTGTAACGAATGAACATGCGATCAATCGATTCCCCATCCTCCATGCACATGAGACAAATATTAGGGAGAATCAAGGAGCGCCTTTGAAGATTGCCAATGGTAAGGATTCTCTTCCGACCCACCAACCAAACAAAGACTGCTACATGCACTAGAGCACCATAAAACCACTGGTGGAAAGGATGAGGCAGCCGACGGGTATCCTGCAACTATGTAATCAAACTAAAGAATGACTTAACTGAGAACATGCTAGAACTTTGCCTCGACCAAAGAATGGAATCCTCATCCTGAATCGATGGGACACCATTCTTCAGAAGATCCAAAAGGCCAACCAACTCCTTTAACTCCAAATCGGACAAATTCTAGTGGGTAGGAGTCCAAATTATTGAGTTCCCCACTAGTGAGAAGCAATCCGCCACCCGAACGAACCGATCTATGGCAAGGTGCGTGAGTATCGGAAAAAGGGCTTGTATAGCACATTCGCCACACCAAACGTGAACCTAAAGTCTAAGATAACACCTTGATTATCTGAGATAACATTTGAGAGGACCACCTTCAACCTCAATGCCAAAATCTTATAAGAGCCTCCAATGACACTTGTCGGTCTCAAATCTTTCTACTTCTTAGCCCCTTCCACCTTTGGAATAAGAGCAATTAAAGTGGAGCCCATGTCTCTAGAGATGCGACTCTGTTCCACAAATTGAACTATAAAATCCATAACATCTTTTCAAACAACATGTCAAAAACACTGATAGAACATAATTGGGAAGCCGTCTGGACCTGGGGCCTTGTCCCCACACATTGAATCCACCACCACTTTCGCCTCATTCTCCAAAATCGGATGTTCAATAAAGGAAGCTTCATTGGTTGAGATCTTGTGGAAATCAAGGTTACCGAGTCTTGGCCTCCCCCACTTATCGGTGGTCAGCAACTTTGCATAAAATGAGACTATTGAGCTATAAATTTTGGTCTTGTATGAAGTGCGAGAACCGTCAATGACCAAACTGGAAATCCTGTTCGCACGAGCCCGAGCGCTAGCAATATTGTGGAAGAGTCGAGTATTTTTGTCGAAACCTTTCCACCGCCAACCAGGCTTTTTCAAATGTAAAATGCTTTGGACCCGAATTCCCTTAGCTTATGTCGAGCACAATGGGTCGATGGTTTGAAGTAACTCTACAAAGATCGTGCTGCATGACTAGCTCAAATTTTTTTGAGCCACTCCGCGTACAAGAGAAACCTATTTAGCCGCGACATGGAAACCACTTCTTGGCCATTAGTCCATGTATACTTGGCCCCACTCAATGGCAGGTCCACCATATTGTGTTGGCCCACCCAATAAAAAAAGGCCGCTATGCTGTTGGTCACCCTACCCCCTCTGGACTTCTCAAATGAGAAACAAACTACATTGAAGTCCTTGCCAACACACCAAGGAACCTCCCACTTCAGTTTGACATTGTCTCGCTCTTTCCAATATTGATCGCGTAAATCATACTGACGAGGGCCATATACAGATGTAAAAATCCAATGTAAACTAGAGGACACGTCCCGAAGTAGAACTGAGGTAGAAAACTGACCGGTGAAAGAATCAACTTTGCACCATATGTTAGAATGCTAGGCAACTATGACACCCCCATTGCTCCCATCGCCTCTAACCGATTGAAGTTGGGATTCCTACACCGCGATGATATCAACCTTCAACTTCTTGCAGACTTTACGAACCTGAGCCCTCTTCACACTACAAACAAGGCCTCGCACATTCCAAGACAAAATTAACATGGGTCACCACCTTTCCCCAACCTCACCTTCTTACCTCCATTGTCCTTGACTGTAAAATCATAATTTATAGAGCATTCCAGAATCCAGACTCAATAGTTACCTCATACCCTTGAGAGATCTCTTTGGCTTCATGGCTTGAAGATCGTGTAGACATTGAGAGGCTTTGGCTTGAACAAATTCGAAGAAATCGTGGACTTTCTTCATCACTTGTACCATAGGACGTTCCCACCCTACCCCCACCCTACCTAAAACATCCTTAGCCCAACCGAAGTGTTCTTTTGATTTAGATTTGTGCTTCGCAATTGGCTTCAAATCCAAAAGGACTTCTCCTGACACCATAGTGAGAGACACGTGTACGCGCCTTCTTAGTTCAAAGGCTTCCTCGAACAATTCCCCTTCGAAAGCCTCACCATCCAACATCAATTCCCCTTCCTCCACTTCCCGAGTTTCTTTAGGAATAACTGCACCGATCTCTCTTCCTCCACTCCTTGCTAGGTCTACCCCTAGATCAAAGGAGATGTCCTCTGCCACGGTAACGACCTCGATGGGAACTACGATCGCAAGAGAAGACTCACCCGAATGATCTACAGAGCTCCTGAATACCCCTAGGCAATTTCCCTTCATATCACAAGGAGGAGATTGAAGTCACGATTAAATAGCATCGGTAATTTCGCATGCGATGGCTTGTGAGGCGTGTGAGAGGTTTAAGTTAATATCCGCACATGCCGACAGGCAATAAGAGGCAAGGGGGCCTGAACACATTTCACACGTGTTTCGTAGGAGAATCTGACATCATCAGAAGCTTCGCTATCTAAATGCCACGTGTTGTCATCTCCATTGCTCTATTGAAAATTGGAAGCATGCGACTGAAAAGAGATGATCTTCGACCGACGCGCGTCCCGAGCCAAAAGATCGACCTTAACATGTGGAAGGCTTAGGGCTAAAATGGAACCCAAGCCTGCAGCCTTTAAAAGGTTCAGAGGGGCACACGAACCCCCTTGTACTCCCTTGAAGCACAGGGAACCACATGTCGCACCTAGAGCCATTGCGACCTCACCTACCCCCTTCTCTTGCGCTCTCCTACTCGCATGAGTCCCTTGAAACTACCAGAGCACCCAAAGCATGCTCTTTCAGCAACTCATGACCGACAACCATGGCTTCCCGGGTGCCCATCTACCTTTCTTAACCTCCAAACATCTCCCCATTTGAGTAGAGATTTGCCTGCTATCTCTCTTTGGACTTGCAAATATATTTTCCTCTCACCAACCGGCTCAATGACTGAACCTAGATCCTCCAATCCCTTCTTTCGCCAGACACGCTATCACCACCCCTAGTTCTTCTCCGAATTCCATAAAAGGATCGATGGCAACGGCCTCTCCCAAGTAAGAAACAACCACGCAAAAGAAATCCTAGAACTAGAATTCCAGCAGTACCCTCCAAATAAAAAATCAAGCCTCTTTCCCAATAACGGAGAACTCCCATACGAAAAAACAAACAATTGGACCATCCCTGTGAACTGCCTTTGCCATGAACCAAAGGTCCAAATTGACCTTCGGCTGGACGCAGATCCAAACCTCCTTATAGCCGATGGGCTTAATCGAGTACATCTCCGGTGAGAGGTGGCAACACTTGTCCAATCAGGTTGTGATTTGAGAAATCATAGCTCCATCCTTACAATAAGCCACCACTGATTGGCATAGAGATTCCCAGGACTGAGGAATAGCCTCCTCTTTCAATTGCACCTTCTCCCCATTAGATGTTTCCATAGAAAGCCACGCACTTACCTTGACTCGGTTCCCTATTCGTCTCTCAAATATGTCCTTTGCAGCAGCGATGAACCTTGGTTTCGTGTAACTACGTCCTTGTAAGTTTGAGGCTTGCCTCCCCCTACTCTAACAACAGGCCTAAGGTCCTTTGTCATAAAAGCATCCTCACCAATCTTCTTCTGTACCTTACGTCCTTAGACTGATTTTAAACCAATCGATTCTCCCTCCCTATTTTGATGCTCCAACCTAAAACACGCCCTTTGCCAATGCTACCTCCATGAAGCATTGATACTGCTCGGGTAATTCGTCCTCGGAGCTCATGCGAACGAAGGCAAATCCCCCATAAGAGCCCGTGGATCTCTCTCTTGGCACAACGACGTCCATAACTGTGCCCGCCCTCTCGAAAAATCTGGGGAAGTTGATCGACATCCATCCCTCCGAAAAACCTGATATATACAACCTTGGAAATACCTGCGGATTTTCTATCTTACTCGACTTCCTTTCCGACTTTCTTGTTTTTCCTTTTAACTCTCCCACAATCACCTCTGTCTTCACCTCCCACCGAGTCTACTCTCAGCACCACCTGCCAAATCCCTCGTGTTGTCTACATCCACGCATATAGATCTAGGAATGCGCATCTACGAAGTCCCTGCACGAAGATGCTAAGCTGACATTCCTTCGCGGTTAACGAACTTTCTGTATGGTGCCACAAGGACAACCTGGTTTTATTTGCAAGCAAGACATGGAGAAGGCTTATGATTTTGTAAATTGGAACTTGGAAGCCGTCACATTTTGAGGAGGTTACTTTTTGTGTGAGAGGGGAATGTGGATGTCAGAATGTGCAGGACCCGGTCATTAATTGTGGTTTGGTTAATGGGTCACCTAAGGGCTTTTCCAATGTGTTGAGGGGCGTCCATCAAGTAGACCCACTTTTTTTTTTTTTTCCTTCTTCTTTTAATCTTTGAGGTGCTAGAAGCTCGCAGCAAAATGGTTGAGAAGGCATATTAGGAGTGTATTATCGGTCTTTAAGGTGGAGAACACGAGTTTTTGAGTTTCCCTTCAATTTATGGATGACATGGTTCTCTTCAACAAAGGGAATAGAGTCTAGGTGGTTAACTTGAGGGAGTTATTGAGGTTCTTTGAAGGAGTGTCTAGTCAAAAGATCAATCTGCAAAAAACTTGAGATTTTGGGTGTTTAGTTGAGGAGGTGGTGCATGAATTAATAAGGGTGTAAGATCAATCTGGAAAAAAAAAGAAAAGAAGATTTGGAGTGCTTAGGCGAGGAGGTGATGCATGACTTAATAGGGGTGCTCAATTGCAAAGTTGGAAGTCTTCCTTCTTCCTTTAGAGGGTATGGGCTTCCAAGGCTCTCACTCTCTGTTTTCTCTCCCTCTGATATAGGATCTTATTTATGAGGAATTAGGGTGATCTATAGTAAATTCATTTCATAATTTTCATGGGTGTGAAGATGAGGCCATGTGGGTCACCCAGACGAATGAGCCACTAGCATTGATTGAGGACTTTATTCGGTTGCAGCAGTCAACCAAAGTGCAAAGCCCTTCTTCCTCAATAGGGATAGGTGGTGCATCAGAGGATCAATTCCCATGGAAGATTTACAATAAATTCATTTGGGAGTTGAGGCGAGGTCCTATGGCTTCAATATCCAACTTGCATGGTTCGCCAACAACGATGGCATACCAAGAGTGGTGGCCTATTGGGTGGATGGTAAAGCTTTTCACCATTGACCATTTGCAAAATAGAAATATATTCACAAACATGCGAATCACGTGCCGTAAGGATACAAAAATCAACAAATTATTTGTTTATCCATCGCACAATGACGTTGGATATTTCAAGGGGGTCTTTTGACCCACTTTGAGGTGGCATGACCGATCCTATAGGGTAGATTCTAGGTTTCCCAAACTTGTAACTGGGGTGCCCATGGAAAAGGAGGCAGTGTTTGACTCTATTAGCGGCGACTAGGTCCATTTCAAAAGAATGTAACAATATTGTTTTCAATAACAGATCTGAACCATCAGAATTCATTTTCCCAAGGGTTAAGGGGAAGGGTGTTTTCTTGAATGACGCGCCTAAACGTTTTTTGTGTCTGTAATTAAGAGGATTTTCTATGGTCCTCTTTGTTGTTCCTAGATTGTTAGGGAAAGGACAATCTATCACCATACTTCTCTTCTCGATACGTTTAAAGCTCATATTTCCTTTTTTTTTTCATTAGTTTATTAAAATGTTTGTGTTACTTTAGAAGAAGTGACCTAAGCCTATGTACGAAAGCGCCATAAACTTTTGGCAGACAAAACAACCATCTATGCTAAACATGCTCAACTCAGCAGTATACGTAGTTCGGGTCCATACTCTTGCTCAAGTGGTAGACTCTCAGGAGTCTCAAAACCTGGTCAAGGGTTCGAGTACCCATAGGTGGTGAAATTCCACTAAGGCGTGAGTGTGTGGGGGTTTGTGTGCGTGTGTAAAAAAAAAAAAAAGGCAGTATACATAGTTCATCTCCACTCAAGGGACTGGTGGGCATACTTAATATCTGTTCAACTCAAGGAATCCTGCTATTGTTAGTTGGATAGTTCCATAGGTTTATTAGTCAGTGACTTCACGATGTCATGCAAAATCTACACTCATAGTAGAGAAGGTATCATGTGAATCATTGGTATTGCCAACTGTTTAAATCTTCTCACACCTAAATTCATAGGTGTTTCTTCTAATATAATCGGCTATGACATGCTTTCATGTTCTAGGGACTAGTACAACTATGATACTCACATCCTTTAAAAAAAATAAAAAATTGCCCTTAAATTAGAAGTGGTATCAAATTCTGGTGTGGGGGTGAGGAAGCGTCTGTTTCAAAATGTCAGCAAGTATAAACAGTCGGAGAAGGCACTTACGTTTGAATTGAAACTGTGATTCGAAGAGATAGTGACAGTTGGTTGGAAGGGTGTACCCAATACATGAACCACATTCAAGTAGCATCGATACGCCTTGCTAGGGCAAAGGTAATCATTGAGGTTCAGGACTTGCAACTGGCCTAGCCAATTTACTCAACAAGCCCCATATTTTTCTCTGGATAGAGGCAGGCATGAATAAGTTGGGTCATCGTCTTATTGATGAATTATGATATGCTAACTCAGCTGCTCACACCGATGCAGCTATGTTGTTCACTCACCATGTAAGTCACTAACTATATACCCATTGACCTAGAACTAACACGATCTCCATGTGTTTTTTTATTTTTTATCAATGACAAAATTTATTAAGCAAGCCCTCCATGCAGAAAGAAACAGAATCAATGATAAGAGTCTCCTTAGAAAGAGAAGATCTAAGGACACTGCTGTAACGAAGTCATAGAGACTCTCTTGCAGGATCTGGTGAAAAAAACTAACCATAGAACATGAGAACAAACTAATGCTACTGCAAGTAAAAACTAGATGCAAAGAGGAGTTGGACTATGTCAGGATCTATAGAAAACTTCTTCTAGGCATGGCGTGGGGGGAGAAATTGGTAAGGTGAGGCAATATGGAAGTTATCCTTGTTGGCTGGTATCTGGGCTGTGTGGGAGGAGAGGAACAATAGGTGCTCTTGGAATCGTAGAAGCCAGGCAGTGGATGTATTCAATAGGGGCTAAATTGAATGTAATGGAATGGGCGATCACTTGTAAAGCTGTAGGATAGTTTCCATTTTTTCCACTTTTTCTTTCCTTTTATGTTTGATGTATTCTTTGGCTTTGGCCTTGTTCTGAAAAAAAGAGCACATTTTCTAGATGCAGTTACGTCACTGGAATCACCCTCCATTACTCGCTTGTACATTTGACTAGCAAAAATCTCTGACTCAATTTTGATGGCAATGAACTCCACTGTGTTTGAGAATTGCACCCCGCTGGCCAAGGGGAAAAAATGATAGCTTGAATTGTAGTAATGCTAGAAGCTTTAGGATACAAAGAGCAACCATTGAAGTTGAGCCTCTGTTATCTTGAAGGAGCACTCCAAATGCCAGTTTTAGGGGACAGCCACCAGTAATCATCAACTGCTCTTCTTCAATTACGAAGAAGATTGGATTAAGAAATCGCTTTGAACTCTTTAACACATAGCCCCAATTAACCAAGGACATCATTAACCAAGGCTGTCTTGTCCTCCCTTATGCTTGCGCTGTGTATCCAACAATGCAACTAGGGCACCTTCTGACATTTGTAAGGCCTTAGGATACTACTCAAATCAACATTCTTGGGGTTATCATGCCTAGTTAATAGAGACCCTGAGAACTCCATAACATGCACAATAAGGGCTGACCTAGCAAAACTGAATGATTGGGTGTCCCACTATTCAATCTGTACTGACATGTGTTCATCACATCATCTTTGGGCTACACGTCAAGTTTTAGTGCGATTCAATATCAAACGAATGAGATCCATCTAAAACGGATCCAATGGTCCATATTCAATCCTGGACAGATCTGATCATTAGCAGTTAGATCTCTGCCATCCAGTGACTTCATCACGTAGAATTATGCTCCCACATAAATTTTTAGGTCAATTGGACCTTTAATAAGTGAGATATGGACTTATCAAATCAATGCAAGGTCAATAGCAAACTTGTACGATGTTCTCAACAACAGATCGATTAAGCATCCACCTTACGTAATGTCCGGTATTAAACCATCATCCCACTGACTCGTGCAACTTGGCTAAACCTGTGACCACACGATCAAAGGGAAATCTAAATCCATTAGTCAAGATTGCATGATCATGTGTGCGGGCTCATCATGGGCTAGACATGTGGCGCCACCACTCACCAAGCATGGATGGGCCTCACATACCCCGCACATGTGGATGTCTAATCCAAACAACGATCAGAAGATCACAAAACATGTCCAAATAAGCGAATACACAATGTCAGGCCCAAATCTCACCGAGCGGCAATCATGGATTTTTTTACAAGCTCACCATTTTCAATCATCCTTTGGTAAACCTGAGTCAATAGATGTTTTCACTTTTCAAAGTATGCCAATTGGGCCAGGTACAAGTTTCATCCCAATCTGATCTAAGATAAATCAGTCCTGCCGAAAATCATCCTAAACGGCCACCATTCAATCCTGCCAGATCTGGAAAGAATCTGTCTGATCCAACCAGACCATCTCAAAGAGTACATCGAGAATGCAACTCAGACCAAATTTCATATCAACGGTTTTTGAAATATGGCCCACTCAACAGACGATCAATCTTAAACATCAAATATTGCCACGATCCAGTCTCTGATCTAGATGAATGACTACATGATTTTGAAGAGCTCGAAACGCTGACAACCAAACACAATGACTTTTTATGGGCAATAAACACCATTTTACATTCATTTATTGGCTCTTGGATTATATATTCTTGCTTTAGGTTAGCTTCATTTCATTGTTCCAGTCTTGGATCTTTTTAATGTACTGCATGTATTTGCAGCTTCATCTGAAGACTTCTGTTGTTAGCTTTGTTTGCAACTAAATATTTATCAACCCTTTTCTAATGTGTTTTATTACTTCTATCTCTTTTGTGCTCGGTTTTGATGTAATTGGATTGTATCATCCCAGGAACTATTTTATCTTTAACTCAATTCTCTTCTTTTGTTTTTCAGGGAATATGGGAAGCAATCTGTAAATTTCTGCTGTATCCACACATGTGGTTACGAAACATATCCAGCCGCCTCGTGGCCTCATATTTTGCAGTTGTAACACAGGCTAGAAGTTTGGATCAGGGAAAGTTAGACCTGGGATTTTCACTAATGAAGCCAAGTAGTCTCTTTGCAATAGCTGTTTCCCTCTGTTGCCAGCTTAAGTCCCAGCTGACTGATGATGCTTCTGGCAACATTATCACTCAAAATCTCGTCTTTGCAGTATGTGGTCTACATTCCTTTGCAAGACAGAGAGAATGCACCGATCCACATGTCTTTTGGTCTACCCTCGAGCTGCATGAGCGAGACCATTTTTGTAAGGCTTTTGAATTGCTTGGTTCGAGAAAAGCAATAGTCATGTTTCAATCCGTTTCAAGCAATGATCCAAGTGGGAATTTAATTGTAAATGATCAAAACAAAAGTGAGAATCTTCCATCATTGCTAGTTGCACCTCTGCTTAGGAGAATGGGGAAGTTAGCCCTTCAAAAGGAGGATATTCAGGTATGCCTATTTAAGGGGTTGAGAAGTTCCATTAGAATAATTTGCAACATATACCTTACCAAATTCCATGATAGTTGCATTTTTTTTTTCTCCCAAACTTTACATGCCCATGTCTGTGCTGTAGTCGCTAATGACATGACATAATGCAGTTGAAGGTTGTCTTCAGTTGCTTCAAAATGATCTCATCACAGATTGGTTCAGAAGGTTGCCATGACTATGCATTCCACATGCTGCTACCATTGTATAAAGTGTGTGAAGGATTTGCTGGGAAAGTCACTACCGGTAAGTTCAGCATGTTGCTCCATAGAACTAGTTTAGATGCAATAAGTTCTTTGGAAATTGCTTACATATTGTAAGGTAATTTAGAGGAAATCATTTTCTTGTGCACATTTTATTGAGCTACCACCCATGTGTGCCACTGCATATGCTAACATGAAGTCAAATGGAATCACATGTGCATGTCTCTAGATGTGATGCCATTGTGCATCTGAGCTTGTTAGTATCTATTGAGGTTTGAATGCCTTCGATTGAGCAGCTTGCCACAGAGAAAACATGTAGCTGTCATTGTTCTCTCACAGTAAGCCATATCCATTTCTTTCATTATGAAGTCGTCTAAAAATGTCAAGAAGTTTCTTCTTCTTCTTCTTCTTCTTTTTTACCCCGTAGGTTCACATGACCAGCTAAAGCTAAACTGACTGGAATTCTAATGCAGTCAAGAATCATAGGCTAATGAAAACAAGGAGAGTGCACCAACAAATCATTCTTGGAATTTTCAAAAGCAATCCAACATAGATTTATTGGTCAAAGCTACTTTCTCTTCTTACATGTTGCGTGCAAGACCAAAAGAAACCCTAATCTAACTCTTCTCTGAGCCCTGGATTCAATTAAAGCAACTAACTTTTAATTGTAACCAACATTTTAATTTATTTTTATTTTAAAAAAAAAAAAAAAACCTTGAAAAACTAAGATCTATAGCTATGTTCATGACTAACTTTGTGACTCACAATGGTTGAATCTCGGAAAACTTTTAGAACCAGTTGCATAGATCTTGAAACAATCTTTCAAACGAGCTAAAGATCACTTAGAACAGATGGATGTACACAAAGTTATGCCCCATGGAAGTTGACAGTTTTGACACCCCATGGGTGAAGAATTGGAATGTCTTTGCTGCCCAATCGTCCTAACTTCCATTGGATTTTATTTTTTATCTTCGGGCTGTTCAATGTTTTGATGTTAATACTCAAATTCTTGATTTGAGTGACCTACTACTTTGGATCAGATCATTTTACCCAGTTGGGGAACTCATCCTCATGTTTGCGTCATCACCTACTTCAAATGGGTCTGTGATGCTTTTGCTTTTAACACACGTCCACTTCTAGGTCTGTGATGCTTTTGCTTTTAACACACGTCCACTTCATTTGTTTTTCATGGAGCTTTAATTGTTGTTTGAAATAGAAACAAACATCATAAGTCTCATCTGTGAAAAAATAGCCAAAAAAGAAGTTAATTAAAAAGGCTCAAATTTAGCTAATGGACAAAAACGGTAAATGTTTTCATTCTTCCATTTTTAGGGATGCTGCTATTGGAGTTAATAAGGAGTTAGATCTTTTTTTTTTTTTTTTTTCTAATTCATCCATATTGTATCTGAAGTCTTTCCTCATTATCTTCTCAAGCAATTGATCAATTTTTTTTAGCATTATCAAGAGATGTGGCAATGATTGATTCTTCGTCCTCAGAATAGTCATCATAGATGATTTTGAAAGAATCCCTGTTTATCTTTTCTTGATCTTTCCCCACATGATCCAGGAACAAGTGTTGGAATTCTTGCATAGACAATGTCGACCAGCTGGAAAGCAATGAATGGATGTGTTTTTAATCATAACCGGCGACCGTTAGCCACCTCATTTCTACATTACACAACAATAACCCTTAAGAATATAACCAATCAACTAGTTGAACCTTCTCAACCATCCAAACCAGGTGTAGCCCTTAAAACCTAGAACTAGACCAATATCAAACCCAAAGTCAAACTGGCTAGTGTTCTTCTGTTTTTAAACACGTTGGTTTTGACTTTGTCTTTTAGTTTGTAATGGGACTCAATTCCACTACCACATTATCTTGTGGTAGCTTTTAGATTTTTTTTTTACTTGTTTTTGTCACAAAGAATACACAACTGTCTACTATATTATTTACTTTACACCAAGTTTCAAATTATTGGGTGTCCTCCCATATGTATTATGTATCGTGGATATGTGATTTGATATTGCCCAAGATTCACATCAAATCTGCCGATAGCACTGATGTGGCTGATACATACCAATATAACACAAACTCTCTCTCTCTCTCTCTCTCTCTCTCTCTCTCTCTCTCTCTTCCATTTTTCTATTTGGGAGTTTGACTTATCTTTATTAGATTTGAGCAAGAAAAATGAGGGTCCATCTTGAATTAATATATCAAAGTATGCAGTATAGTTACATTTACGAGCAACTCATATCAATATTATAATCCATCTATTAATAATTCTCAATAGTATGCAGTATAGTTCTATAGATATAAAATTGTAGATTTGGATGGTTGTACATATACTCCTGTCGAGTTGGAGATGTCTAGTATGTATACCTCGTGCGTCTGCTTCTTCACAATTACACACTGTTCCTGCATTAAGTGATTTGCAAATTAATGAATTTGTTAAAAATTTAATTGAATCAATACGGTCATTGAGAAAATTTAAACTCAGCATTCAACATTTGACAGATAAATGAGGCAACCATGCTTCACACTGGATGGCTACATGCATATAATATCCAGAAAACACAAAACTAATACCAAGAGGATTTCTCTAATGTATGCCACATGGGTGAATCATTTTAAAGTTCATTTGACAAGACTGCTCCATTTCCTGATCTTTTATCATTGTTAACATAACATGGTATTTTCTTTTTTATAGATTTGGCTATATGGTCAGCATATTGATGTCATTTCTGCAACATGCAATCCTAGAGATGGAAATTAGTTGAATGATCCCGATTGATGAGAACATGCAGACTTGTGACAAATATGATCACAGTATTCACCTTGGGGCAGCACCCTATTATTCCACAGATAGCAAAAGAGATTTTGTTGTTTTATTGCTTTTTCTTATATAATTTACTCTCACCACCATTGCTATGATATGCTGATTCTTTATAATTTTGTTGAATTGTCCCACCCAATTTGGCATGAAACTTGGCTCATGATTTTGTTAAGAAAGTACTTTAAGATGACTATACGGACATGCAATAACTATTCTTTGCCATCACCTATCCTTGCTATGCATGATGCTTATTTATCCCTTCTCACTTCCTCAACCTTGCTCATTCTCAACACTTGAAGCATAACCTTTAAGGTCTTTCCTTGATCCTCCATCCAGATCCTATCCATTCACCATGATTCATATTCCTATTAGCATGGTTCTCACCACCTTGAGCCATGTCCAAGGGTTCAATTCAGGCAGGTTGGGTGGGGTTGAGGGTCAACCCAAGCCCAACCCTACCTCAAGAGGCCCCAACCTAAAACGTAACCCAACTGGATTTCCAACCTGAGGTGCCTCCATACTTGACCCGACCCGACCCGACCCGACCCAAATAGCTGTGATTATTCCCAACACGACCTAACCCGACCCGAAATTGCTCAACCTGAGCCCAACTCGATTTCAAATTGGTTTGTTGTTTTCCAACACTAACTTGACCTGAGTGCTGTGATAATCTGACCCAGGTTTCATCGATTTCAGGTTAACCTGAAACCAACTTGCTACCCAAGCCATGTTACTTTTAGGTCTTCCACTCATCTATTTTTCAGTCACTTGAAACCCTAACCACAAATTCTTTGCCTTATTGAAGCCATCATTTGGTCTTGTAGCACACCGAAAAACCATGTCAATTTACTATATTTAAATATTAATTGTGATCTTATCCGGATTTCAAGCCTTGACCAAGTGCATGAGTTGACTGACTTGGGAGTTGAGTAGATTTTTTGTGGTTTTTAACCATGCTACTTCAATTCACGATGACTGGATACGAGCTCACACACATCCATTTTGCACACTAATAGTTAAGCTTATCTTATTCCATGTGTCTTTGCACTCTAGACTTTGTGAAGGTTTCCTTGACTAGATTTCTGTTTGAATTATTGTCAGTATGTATTACTCCTACCACCTGATTTTTTGGCGAATTTTGTTCTTTAGATGAAGTTAAGCAATTAGCGGAAGATGTTCGTGACAACATTAAGAGGATATTGGGAGTTGAGAAGTATGTTCAAGTTTATAATATGATCAGGAAGAATCTCAAGGCAAAAAGAGACAAGAGAAGACAGGAAGAGAAGCTGATGGCCGTCGTCAATCCTATGCGCAATGCCAAGAGAAAGCTGAGAATCGCTGCCAAGCACCGGGCCAACAAGAGGAGGAAGATCATGACAATGAAGATGGGGAGGAGATGGTGATGCTCTAGCATCTTTTACCAAATGGAGGGAACTCATTGGGGGGCAGGGTGTGGGTGTGAAGGAAGAAGTGTACAGTCTGTAGCATGGCTATTTATCCCAGCCATTATTTCCCTGTATTTCAAAGGAAACTTTTTTTGGCTTTAATCCTCCGAAAGAAACAAGTTGTAAGATACTCGAATGATTATTTATAGAGAAAAATAAAGTTTTCGGTAATTACTTCTTTTTTTTTTGTTAGCTTGTTAGTACACCCTCTGTCAGATCACACGTCACTGTTAGCCACCCCCACTAGGGAATCAATGCCAAGACCTCAGTGTTGAAACAAGGTATCTTTCACTCAGTTTTCGGTAATTACTTCACTCCAAAAATGTTTGCTCACATGAGGTATTATGGTCAGTAGAAGGATATTGTTGATATTCTGGTGTTTTCACCATTTTATAGATGGCGGTTGAGTCACCGTATGTATGGCAATCCAAACCATCTAAATTGCTGGCCCAACTGTAGATGGAACATAAACAAATTGCCAAACTATCTAAATTGCTGCCCAACTGTAGATAGAACATATCCAAACCTTCTGATTTTACCCTTTGTTTGGGTCACCACTATTTTGCGTCTTACCATCTATCTGATGACCATTAATTGGATGGTTAGATTTGCTTGGTCAGTGTGATTTTAGTGATATGGTCCATCCACAAACAGAACCACAATTTGAATGGTCCGAATGGTTGTAGATGAGTAACCACCATTTCAGACTGGTGCAAAACTAATGCAGGAGTATTGCCCTTTTTGGCATAATAAACTTTGTTGGTTGTGAAATTCTATTTAACATGAGGAGAATCTAAAGGTTTTGTTTGCCTTTACATGAGATGCATGTACATATGAAGTGTACCCCAGCCTTAGTGCAGGAGGAGTTCAGCATGGGATCTTACTGAGATTGGAATGATTAGCGTATGACATGTTATGCAGGCAGATACCATGCTGCAGAGACAAATTATCATTTGATCAATTGTATGGCCAGCACGTCAATCATTGGTGTCGATCAATTACATCTTTCTTGTGCAAGCTTGCTGGTCTCATAGGTGACTCTAGTTTCCTTCATACTTTGCACCATTAGGTCAGGTTATGATGAGATGGCCATGATTGACATATTTGACTGGGTTATATAGTAATTTGAAAGAAGACTTGTGTTATTAGACATTGATGATGATATGTGGATGATTTATCTAAGGACCCAAATGGAATGGACCGGTCGGATCTCTGCAATGAATGTTTAAAGAATATTTAAGTATCAATATCAAGGATTTCCTAATGGTTCAGCATGATCATGTTTGCGGAAATTTTTTTGTTTGATCTCAGAAGTAGATAAATGTATATCTGAATTGATGCTTCTGAGAATTGCACTAGGATGGGTGGGATTAATTGTATTTGATCAGAAGTGATAAGATAAACTAAATTGGACGGCAGAGATCCGATGTTCCTCTCCGTGTCCACTTGTGGTTTGATCCCCTTGGGAAGATTACAAGTCCTGGATTTCTCTCACTCCGGATGGAATGGATGGGATGGCAGATTTCCATATATATGGAGGTAGTTGCATGAATAGGTACACCTCAATACTACCCATGTGTGCGTATTTCTTCAATTGGGGAGCCTCTAGCCAGGACATAGGGATAGCAATGGGCCAGGCTAGGAACCCTAAACCCTAACCCTGACCTTGGCTAGGCCTTTTTTTTTTTTTGTTTTTTTGGATTCATCCTCCATTCACAATAAATCTCATCATATATGTAGTTTGAATTATTTGAAACATGAACCTGGGTCCAATGGCTAACAGCCATCTTCAAAGCAAACATACATTAAACCGGGACGTTATAGAACAATTAAAAAGTGTCTTCAACTGTCCATTCTTTCTATATAAAAAAAACAGGCCCACTTGATAACTGGACCACACTGAGCAATTCGTTATCGGATAGTGCCAGAGCCCAAGGCTAGCCCTTGGGCCAAGATTAGGAATGGCGGCCCTGGCACTACAGCCCTGACTCATTGCCACCCTATCAAGACCTACAATTTATCAAAAACCTATGTTATCGGACCACTTAACATGTGGGCCCCAGTGGGCAGTTATAAAAAACCTATGTTATTGGACCGCTCAGCATGTGGGCTCCAGTGGGCAGCATCGCAACCTTGATTCTGGACCATGACAGAGGCAGAACAAACTCTTCTAATAGAAGCATGAGTTGCTATGCAATGAAGAGCCATTCATGTGAGGGGTAAAACACATGAGAGATCCCAAATATCAGTGCCATTCATCAAGCAGTGTGCAATGTGAGCATGCCATGCTCAAAAATAACTATGGCTCATTGATCATGTGGTTCGAACTTTCTTGAACCATATTTTCTATCTAAGCTATGATTTTACATTTATATAATGCATATTAGTCTAACTCACATTTATATGTATTACATATAAGGTAAGTTAGAGTTGGGTTGGGTTACCCAAAGCCTCAACCTGAATCCAACCCAAACCTGGTTGGGTAGAAGGTCAAGTTTGCCCAAGCCCTTAACCCAGACCCGACCCACCTAACCTAAATTAGGTTGAAGGTTGGGTGCCCAGGCTTGCCCAAGCCCTTAACCCAAACACGACCCAACCCAACCTCAGTTGAGTTGAAGGTTGGGTGCCCAGGCTTTCCCAAGCCCTTAACCCAAACCTGGCTTCAGTTGGGTTGAAGGTTGGGTGCCCAGGCTTGCCCAAGCCCTTAACACAGACCTGACCCAACCCAACCTCAGTTGCATTGAAGATTGGGTTGAGGATTTTCAACCCAAGCCCAACCAAACCTCAACCCAAAGGCTAAGACTTTGTTGTTCTTTAAAAGTTTGTCTTCAGTTGTTTGCAGTTGCAAATTCAAAGTATATCTTCAATTTCTATTGGGTAGGTCCCACTTTGAGAACTCAGCCCACCTGATGGAGTGGTGTTGATGATGTACAAGGAAAAGATGTGTGGTGTGGTAAATGGGAAGCATTACATGTTGAGCTATTGATAGCATTATGAGGCTTTACAAATAGCCTCATAAGGATCTCATACCCCATACATTAGCAGGCTTTTCGCAAGGCCATACTTCCCTCTGAATCTGTGGCTTACTTTGCATCATCAACTCAGAGATTTTCTTCTCCAAGATGTATGTATGAAGAGAATTGACTCGGCACCTTCGTAGAAATCACTTTTTCATGCCTCCGCATCTGCAAAACTGTTAATTTAGTTCAGCTAAGAGACCCATTCAAATGACTCCTTTTCGATGGTCTAAAATTCACCAACGAATTCAAATGGATGGTGCTACATGTCGAGGCACAAAATATTCATGCCTCCGATCACACTAAATCCGTTCTCATTTACAACACTATTTTAATTCTCTCCTCCCTTTGTATCTGAATTTTGTTTTCCCATGTACTGGAACCATATTATTCATCTAATGTCCTGTGGATTGGTCATACCTCAGAAATCACATCAGCCAGAAGATCCTAATTTGCATACATACAGTTGCAAATGATCCTAATTCTACTTATATTTTAATCCTCATAATCCTCCAACCATCAATTAGGATAGATGAAAAAGTGGAATTTTTGTCTGTGAAGTACTCCCGTTAGCCTATAGTGTATTTGGGCCTGACCCATTATAGATTAGGCTCGAACCTAGACCATTAAGCATGTCAGGTTGGGTTCGGTCCAAAAGTCAGTCCTGATTATTAACTAGGCCAAGATCAGATAACTCATAATAATAGATATTTCATTATCATTAAGATTCACAGAAATTGCTCGATGGAACTTGGATCATTTTGGTTTGGGTGAAGCTCAAGCTTTAGATTTGCATTTTAGTCATGCTTGAGCTGACCTTGAGCAGCCATAGGCAGAGACTGTTGAGAACTTGCATATGATAGATCAAAAAAACATGCTAAATAACTAGAAGTCATTATTTAGTTGTACAGTGAAAATTATTTTTTAATTAACATTTTTCAGTCAACAGGTTTTTTATTTTTTATTTTTTACATAAGATGGTAGAGAGAGACCATTCTTGTTATAATAGGCATTAGGACATCTTTTCAAAACTAGTATAGAGTGACTGTACCTGAGAAGATATTTCTAAACCATTGAGTAATTCTCCTCATGGCATTATAACATCTTTCCAAACCATACTAGATTTTTAAACGCAATGCAATGCATTGTTTAAAAAAATAAAATAAAAATAAAAATAAAAACCCAACATGTCACGGGAATTAGCTAACCTTTATAACTCAGGGTTGGAAAATTTTTCCTCAACTCAACACAGTTTGCAATTACTATGACAATCTGACAAGTTTTTTTTACATTAGTAAAGTTTAGTAAAATGCATAGCAGAGACCTGCCATCTCTACCATATGACCAAGGAATACTATGTATAGATCATTTTTAGTTCTAATATAATATTTTACAACTGCAAAAAAAAAAAAAAAATGTTTATGAAAAGATGAATTTCATGCAACCACATTAGGATACTCATTTATATTATTTCTCTTCTTTCTTTTTTTTTCATTTAAAAGTCTATAATGTCATTAGGGATGGCATCCACATGAAGAATAGCCAACTAAAGAACATAAATATTAGAAAAAAGTAATAGAAATTGAGAATTGCAGTACACAATTGAAATTAGATTTGTTTAAATAGTGCTCTATGCTTGTCGTGCTTGCTTATTCTGCAGAGTAAAGTTCACACCCTTTCGCTTTAGTCTCAACCTTAATGGTATGATCCATATAAGCACTTACATCATATCAGTCATCGTGCCAATTGTGGAAATTTAAAAAAGTACAAGTAATTATTCAGTTATAACTGGATTCTAAATCTCTAATCCATTGAAAACGTTGGACGCTCAATTCAGCCATTAGAGTGATGATGTCAGTTCCATTAATGCAGTACTTGTGATATGTTTAGGATTCAAATCTCCAAACCTTTGAAAACGCACTCAATGTAAATGAATGGTGACACCAATTCTAGTAGATATGGTATTTCTGGTGTGGTTAAGGCCTTAAAAGACAATGAAAAAGCTTGCAAGGATGCTGAGAAACCTGTAAGGATGACAGAGAAGAGAGTAAGATTTCTTCTAAATAGGAGAGCAGACCAGCAACCAATGACTCTGACCACATAAGCCAATACCCAGCGGGAGACAATTAAAAATAAACAAGGATATTTATCATGTTGCTACTAGATGAATTATAGCCTTAAAAACATATACAACTAATCTTAGCCACTGCATTGGTTGCAAGCAATGGAGTATTAAAGAATAGTTGATCAGGAAAATGTTCAATAGCCACATTTAATTACCGAAAGTTGGAACTATCCTAGACCAATGTTCATAGGCGCCTTGGATATGTCCTAATTTACCCATTGATGCAAGTGAAGGAGGAGATGTTTGACTACCTAGAGCATTGATTCGATGGGCCCCAATATGTATGGGGCTACCAAGAAATTTCTCCCATAATTGAAGGCCTAGCGAGTGGCCTAAAATAGGTACAACCATGGTATAGAAAAACATATTGAAGGTTGGATATCTAGAATCTTAAAATTCAGAAAACACCATGTGGGAGAATCAAGCCAACACTCTTAGATGTATGAATCATGGCCTCCACTTGCACAAAGTGTGCCACCATAACACTCCTAACGCATCAAGAACATAATTTCTCAAGTTATTGTAATGCAGTCTATTATCCTTTTCTGAACTGTCAATTTTACAACTGTTTGTATCTTAGCTTAAAACTACACAATAAGGTTTTACTCTTTTTGACACAAATGACTGGTCTGGGTAACGATTACGGTCCGATTTCAGGTCCCGAAACAATTAAGGTCTGATTTTAGGTCCCATAACGATTCCAGAGTGATTATAGGTCCCGATATTAATAACGGTTTGATTCCAGGCCCTGGGAATGATGACAATGTGATTACAAGTTATAGGAATGATTACGGTGCGATTATTAGTCTCGAAAATTACTAATTTGCGATTACAAGTCCCAAAAACTATTATGGTGCAATTACGGCTCCCAGGAATGATTATGGTCTAATTCCAAGTTTAATTATTTCCTTTAATTAAACTTGTCAAAATCGACAATACTAGGCCAAGTTGCAAATTTGACTTGTCCGAGTCATAATTCCAACTTCCTAGTTTTGATAGTGTTTAATTAGCAAAGCACAAAAATCTTGTGATCAAAATGCAATATAAAATGAAAACACATTCCTCTAATACAAGAAAAGTGTAAGTAAATAATAAATGTTTTAGAAAAAATTCCTAAAGTTCACTTACATTTTCAATTTCCCCCAATATTTCATTATTGTGCACTTGAAATTTCCTACCATGATCCTGAAACATGAAGAAATAAGTTCTGAAAACAGTTGGAAAAAAGCTTACTTCAAATATTTCACACCAATATAATATATTTTAATTAAGCTAACAATTATATATGTAAAAAATTTCCTTTCAAAATGTGCTTTCCTAGTCTACAAAAGGGGAAATTCAAGTATGTACAAATTGGATACAAAAATTAAATTTTAGAAAATTCATTTATGACCTTTGTTAATTTTTAAAAAATAATGGCATTATAATAATCAAAAGATAAGAAACTCTGCAGATACTTTCCATTAATATTGAAATAAGAGAATTAATCTCCTAGAAATGATGGATAGTATAATCCGTTTCTCTATGCTTCAAATTTTGTTTTTATTTTTACCCTTAAATATATTAAGCATTCATCATTTGAATGCCTATAAAATTTTAAGTTGTAAACAAATTACATAGGAGTTTCAAGTTAAAGTGTTTACCATCTATCTTGTTTAGCTTTAAGCTATAAAGTAGTTATAAGAAGTTGAGGGAGAGAAAATGGAGGAGCTGACTAGCTGTAAGCCTCTCTAACAAAATCTAAAAATATATATAATAATAAGACTAATAGACCTATAATCGGATTACTAGTAAATTATCAGGATGGTAAAAACCCCTATGACCCTTAGAGTGTTTACATCCTACTAAGAATTGACAGACGATTATTGGGATCCAAACAATCCCTATAACATCTTTTACCTATAAACTCTTAACTAAAGAATTTTAAAGTCATCTAAGCGACATCCTTTTTTTTCCAAGCATAAATAGCACATTTGTTTCTTTTTTAACAGAAATACTTGTGCGATGAAAATTTCTTTCTTGTGACGAAATGAATCACATCCAACTCATTAATACACACAATGAGAATGATCACATACGATTCAGTGGGCTGGCTGAGCTCCATTAGGATGATGGTACAAGCTGAAACTCAAGCCATTCAAAAGCTTAGGTGGACTTCAAATATACAGGTTTTATGTGTGATAGTACATTGTTCCCTGCTTTGTACCCCACTTAAATTTTGGATTGAGATAAATCTTGGAATATAAGGTGAACATGAGGAGGCTCACCAGATGAATGGTTTGGATTCTCCATACACATCATTCGTGGGCCCCAAACAACTCATTTCCCATCATTGTTTAAAGACCCGGAGTCAAGTCGGATACTCAAACGAGTCTTTCGTTTGACTCGACATATATTTAGCTAATTAAATATTTTTAAAAATAAAATTACAGTAGCAATAAATAGAGATGCTCCGGTCCTTTACTATCATTATAAGTTATAGTGCTCTTAGTTGCATATGTTCACATTTACAGTCAAATAGATCGATCTTAACCGTCCACTAAGTTCATGGACATTTCAATTTTCAAGGGCTATTATGCAAAAAAAAGAAAAAGAAAAAAGAACAAAACTAATCAGATGATCCAACCCATCATAAATTTGGACAGACAGCCCTTGTGGTACAAAACTCAGTGGGGCCCACGATGATAACTGTGTGACATCTATGTGATCCTAAAACAAGGAAGATCAAAAAATCAAGTGGGCTATACCACAAGAAATGTTATTGGGGCCCACCATGATGTCTATCTGCCATCCGACCCGTTCATACGGTGATTCCCACCAGGATGAAGGGAAAATAAAAATATCAGCCTCATCAAAAACTTGTGGGCCCCAAGTCATTCAATTGCCACTGTTTCTTGAGGTGTGGCCCAATTGAGTTTTAGATCTACCTCATTCATGATTCATCCTAACATGAGCTGCCAGAACTAATGGATGGAGTGGATGTCACACGGACATCGCAGTAGGGCCCCCCAGAGTTTTTATGTTACACGTGCCCATATCCCCTTTTCTGTAGCCGTCCTTTTACGACACCATGGATGGATGGTTACGATTGCCTAACTAAAATCATAACAAAACTCCTGATGGCCCCTACCAAATAGATCAGATTGTTGATTTGACCTATTTTCGTATAAAAGATCTTGACCATTCATATCTAAAGGCCATTAATCAAATGTTAGTGTTTGTTAAACAAGTGCAATATTTGCATGGTTGGCCATGTAGTATGCCTTGGGCCTAATTAACAGTCAAGATCAATGCATTGTACTGTATAGTGCTCTGACAGCAGTGGAGTATACATTTGCTGAAGCCAAGCTCCCTATTCGTTCCCAACAGGAAACTTCCTTAGTTTGTTGATGTGGGCCTCATGGGTGGCCTATCCAAGCCATTGATCTGATAGGCCCCATGATGTAAGGACCATTCGCTCAAAATTCTCTCAATTGATCAACTCCAACTTCCCCATCGTTGGCATGTAAATACATGATTAAAAAGCAACGCACAAACAAACCACGTTCAATGGAAGAAAGGCCAAAGCTTCAATGGCAAGGATCTTCTGATTTGTATAACTTTGGGGGAATGGCCCATCCATGACAGGGGCTGTCAGATCAATGGGTTGGATGGAGTAACCATGAGCTCCACATCTACAAATGTAGTTCAAAAGAGGGAATTCGGCCTCGTTTTAGTTAAGATTACGTGTATAAAATAGCTCAAATACTCAATTCCACATAAGGCTGCAATTTAGATTTCGGGTCAACCCGAACCCGATTGACCAGGTTGGGTTTGCTTTGAAAACGCCTGCCCGATTTGAATTTGGGACGAGTTCAGGTTGAGCAAATTCGTGTCAAGTTAGGTCGGGCTGAGGTTGGGTTGGACTGGGTTGTCTCGAGTATAGAGGATTTGGGGTTAGGTTCAGGTTGGAATTTGGACCAGCTTGGGTTGGGCTCAGGTTGACCCTCAACCTGCCCAGACCAGCCTAAGTTGCACTCCTAATTCCACAGTTCGGAGTTTGAAAAACCACTTGACCAGGTGAGTTACACAACTCAAGCCAGTCAACCCGACCCAACCCGCCTAGGTTGCACTCTATTTCACAGTTTTGAGTTTGAAAAACCGCTTGACCAGGTGAGTTACCCAGCTCAAGCCAGCTTGAACAGCATCGAGTCAGCTCAATGAAACTTCTGGAGTTGGGACTGAGGCACTCTTACCCGCAAGTTTTCCAGTGAGTTCGCACCAAGTTAAATTTGACTCAGTCAAGTTTCAAGCTGAGTTACCGAGTTTTAGAGCTATGGTCACAGTTTATTAAATAGCAGAATGTCATTGTTCGTTGAAATACAAGCGGAACCATTTGCATGGAATAATAGTAGTTGATTCACGCAATCCTCACCAAAGAACTCAGGACTGTTTTGCAAGTCCTTGTAGAATAGCATCGGGCCCACTAGTCCTGTTTATAGCATCCAGCATGAAGGCTGCCTGTCTTATCACGAAGCAGACCAATCCAACCATCATATGATAATTAACAATATCAAGTAAAGTTGATTGATGACTCGCTCGAGTCTATGAGTTGACCAGACCCGGAAATATATCGAGTTGAGTTTTCTGGGTTTTCCAATTATGAACAGAGGTAAACGTGCTGGGGTCAGGTCAGAAT